>NC_136057.1:1628065976-1628460976 GCF_964261635.1 Lissotriton helveticus | reverse complement strand
TGTTTTACTATGTATCTAGCTTTCGGCCATTTCATGGGGCTGCCTTTTTGGCCCACAAATAAAAACAGTGCTACATAAAATCTTGAAAAATATAGAAACAGCCAAGTAGAGTAGGCACCTTCAACCAGGAGTCTTTCACAGTAGGTAAGCAGGCAGATTTCCAAGGACAGTATCTTAGATGAGCCTTTCATGGAAATTAGAGTGACAGAGACAGAAGTGCCCAGAACAAGCCTCCTCTGCCACTAAACAATGACCAGCTTACCTTTCCTGTGACTGGCAAACACCTTTTGGGAGAAGGCTGTACTAATACCTTCCCATTTAAGGAAATTACCTTTCATCAATGGGTATTTTCCACTCTCACCTGTGGTTACTATCTGAAGTTTCTTACCATCCCTCAAAATCTTTCACTGTTGCACCACTAAGTCCACAGGGACCATATACATCTTCATAAAGAGGTGCAGCCATGCCTAAAAAAGTATTGGCATAGCCAATAGGTCTCACCTTTGATACCTTATAAGTGTGTAGCCAGAGCTATTGGCTTGGCTAAGGTCTATAAGCTATGTTGTAGAGCATTGTGGCTGCTGTGCAACACATTAAAAAGTTATTTTTTTTTAAAAAGTGTAATAAGCATTTTTGTTAACTTATAGGTAACCAAGAAGACATTATGTTCAACTGAACAAACCGATTGAAAAATGAATTAACATTAAAAAGTCTTCTTGTTTTTTTGTCCTTTCAATGCTGGCAACTTGTTCCTCCCTATTCTAATGCTGGTTTGTTATAGCTTTTTTTTGTTATAGGGGGCATAAACAATGGGAGGGTGGTGGTTGGGAAATGGTACCGGAGTGACAACATGAGTAGTGGACAGACACTAGGGGAGAATCGACAGATGCCAGATTCAGACTGAGGTGGTACTGAGGTGGTGGTGTGATGGTGCGGAGCCAATGCTCAGGTGATGCTGACTGATACTCAGGTGGTGGTGTACTGGTGTGGAGGTGATCCTCAGGTGGTGCTGAGTCATGCTGAGGTGGTGGTATTGCATGGGTGCTCAGGTGGTGCTGAGTTGGTGCTGTGCTGAGTGGATGCTGCCTTGATATGGAGGTGATGCTGTCTTGATGCAGAAGTGGTGCTGCGTTGGTGCAGAAATCTTGCTGAGGTGGGGCTGCACTGGTGCTGAGTTGTTGCTGCTCTGATGCAGAGTGGGTGCTGCTCTGATGCGGAGTGGGTGCTAATCTGATGCGGAGTGGGTTCTGTGCTGATGTGTAGCTGGTGTTGCACTGATGAGGAGGTGGTGCCGTGCTGATGTTGAGGTGGTGCCGTGCTGATGAGGTGGTGCTGTGGTGGTGATCAGCTTATCTGAAGTGATACTGAAGCGGTACTGAGTGATGCTGAGGTGGTGGTGCTGTGCTGGTTCTCGGGTGGTGCTGAGTTGGTGCTGTGCTGTGGATGATGCTGCGCTGATGCTGAAGTGGAGCTACATTGGTGCTAAATTGTTTATATGATTATACAACGCTAACAAGTACCACGCATGGCATTACCACGTGAATTTTACTTCGCATGTGGCTTTACCACGCAGCATTTGAGAACGCAGGATTATACAACGCAATAAAAACGGTACGAAACCTCTAACGTCCCTTAAGCACATATTTCATTGAAAAGTACATAATGATATTGATAGGCTAAAAAAAATGTGTTGATTAGTGAGAGCGTTTGTCTTTTGTCACTTTCACTGTCCCCCTAAAAACGTGTCCCCAAGCATTAACGTTAAGGCTATTAAATTGTGGCATAGCATTATCAAAAACTAGAAATGTAAAAAAAAGCATATTCACAGATAACTCATGCTTTTAAAAACGCGGCTTAAAAAGTCAAACTGCAGAAAAAAGCAAAAGATAGATGTATAAAACATTAAAAAACAGATTACGTTACATTTAAAAATGTATTTAATTTAAAGTGCGCTTAAATAATACTTTTATAAGAATAAAGATTAGTTTTCTTACCTGTCACCCGCATGCCTTTCACCAGCAGCCCTTACTTCCACCAACCACGGAAACAAGCGTCAAAACACGTCTAGCAAAATTAAAAAAGGACTTCTATAATGATGTACACGCAGGACGAAGCAACAAAGACCGGAATGAATGAAACTTGCGTCGTAAATACGATCGTGGAAGGCACACGCGTGGAAAAAACGTTTACGTGGTAAGTGTACCGTAGTAAACGTTACACGTAGTAATGCCTTCGTTGTAAATGATGTTTCCCGCTGAATTGCTGCTGAGGTGGGGTTGCACAGGTTCTGAGATGGGGGCGTGCTGGTGGCGTTGCACTGATGTGGAGGTGGTGCTGTGCTGAGATGGTGCTGTGCTGATGCGGAGGTGGTGCTGCACTGGTGGTGGTGTACTTACAAGGGGATGGTGCTGTGCTGATGTGGTGCTGAAGCGGAGGTGGTGCTGAAGCTGATGGAGGTGGTGCTGAGTGATACTGAGGTGGTGCTAGTGTAGTGTGGTACTTGTGCAGAGGTGGTGCTCAGATGGTGCTGTGTGAGGTCGAGGTGGTACTGAGTGAATTCAAAACACAAAATGTCCCAAATATGCAAAAAAGTGGAATCCCAAGCCACTTGTTTTGGAGCCATGCAGATGCTGTCATCAGCACCTCCACTCCCTTCTTCCAAAAGAGCAAGTCAAACATGAATGGCAAAATATCCTAGTTTGCAAACGATTTAAACATCTGCCACATAATACATCATCTGCTGCATAATCTTACGATGTTAACAAAAAAATTGTTAGTAGCTCAAACGGATCAAAAGTTATTAAATCATTTGATGTGTGTTGCAAAGTGAAGGGCCCTTTGTAAAGGTTGACTGGTCACCTTTCTCACTGCTGCATTTGTATGTTACACTGGTAATAATGAGGCAAAATCTTTGCAGTAGTATGTATAAAAATGTCAAAATAATAAAGTATCAGAAAATGTACCACATAACGCTGCTGTCTCTTTTTTTTTTTTTTTTTTTTTAATTGCTGCATAATTTAGTCAACAACTCCATTGCTGACTAATTCCAGTGGCCCCAAAGCAGGCAGCACATGTTAAAAGTGATTGTGAATGAAGCAGCGAGACCGTGAAGTTTGCTAACTTAGGGCCACATGTACAATCGTTTTTATGGCCGCAAACGGTTAATTAGCACCCGTTTGCAACTGCAAAAAAAGGTAGTGCAATTTTACAAACGCTAGTTTGCGAGTCGGTGACTCGCAAAATAGCATTTGCAAGTCACTATTAGGAACTCCTTGTATTTTCTGTTGGCTTTGCTTTCAAGTGTATATGTGTCTACACTGACACACTTTTTCATACTCAATTGTTGTGTGCATTGGTATCTAGTTGGAATTTAGCAGTGTTTTGGTTGTTTCCGTCACACAATTGGGGGGTTATAGGGCTTATTCACTCACCCAGTTGCACCACACCTCAACCTTTCTATCTTCTAAACCATTGCGTCTACTGTTAGCAGAGTGCCTAGTAATTTCCCTGAACCAAAAACCCTTTCATAAGCACATTACCTTGCTCAGTCCAGCAAGCAGGAAAGGAAAGCCACTTTCAGCGTTCTCAAGCCATTATCAAATTATACGGGTGTGATGCTGGGGAGTGATGTGTTGGTGAAGTGCAGGGTGTGTCCTGGGTGAGAGGAGCAGCGTTGGTCTCTTCGGGAACTCTGTGCCCAAAGAGGCCCGCAGGGACTCCAAGCACAAGAGCTCATGTTCGTCCCAAAATGCATGTTAAAAGGGAGTGCACCGGAAGTATGAAACACCTGAAGGGAACTGACCCTTGTAACAGGGCCAGTCACCATGGACGTCACAAACACACCCAAAAGGAGGACAAATTGCGAGAATCATCACCCAAGAGAAGTAGTTAGAAAGGCACAGGAAAGAACCAATAAAAAATGGGGGGCGGGGCCAAACTGCTTATACCGAATACAGTATGCCTTGCAGAGCAGCGCTGGCGCGCTGACTCTAGGCTCGAGGGGTTATTAAAGTAGTGATTAAGATTTAAAAAGGGAAAGGAGTGTACTCTCTACAATTCCTCATTCTCAATAAAGGCCAAAACATCAAGAACAATATTTGACTTGTGAGCACTGAACCTCTACATTATATCATTTCAGAATGCTATTTCACTTCTAACAGTAAGAGACTATATAGCCACACAATCTGAAAGAGCACATATTTTCACATCCCAATAAGTCTGGTGCATCAACACGATCTGAGACTTGAGGTAAATGGATTAAAATTATAAATTCAGAGCCCTCGCGGTGGGTGTTACCAAACCATTGCAAGATTTACTAAATGTCTAGCAGTAGTGGCAATACACTTAAAGTGCAGCAAAATTAATATGTTCTCATACCTGGACGATTGGTTGATAAGGGGGTCCAGCACAATGCTTTAAACCACATGTCACAAGTGATTGTGCTTCTCAGCAAATTTAAATTCACAGTTGGTGCCAAAAATTCTCCCTTATGTCTCGGGAGCCACACTGAATTCACTCACATGGGAAGCAAATACCAGCAACAAGAGAAAGATACCATTTCACAGGTTGCTTCCTCTTTACCCGCTGTCTTATCTGACAGTGCATATGATAATGAAGACGATAGGAACGATATCCTGTATTGCTCTCATCCCACATGCAAGGTTTCACTTGTGTCTGCATTAGTAGTGTCTTGCTGAGACTCTGGTCACAAATGGATGGGAATGAAAGGATCTAGTGTTGGTGAAGACCAATGTTTAGCATAAACTACAATGGTGGAAGAACAACAAACCATTTACTAGGCCGACTGTTTAAGCCATCCTCAGCCAGTCATCAACCCACTCATCCATGATGGCTAGGGGTGCACACATGCAACACCTGACTGTACTACGTCCTAGGAACAACTACTTCATATCTACCAGTTGAAAGTTATGGCAGTGCAGTTACCCATTCAAGCATTTCATAACAACATTTTAGTAAAAAAGTGGTCTTGTAAGAGGCAATATAACCACAGTGCACTACATAAAAAAACAACTGGACAGGCACTCTCCACAACTGTCCAAACTTCCACATACCATTTGGCCTTGGGCATTATGCCATTAGATATAGCTTTTGCAATGCAAGAATTGTGAAGATCCACTCAGAACACATCAACATATATTCATACAAGTGGGAGACAGGGCCGTTTCTACCATTAGGCAAGACTAGGCGGCTGCCTAGGGCGGCAAAAGGGGGAGGGCGGCAAAATAATGAGTCAGAAAACTGTAAAAGGTGAGTATAAGGTTAATCTTGAATGCGTTGAATTGAAGGCTTAAAATAATTCTGTTGCTTTTAAGTTTCTGGAAATACAGCCGAACTACACAATGAAAGTAGATTGAAATAACCAATTACGGTGCAGCATAGTTTAGGCTAATCCTGACCCTCGGAGCAATGAAAAACAGGCAGCTGAAACATCAGTCAATAGGAAAGTACAGTGCGCCATCACGTGCACTTTTGTCTTCCTGACAGGCCACTGCTCAACACATTGCTGTATTAGAAACAATGAAACCGCAGTATGGCGCAGTAAAATGGACGGCTTGGTGCCTTTATAAAACAGCGTTTTCCTTTCAAGTGTGCTATAATTTCCTTATAGCAGTGGTTATCAGTGTTAACTGTGCTTTACATTGGATCCTACCTCATGGCACTAAATGTATATCTAATTGCATGCAGGAGGCTCACACGTAATGACATCAATTACCCTTGTGTCAACATGTATTACTGTTTGTGTTTATAGGTTTTGATGAAAGCGTGCTCTTCTCACAGTTGCTTTAGGCTCTCAATCTCCCGCTTGCCTTGCCCCACCACGCTTTCAAAGTGCCTTGTTGAATTAAATCCCCTTCTTAGTCACAATCTAATGGAGGTAAGGGATGTTCCAATGGGTGCCTTTTTACTGTGACGCAGATAGGGAACTCTGCTACAAGTTTGGAGAAAGCGTTTTTTCTAGCTTCATTCTTTCTGTCATATAAAATGCTTTCAACAACGCTTCTCTTTCACCTCAGGCCACTTGACATCTGTGTTTGGTATGTGTTCCATAAAATACGTATCTTGTACTTCTATTCTCAATAACACAAAGGTGAATGTATCTGTATAGTGGGGTAATGAAACTGAACTAACGTGTTATTTTTATGACCCTAGCCCTCATCTCATTCATTACTAATGAGGTGAATCCCACCTTGAGGCTGGAAAATCTAGAAGCATGGTGAAAGCAAGGTGAACCCATCCAACAGACATACATTTACAGGCATTAACAGCATCCTCTTGTTTTTTCTCCCTGCTTGTCTGAGATGGGGAGTTTATAAACTATGAGCTTCTCAACAAGCTCTGTCATGTATTTCCTATATCCCTATATAGGTTCTGCGCGTTTGGTTAACATACACTATAGGTTTGGTGTCAGACTGATTCTGTACACCCCTATTGGATATGCTAACCTGTTTACATTTTACCAGCTAGCTCACAGTGTCACTAGAAACTCCTTCCAACAACTATCGAACATGAACAACCCTGATCCCTCAGGATCGTGGAAACAATGTACTGCTTTTCACTCAGTCACTCGTGCTCACTTATTTGCTTCCCAGAGAGTTAAACAGAAGAAACAGTTGGGCGTGTTGCAATAAGTATTTATTGCGCAGGTGTTCTTCAAGTGTAAATGAAATGCGCTGTAGCAACCATTAAACAGTAACAGAGAAATATGATTAGCAGCACTACAAGAATAAAGAAATAGTAAAGCTCTATCATGGTGCAATAATCTTGAATACATACATAGATATAAAACACATGATAATTATGCGTACTCCTAGGATGCGTCCCCTAACTATATGTACCTAAAATGTACCTAATATCTATGTAGGTGTTGTGTAGGTATTTCGCGAGTCCCTCTAGGTTCTAATAAACTCTGTTACCTTTAGAATGAGAGAATGTAGGACCCCGTCCTGGTCTCGAGTTGGACACTCCGCATGGGATGTTTAGACCATTGCTAGCTGGAGCTTCTGCATGCAGAAATGACAGCGTCTCTGGTCAGTGTGTCAGCAAGGAAGTCACGATCTCCTCTAACTTACTTGGGCAAAATGTGGTATATTTATACCCCAAGGGTGTCCACTGTTTCTATGTGTGGTTAGTGCTGACATTTTGTGGGACAGAAGAAGACATAAGAGATGGACCTTGTGCGTAGATAATGGTTCATGCATAATTTATGAGCCCTGTTGGAGATGTACACTGAAAGACTTGTGTTAGGAAAAACCCCTCCTTCTGTATCCAGGGCTGAAGCTAGATAAGGTTAATTTCTAAGAGCACGTTATTGCGGAGTGTTGTGGGCTAATGTAGGTGAAGGAGCATGCCTATATTAGGGTTGCATGATTCATGCCTATATTAGGATAGCTTGAATCATGCCTACATAAGGGCAACGTGAATTAGGTCTATATTAGGGCAAGTTACGATTATGCCTATATTAGGACACCTATACGAAATATATAACAGCTCGGATCAATATTATTGAGACCCTTGGTTCCCTGGAGCTGAACAGATGGGGGTGTGTTCGCAGCCTTTAGGAGCTGCAAGCGGAGGAATGTTGATAGGAGCCTTGGCTTGCCGGGAGCTGGGGAAGTTGTACCAGTCTGTCATTGTTGATGGGATGTTTCCAATGTGGCTGTTCTACTTTTGTGGCCAGTCCCAACTCTGTACACTCCAGTGAGTCCTGTGCCTCCACATGCTCCATGGAGCTCCTCATGGTGCTGTAGCAGTATTGGCTGCCTTGCAGGATCATGGCCGTTGGTCATTCGTGTGCATGGCAGCTGACATTCAAGGGCTACTTGTACGCCTGCATACTGTTTAGGCAGCATTGTTTTCTGTATATTGGCAGAGGTGACTGTGTGTTGTAGATTTCTCTGCTTTGTTACTTACAGGATTGGTTGCTTTGCATGTGTTTTTTCTAAAGTCTACAATGGGATAATAGTATTTTTAATTAGTGATAATTGGATGGGTGTGAATGATGTAGAGGTAATGTGTTCAGGTAATCATCTTTATCCTTAGACCTACGTGTCCTCATCCTAATCATAACATCACTCCTGCCCTCCGCTTGGTTTGCCTAGCCTCCATCAGAGTTAGGTATGTCTGGAAAATGCTGTGAATGGCTACCTATTTATGGCACTGAGAAAGGTGGACCTGGTTTGCATTTTCAACATGCTTCTGAATTTTGCCGTCTCGAGTTGGGACACACCTCTAGTAATAACTGGGGCAAGGACGACTAAGATTAATCAAGATTATCAGAAAGTAATTCATACTCACTAACACACTAACCTATCCTCTCATTCATTACCTCATGTGCTCATATACAGGACATCAGAAATATTGTTTTAATTTTTTGACAGTGGGGTAAATGATACAAATAATTCTTGAACACATTGACTTGTTATGTTATATTATGTGAATGTGTGATGAATTCAACACTGTAGTGCCTGAGAAGATAACCATCACACAAGAGAATATGTTGTTAATTGGATATCTGTTAAATACCTTTAGGTAGAACACTGGTTGAACCTTCATAATTCCAACACGTTTTTGGGGGGAGGTGGTAGTAAAAGGGAGGGGGCGGCATTTTTTTAGTTCTCGCCTAGGGCGGCAAAACACCTAGAAACGGCCCTGGTGGGAGAGAACCCCCCAGGTTATGTAACAGTACTTCCAGCTTAGGGGGATGCCTATGAAGAACCTGTTTGCCAAACACATAAATGCAAAATGCCTAAACTTTGCATCAAGGCACCAACACCCAAAGTTCCTAGGTAACACTCTGGATGAGCTGACCAAGAACATTTGTTTACACTTTTCCACAATTCCTCCAATTCAATATGTCGTACAGAAGAGGCATCCAGCAATAATGGAAGTAATTCTCATTGCCCCAGAGTTAGCACTCAACACTGGTACACACTACTTCTGGGATATGCCCATTGATCCTCACAAAAAACTCAACTTCTGACCAGACTTTCAGTTAACATCACAGCAAGCTATACATCCCAACCTTAAATAATTAAACCTTGGTATTTGGCACTAGAAATGTTAGAATTTGACTATTAAGAGTGTATGCAAGCCTTAAAAGAATGCAGAAAGCCCTCTGTGCAGACATGTTATGTGGCTAAATAGATTTGTATTGTACTGTTACTCTTAAAATTAACAGTTTACTGCATATGTTGAGCACATTGTCTGTAAACTATTGTACCTGCAAAAGTCTGGAGAAATCTACATTTCCATGAGAGTACACCTGGCAGCTGTTGCTGGGTATTTAACAAAACCGACAGCACCAATATCTTTTCAAAATCCCTGTCATTAAAGCACTTGTAGAGATTCTCAAAAGGCTAATCCCACCCAAACTACCACCAGCTCCCTCTTTGAATATAAACATTTTTCGCATTGGACCCATGGTAACGCTCTTCAAGCCACTAGATCCATGCCCACGGCAATTCCCATCTTGGACGGCACTTTTTCTACTGTACATTGCTTCTCCTATAGTTCGTGAAATTGAGGCATCCACACCAGCGGAGAATCCAGGTATACCATACAATGTGCTAGTGTTGTTGAGGGTCTCCATCACAATTTTTTTGAGACTCTGGAAAAATGACACCGGATTTATTCTCACTGATTATAAGCTTGTCAACCTGGGAAGACAAAGGAAACCCTGCTTCTCCGTCCCTCTCTCCCATTTTTCTGATCGAGTACATTCTGTGCCACATGCAAATTTTGCTCGCAGAAAGGGTGCCACCAAGACATTGCTTAGAAATAGGATCTCTGTAAATCTGCCACTTGCAATCCTATCCACATGATAACTAAATATTATTGTTGGATATGTGCATCTGACGAGGCATTAGGTGAGCAAACACTCCAAACCATTTTCTAAATGTCCAATTCACTTGCTTGCAATTCAAGGCATTAAGAAAGGTATTGGGTTCTAGCCTAGGCGCAGCATATGTCTACTGCTGCACATGCTACAAATGAAAACATGTTACCCATAACCATTTATTTGTACCTTGAAATACAGCAGATGTGGTCATGCATAAGGATACAGATATAACCACTTCATACTGCTACATAAATCTATCTACTCCTAGAGAGAGGCGGAACAATCTTTCAGGAGTGGTACACTGTGTCACCTCAAAACTGAAACACTTTCTTTGAAGAAAAGCAAGTTGTAATGTTAATAGCAGGAGTGTGCTCAGCCTGTGAATCTACACTGCTACAAGCTACATATTGTTGCAGATAACAAATTCAAATTTCCTTACTGCCAGTAGAATGTGGAATTATAAAACCATGATACCGTGGACTGTTATTTTGGAAGTGGATAATGTTATGATACCTTTGTCTTAAAATCTTTTTTCATCTGTTTTCTGGTCTTTACATATTTTATATCTAAAACTAATGGCTAATTTTATTTTCTTGCTTTTCAGCAATTCATGTAAACACAGAGAAACAGAAACCAGTGCATCAGAGTAATTGGCAGGCTCCTCCATGCCAAGAGAACTGGGACGATGGTAAGGTGACGTACAGCTACTGTAGTCTTAATAACAATGCACTCAATTCCCATTTTCCGAAGTATTATTGGTTGTCTGGATTTTCATGGTAAATCTGCACATTCCTTGTACTGTTCTTTGGTATTTTTCTTGTTTTTATTCTTAAACTGTTTTGGTTACTGCACTCTGATGTGCTTCCAGAATCTAGTTTTAAAGCTGGAATGAAAGTCAGTCTTTCAATGTAACATCTTAACCTTGATCAAGGTAATTAACCTAATGCAGCTCCGCAACATCCTTTTTTTTATTTTTTTTTTTTATTTTTTTACTTACCTGTGCAAAATAATCTAGTCTTCCCAAATTGATATCCGCAAAATAATGTTAGAATTGGTGACATCTCAATAACCATTCCCCCAGCAGATCTTAAAGCACATGTTCAAGCCCTCTTCGTCCAACTGCTATGCATGCTCGATGACACTCCTACTCTGCTAGACCACGCTTATATGGGTTTTTCAACCCATATCATCTTCCTCCTGACGAGCTTATGCAAGTTCATTACTATCATGTCAATGACCAGGTTCTGCAAGCCACATGCCAACAAGATCCAATAGTTTTTTGAGGAGACTCTGCTTCTCATTTTAGGTTCGCCTGAGCCAGTGCATGCACTGTCTGGCGAGACATTTTGTGAGTGGGGTTTTCAAAGTGCTACCACAGCTGGCCTCAAGCTTGCGTGCACATGCGCTGGTACACGTACACGGCCACCATTAGCCCGCGATTGCAATGACTTTAACATGCGCGGCTGCGTCAATTTCGCAGGCACGCGTGCACAGACGCCATCAGATCACGATGATTTTCACTTTCGCTGCCGCGTCACTTTCGCGGCTAATGCTTGTTTCACAATGTTCTTTTGCCGATGCTAAACAGCATCTGCAAATAAGTATTTTGCAAAGCCAATAGGTCTGCATTAGCAAACCCAAGTACCAAAATGCACTGACTTTGCGAATCCTGTTTCTTTAAAAGTAATTTTTTTTCCCAGACTGACAAGGATTTGTTCTCAGTTTTTCACATCCCCTTCACCTTGCGTGCCTCCAAAGAAGAGGCTAACTATAAGCCTTCAGAAAACTCCACTACCCTCAGGCACACTAACACCTCAAAATGTGTGTCTGTATTTATATGATATTTGTAAAGCGCAAACCTCGCTGACAATCAGCGGAACACAGGGTGAAAGATGAAAGTTACAGTCAACATATGATTACAGGCATAGCTGAGTTTTGAACGCTGTTACTGTGTTGTGATGTAGTGTGTTTTTTTTTTAATTGGTGTCGTTAGAGCTTTCCTAAATTGAAACAGGGAGCTGGGGCATTCCATATTGATACTGTGATGTTGTTTCCTGTCCCTGCTGCATAAATGGACAGAACGTGTTGCCCTGTGTTGCTCTTTGTTCATATTTTCCAGTCTTAGCTTTTTTTGCTGTCGTTTTTCTGAGTTTGCCTACTTTCTAAACAACGAGGGGCATCCAACTTCAATGCAGGGGGTCCAACATCAATGCAGTGGTGGGGTCCAACATCAATGCGGGGGTGGGGTCCAACATCAATGCGGGGGGGTTCCAACATCAATGCAGGGACGTCCAACAATGAGGGGCATCCAATATCCATGCAGGAGTTCTGCATATCCATGCCTGATGTTTGTATGTAAATGTATTTATATAGCGCAAATCACCGACACGGTATCTAAGCGCTTGCTTAGGGAACCCGTCCTGGTATTCCCCTGTGAGAAACCCCGGCAGGGTGTCCACAAGGTGAAAGCCAGGCATCCCACCGCGAGGGGCCGTAGTGGAGATTAAGCAAGCTATTGCCCAGAGTCGCAGAGTGTGACCCCGTGAGTCGAGTAGGCACCGGAGCGAGAATTATCGAGTCCGTGGAATTTTTGAGCCCGAGACCCGCCGAGGCGGGGAATCGAACCCTGCTCCACAGTCGATCTCAGCTTCCGGGTCTGCCGCCTCTAACCACTGAGCCACGCTTCTCCTGAAGATATTTAAGATATCCATATAAGATACAGTTACATACAATTAATCTACATTATGCAGGGGGGGTCCAACACCAATGCGTGGGGGGGTCCAACACCAATGCGTGGGGGGGGTCCAACACCAATGCGTGGGGGGGTCCAACATCAATGCGTGGGGGGGTCCAACATCAATGCAGGGGGGGATCCAACATCAATGCAGGGGGGGATCCAACATCAATGCAGGGGGGGGTCCAACATCAATGCAGGGGGGGTCCAACATCAATGCAGGGGGGCAACATCAATGCAGGGGGGGTCCAACATCAATGCAGGGGGCGTACAACAATGAGGGGCATCCAATATCCATGCAGGAGTTCTGCATATCCATGCCTGATGTTTAAGATATCCATATAAGATAGTTACATTCAATTAATCAACATTATGCAGGGGGGTCCAACACCAATGCAGGGGGGGGGGTGTCCAACACCAATGCAGGGGGGGGGGTGTCCAACACCAATGCAGGGGGGGGGGTGTCCAACACCAATGCAGGGGGGGGTGTCCAACACCAATGCAGGGGGGGGTGTCCAACACCAATGCTAGGGGGGGTGTCCAACGCAGGGGGGGTGTCCAACACCAATGCAGGGAGGGGTCCAACAATGAGGGGCATCCAATATCAATGCAGCAGTTCTGCATATCCATGCCTGATGTTGAAGATATCCATATAAGATACAGTTACATACAATTAATCTACATTATATAATCAATGTTTGTCCTGAAAAGCTGGCCTGCAGAGGTGCTCCATGACCTGACTGGACAACCCTGCTCTAGTTAAGCATCCTGGGTACAGTGGGGGAACGGGAACACTTCGGTTTGTTTTCAGACCCTCTTGTTTAGTCAGAGCCTAAGCTAACCAGAAAAGCTCAGCGGCCGTGTACTATGATAAAAGCACTGCTGTTTTCACCTGCTGCTCATCTTCATTTAGGCTGTTAAATGTTCCTGCATAATACAATATGTTGGTTATTTATATAGTACTAAACGGCAAAGCTACCGAGCATTTGGTGTAAGGGAAGCCCCAGGCTGAAAGAAAATTGTCATCCAAATGTTCATAACATTGTTCTAGAGTGGCTGCAGAATAACTCACAATTATCTACACCGATTACACTCGCCGTCATTTCAGTCCCTTCCCACATCCGTGAAATCCCTGAACGCGCCTTCATAAACTCATGGTGACAGGAGTTAAGCATCTGTGGGGCCAAAATGTGGATTAAACTTTACCAGACCATGTGGCAAGAAAATGCACAACGTGCATCTTAAACTGCGAGTTCTGTAGCAGTCTTTTCTTACTATTTTGACGCCTTAACACACAATAATTCAAAGAGAATCCCAGTGTTTTGCAAAATACAAACCTTTCTTGAAAACGAATATAAAACATCAAATCGTATTCAATATGTTTTGCACCAACAAATATTGATTTGGTCTCGCATGGAAGCACAAGAACACCAATACAGTCTCATAAGTTCCAGAGTAAAATAATTTGTGGAACACGTACAATATTGCATTAGGCAGAAACCAAGTCTACATGGACACACTTCATGTAATAACAGATGTGCCTCCTTCATTCAAGGTGTCTCGGGAACGTTCCCGAACCAGTCTTCCTCAGTATTCTACTCTGTCTCCAGACTGGGGGGCGTTGGAAGCACTTATTGCTACTACAGAACAACCCGAACAACAACATTTTGCATTGTTGCTGGCATTCTTGCAGCCCATTCAGTCCTGCTGGCTAACCTCTATGCTCCCAACACAGGCTCATCAGAATTTTTCAGGCCCTCGTTGCACAAATTGATCATATGGTCTTTGACCATCTTATAGAGGCCATAGATTTTAATCTCCTCATAGGCCCTGCCACTGACATCACAGCACCAACACCGGCTACTAAAGCTAGATCATTACATGTACTGCCGTACATCTGTGATACACACCTGTTGCATGACGGCTGGTGCTTAAAATGCACCTTCTACCTGGTATTCACTCATTACCATGCCCCGCACAACACAAGGCTATGCTTCACTGCTGCCTTCTTTCCGCTACCCTATGTCCATGGTTGCTTTCCACTTAACATCTTTCTTGCACATGATCCAATTATTCGCCAGATTTGGTTGTTTTTTAATTTTCCTTTTTGTAGTGGGCGGTAATGACAGTGGCGCTTCCCAACGTTGGCCTTACAGGACGAGCTGGTCCAATCCAACTTGCATACGGCAATTGTGGAATACTTCCACTTAATGTGTGTACAGTGGCCTTGCATACCACCCGCTGGGAGGTGTTCAAAGTCTGGGCATATGCATCTCAAAGCATTGTGGAGACCTCCGGGACTTGCGTAGGATCCTCCTGTGCCTCGAGAGGGTTCTTGCTGATTTAGATCTCCAGACATCAGGAGGGGTACCACAGTGACCGACACTCAAGCCAGAACAGCCCTCGTAAATGAGTACTGTGACCTGGATGAAAGGAAAGTTGATTTTTTAGGCAAACCTGCTAGAGTACATAGATATGGAGAGGGTAAGCCTCCGGGGTGTACACTGGCCCACCTGCTCCGTCCGCCCAGGGACGATTCCTACATCACCGAGCTGAGTGTAGATCGGGACCAGCAAATTACCTCCAATGAGGATGTCATGGACATTCTGCTCCAGCACTACATTCAAATGTACCCCTCCCTCCTTACAGGTGATACTATGGACCACGCAACCTACCTGAAGGAGGTGGCCATGGTTTTGCTCTCTAATAACCTAAGGCAATTCCTCAGTGAACCTATAACCTGTGAGGAAATTATACAGACAGTAGGCCCTCTTGATGGCTCTAAGGCCCCCAGGTCTGGCTAGCTACACAGGGGGAATTCTGTAAACATTTTAAGCATATCCTTGTGCCAAAACTAATCTCGGTTTATGAAGAATCCCCACCAAATGGGCACTCTACCCCCAATCTATGCGTGAGGCTGTCATAACCCTCCTCCCCAAACCTGGTAAAGACCCCTTACTCTGTCGCTGCTGGTGCCTAGAAGCAGCATTGGGACCGGTGGGGGTGAAGTGGCGGGGGGGAAATTAGGTAAAAAGAAAACGCTTACCCACTGCTGCCTCTCTTGTGTCCCATCCTGTCCTCTTCCTGGCTTCTTGTGAGGAAGCAGGAAGCACCAGAGCTCCCGCACTCCCTGCTGCCAATCACAACGCTGCAATGCAGCGATGTGATTGGTCTGAGGGCCATGACACAGCACCCAGTCAGGGGCTGAAGGGGTGTATGGTGTAACGCAGCCTGCATGGAGAACAGGGAAGTGTGCATGACTGTTTTGGGCAGCCCAAGAGGGCTGACCACACAGTCATTGCGCACAGGAGGGTTCTAACACTCCTCCCCTGCTCTGCAGCCCCATCCCGCCCCGCCCCCTAACGCACGCTACCGCTGCAGGAGGGCAAAATAGAATTATAATATTGTTATTTGAAATTGAATATTGTTATTATCATTTTATTTGTTACCCTTACATTTGCTGCTTCTTGACAGTGGGGTGACACTCCGCCGCCTTAGCGGAGGAGCTGCCACTTCTTACTCTGCGATTCTTACATACGGTTGTCACTGCTCAATCTCAAAAATAAAATTGACGAAGGGTCTCTCTAATAGTCTTTCATTACTAATAGACCAGATCCTTTCACGTGTACAGCCTGGATTTGTTACCCAACGCTCAACATCACTGAATTGGAGGGCAGTATTCTCAGTGCTTTATAGAATTTCTCCAGATATACCCACCGCAATCACACTCATAGTTGCCATGAAGGTGTTTGAGTGCTTGGAATCGCCTTTCCTTCGCGCCATCATTCACAAACTGTCTACCCCTTGGCTTCTCTTCCTTGATCGACTTTCTCTATGCACAACCCACTGCACATCTTAGATTCAATGGCTCACTCAAGGCACCTTTCTTTATAATGTGGGGCACGTGTCAGGGATGCCGGCTAGCCCTTTACTCTTCTATATTTGCACTAGACCTCCTAGTACGACACCTCCACATTAGCCACATACACCGTGGTCTTCAATTCAAGCCTGGCCCCTCCACATCTCCCTTTATGGAGATGACATTTTATTGCTTGTCCGGCACCTGGAGGAGAACTTGACCCCATCTTGAACAAACTACTGTGCTTTGGGATTCTATCTGGTCTTCGAATAAACTGGTCCAAATCTAATCATTTTCCTGTAACACCAGCCCTGAGGCAGATCCTGTGTGATTACCCACTGACTTGGTGCGACAGGCCAGTTCAATATCTTGGTGTAGTGAACCATCCAGATAAGGAGCAGGTGATGAGACTACACTATGGCCCTACCATTGACACTCTGTCGACTCAAATCGATAGATGGATCCTGTTGCTTCCTTTAATGTCCAGCCCAATACCCATACCCCTAAAACGACTCCTTCCTCAACCCTGACATCAAAACCGGGCTCAGCCCCCCCTTTCCCCCTTAGCCCTCTAGCCCTAAAACCATGACCTAGAGAGGCCTATACCAGACAGAATATGGGCTGTGTGTTGCCCCCAAACTCGACTGGTATCACCCAACCATCGGCACAAACTCCTCCTTTTAAAATGTTTGCGGCGCACCTACGTGACTCCCTCTGATCAACACTGATACGGCCAAACACATTCCTCTCACAGCCCGAAGTGCCACACTCCTGATGCGGATTTTCTCCACAGGGCTTGGTTGTGCAGCCATGTAGCACATTACTGGGGATAGACTTTTTGCAGGTTAATCCACATGCTGGATATTGATTTGGGTGCATGTCCACTACTGGGCGATTCACCTTAATTGCTCGTCTCCTGGCCATAAGTGAGGTTGTAATTCACTGGGGCAAGCAGCTACCCTCACCGCTACCAACGTGCTCACCAGTCTCCCATGCTGCAACATCACCAGTGAGCTGCATTAATGTATACAACCACTGACCTCTAGAATGAAAAACCTCTGGCGACCACTATGCACCTATTTACTATCGCTCACAGCTCAGTTGCAGGACTCGCACTCTGGTCAAACAGTGCTCCCCTCCCCTACACCCTAACTATTAATCATAGGCCTGGGATTCCTTGCCCCTCCCTCCCACCACAACTCCTTTAGGTGCAACTTCCGCCTGTGATACATTGGAGAGAAGAGTTTCACAGACCCCTCCACCCCCACCCCTTCTTAACTTGCCATGGACACAGCTCCTCACCTCTCATTCCCTCTGCATTGTATGGTGTCCCGCGTGGGAATTCTCTCCTCATGCTTTATGGACCATCTGGCATCAGCGATTTTCCTTCTTCTGCATAACGAGGAATCCGTTAATTACTATTGATGTTCCTTTTTAGGTCGAGGACTCGTCGCACTGCTGTAAGCAGTGTGGGCGGAGCCCGAAGATTTAATGTTTCTTAGAGGGGGCTTGGAACCCGCCCTTCTTCTCCATTGGCTGGCTTCCTAAACGGAGGCCAGCCATTGGAGGAGAGGGGCATCATTCCTTTTAAGCCCCGTCTTTTTCAGATTCGGGGGCGTGTTATTTGCGTTCTTTCTATCTGTGACTTCATCCGTCACTCACGCAAAAAACACGCCCCAGAATCAGAAAATGTCCGGCCCTTGCATCCATCCGACACTTCCAGCGCGAGCCTGCCTAGGATGCCATTGCTGTCGCGCGCTTCCAGTAACTCACCAGTGTTGTCATTACTGTGGATTGGCGGTCTTGTGTGCGCCTCGTGTTTCGGAGACACCATCCGGCTCCGTCCACGGTCACTCCATCCTCGCTTTGTTTCGGAGGGTAATCTTTCACCTGAACACTTCACGCTCTCTGTGGTACGATGTGCTGGGGAGAAGGGACTCAGAGTGCAGCTGCAACGAGCCTGTGTGGGCCTGCCGTGAGAGGACGGTAAGTGCTGCCGTGAGAGGATGGTGAGTCCTGCTGTCGCTGGTGTCTGTCAGACTCCTCGTCAGACCCCGAGGAGATTCGGGCATTGCCACTGAGCGCGCAGTGCGTATTTGAAGTAGGCGAAGATTACAGTAGAGCAGAGTACGTGTATGTGTAGGACAGGACATGCCACACGCACCTTCTCTGTAAGATTTATGTTTACATGCCCCGCCCTTATTCCCACCCCACACTGCACCCCAGCCCATCGCTGCTTTTGATGAGTGCCTGCACTTGTATTTTTTTCCAATCAAAGCCCTGGTCACAGGGATCTGCTGCTCTCAGCGGCCCCAGACCAAACTTTCTCTTAATTTCTTGTTTTCCCCCGGGCGGGACACATCTCTTCCCCAGCAGAACCAAGAAAGCGTGCAGAGCGAGCACAAAGCCCTTTCCTCAAACTAGTCCGCCTCACGGCACTGGGCTGTCAACAGCACATCCGTGTGATCCTGGCGTACGTGGCAACCTTTGACCTCAGACCAATGGGTTTGTTAATCTTCTTCAATGGGGAGATGCTCCGAGGTCAAAGGTCGTAGGCAGGATTCTGGAAAGCACTGGAACCCGTGTTGGGCCCAAGGGCCCGTGATCACACGTCAACAATTGGGAGTCCAGGCCGTGAGGAGGTGAAACATGGGGCTGCGGGGGGGTTGTGGGGGGCAGAAAACTGAGCAACAGCCGTGTGACAAGTGAGTGCGGGCGAGATGACAAGAGGCCCCCCCCCACCAAACCCCCAAAAGCTCACACTGAAGTCATGCACCTGCTCTGTCCCCCACTGTGCATCAGCAGACGGGCAGCTGGGACTACAGTGATTAAAGATGCCCCCTGGGGGGGCTCAACTTTAAACGGGCAAAGATCAAGCGCTCACCTGCGCATTCTGGCCAGGGAGGTGGGGGCCCCAGCAAGGCAGGGGGGGGGGGGGTGTAAAGCAGCATTTCCCATGATCCCTCACGCAGGGCTGGGATCCAAAGAGCTGCCTTTATAGCGCTGATTTCCAACATCCGTTGGTTCTAAGCACTATAGATATCAGGCGATACTATATAATATAATGTAATATTAATAGTACCCACCCCATCGACCTCGGAAAGATGAATGGTAGATGGCCATGCCGAGGCCTGAACGTTTACCCTGATATTATACACATACATAACCTTATGTTTTATTATAATTCAGTACCGTAAATCAGGAATGAAAAGACCGCTGTGACCTGCTGGGAGGGGGTTTATCAGTCCATTTTTACCGAATCTGTGATTCTGACTACTCTGGAGGGGCCACGGCCCCTTCCTCTCATAGATTTCAGCGTCTCGCCAATAGGGCGAAATGTGTTTGTGATTGTGACATCATTTTGAGAGACGGATGTCCTCGTCTTACAAGCCATCCATGCCCGTAGTCGATACAGGGAGCTCTAGGCCTAGATTTCACGTCCTTCGCGCAGTAGAACACTTAGTGAAAAAGTGCAGCGCTTTGTTGTGCAAAGAACCAAAGACAGTGCAGCACCCGAGGGAGCGGGGGTCACAGGTGACGTCATCAGAGGTGCCCGTGCTAACAGGCGTGCACCGTGGGACAGAGGCGGCCAGCAGTGTCTGGCGTAGGAATAACACTCGAGGCACCCCCCACCCACCCCCATGACATTGGTATGTGCAGACAAGGGTACAGGGGTCGCACGTGTCAGATACGTGCTTTCCAGGTATAGCAGGGGGTATGACCCTTGACCCCTTCCATCCTTGGGCCTTATTGCTGCTCGTCTCCATTTCTGTTTGCATTTGGTGCAGAACCACTCCGAGTGCAGCTGCAACGAGCCTGTGTGGGCCTGCCGTGAGAGGACGGGAAGTGCTGCCGTGAGAGGATGGTGAGTGCTGCTGTCGCTGGTGTCTGTCAGACTCCTCGTCAGACCCAGAGGAGATTCGGGCGTTGCCACTGAGCGCGCAGTGCGTATTTGAAGTAGGCGAAGATTACAGTAGGCAGAGTACGTGTACGTGTATGTGTAGGACAGGACATGCCACACACATTTTCTCTGTAAGATTTATGTTTACATGCTGTATTAAATTCATTTTACTCCTTTGTCTTTTGTGTTCTTGTATTCTCTCTCCGTTGTGTTTTCATCTATTGGACTTCTCATTTCGGATGTTTTTAGCCCATCTCCTAAGAGGTTTCATTTTCCTCATTCCACATCTCTGCATAACTCCTGCCACCACATTTCTGGTTTTGCATTCTTCCCCTCAGCTTGTTTGTTTTTGTTTCCTAGGGCCTTTCTAATGCTCCTGTGTCTTGATGTTAGTCATTGGTTCAGTCTTTCTTCATGCAATTTTGCTGTTTTTTGGCTGACAAGCCTTCGGTATTTCACTCACATGAAGCAGATTTTGAGTATTCAGGTTGACGTGAACACAAACATATAAATATGTTTTGCCTATGCAAATTTCAAGATTTCAATTTGCAACTCTAACTTATACAGCCCTCCTTCCACAAACCTGCAGCAAATTTGGGGGTTAAATCGCTACCGACATATTTTTGAAGGATAGCTTAGATGTAGGTCGCCCACCAGGGAAAGAAGGCAGAAAGATACACGCATATCCAATGAAAAACATTTGCTAAGGGACGTTATGGTGGTTTACTTAGATTTAGTAACCAACATATGTAACCTATTTGCCTAAAAAAACGTAATTTGAAGTGATGCTATGGTTACAGTCCAAACCTTTGAAAATTGGTGGGGTGAAGACTGCGAGGGGTGTTCGCTGACCTTCATCTGATCTCCCAGTTTTCAGAGCCCAAAACTATGCCCTTTAACCATGGCCAGTGCACACTGGCTACCATTTGTAGCCTTGGGCCACATTCTACACCCAGATCAAGTTTTGCACTTCTCTGGAAGGCCGGGGTGTGCCCTACAGACTATGGTTGCAGGGTGTTGCCTTTGGCCATGCTGTGTGCCCAATAAGCCAATATCTAGTTTTTGCTTGCCGTGGCCTTTGCCCAAGCATTGTGCTCATCACCCGGTACACCCTTACTGACTGGACATGGTCTTGGTGCTTGGTGGTAGCTCTGCACTGTTGTAACTCAGTGCGGTGTTTTCAGATTCCATGGGAGGCAGCATCGGGTACTTTCGGTGGTTCTGTTGGGGTTGTTAACTGTAGTTCCTGAGCTGCTTTGACAAAGTCAACTCTCAAAAGCCACGCCCAACCTTAATAGCTCATGCCCAAACACTATAGGATCACACTTTCAAAACATTACAAGTTTGCCAGGCCTTTGTAGGCCAGTGCACCTTCCTGTCTCTCTCACACACTCTCTCTCACACACACACTCTCTCTCTCACACACTCTCTCTCTCACTCTCTCTCTCACACTCTCTCTCTCACACTCTCTCTCACACTCTCTCTCACACTCTCTCTCACACTCTCTCTCACACTCTCTCTCACACTCTCTCACACTCTCTCACACACTCTCTCACACACTCTCTCACACTCTCTCACACACTCTCTCACACACTCTCTCACACACTCTCTCACACACTCTCTCACACACTCTCTCACACACTCTCTCACACACTCTCTCACACACTCTCTCACACACTCTCTCACACACTCTCTCACACTCTCTCACACACTCTCTCACACTCTCTCTCACACTCTCTCACACACTCTCTCACACACTCTCTCACACACTCTCTCACACACTCTCTCACACTCTCTCTCACACTCTCTCTCACACTCTCTCTCACACACTCTCTCACACTCTCTCACACTCTCACACACTCTCACACCCTCTCTCCCACCCTCTCTCCCACCCTCTCTCCCACCCTCTCTCCCACCCTCTCACACACACACTTTCTCTCTCTCTCACACACACTTTCTCTCTCTCTCTCACACACACTTTCTCTCTCTCTCTCACACACACTTTCTCTCTCTCTCACACACACTTTCTCTCTCTCACACACACTTTCTCTCTCTCTCTCACACACACACTCTCTACTACTCAACATTACTCACTCATAATTAGTCACTCTATACTACTCTCTTTACTACTGAAACTAAAAATACACTTTGTATATGTAAGGGTGTGACTGTGCATGTAAATGTGTGTGGCTCTAGGACTCTTTACTGCTCACTATTTAATACTCCCTCTTTCACTTTTTACTACTCGCTCTCTAATACTCTTTACTAATAACTCTCTCCTACTCACTACCAACTACTCACTCTACTACTTACTCTGTGTGTGTGCTAATGCAATAGGTCTCGCATATGCAAGCGATTAAGCTATTGGCAATTGTTGGACCTGGGATCTCCAAGTCACATAGGGTAGCTTGGCACTAAGTGGGGAGGCCTATCTCAGAGGTACATGTGTTAAGTTTGCGCCACACCCTTCAGTAACATAACGTCCATCCACTCCAAAATAAGGACACTACACCAGTTTAGAAAAATACGGGTCGTTTTATAAAACAATGCTTCTTTCTTCTTTTACTCAATCAGTCTGCTTGGTCACAATACACATCAAGTATTCCCCATCAGGTTCTTTTCATTACTTAAGTTCCCAACAGTACCCTACATGCAGAAATTCAATAATTCCCCAGAAGATAAAAAGGAAACTCAGCAACAAGTGCACTAGGTAATTTTTACAAAAGCAGCATCAATATCACTTTTTTAAGTAGAAAACCAATGGCACTTTACACTTTAAAATCTCCTTGTCTCTTTACCTAGACAATCTTAAGTACTCAACCATCAGTTACACAGTGTTTACTCTTGGATATAAGGGTTTGGCAGTTCCAGAGATTGAATTGGAAACAAGCAAGTTATTTCTCTACTGTGAGAACCGTTCTAATTTCCTTGACAACCCCCTTTGTCTTTACCAGACACTTAATAGGACCACCAGGCTCAGGTCAACTTACATGACCTCTCTGTACCACGCTATTTGAATGTGGCAGGTTCAGAATGTCAGAGGGGGGGTTTATGGGAAATTTCCCGGGTACTTCATCCACCTTGTCTCCTATTCCTTTTCCGCTCACTCACACGGAGACAGTCTAATGGATTTCCCCAGTTCCGATGACTGCTAGCCTCTGATGGTTCTTTGTTCCACCTTACGCTGAAACCCTGAATGGAAACAGTTTTCCCTCACCTCGCACTGCGTGTCAACACGAGGCCTTTCCCCCCCCCTCAGGCGCTGCAGCCGTGCGCTTCACTGAACAGTCTTACCGGGTGCTTGGCAGACTCGCCCCGGTCAGGATACACAGCCTCTCTCTCTCACCACGTTTCTGAGGCTCGGTGGTGTCTTCAGACGAGGCGCTGTTGGCTCCGTGCCGCTGAAAGGACCGAAGCCACACCGCGACTCTTACCGCGTTGCTGTCGGCACTGCGTCCCGCCCACACCTCAGGCATCGGAGAAGGAGGGAGCGAACGCAGTCTGGCCTTCTTTGCTCCCTGCCCCTTCTTCCGGGTTAACGCTATCCTGCCTCACTGGCCTTCGCGTTGTCTCCACAAAGGCACGATCGCCCAGCTGATCCCAAGCGGTCCTTCCCGTGGAATCTCTCTAACGACTTGAGGTAGGAGGGACAGTAGCCCCGTGACAGGGAAATCGGCCACGCTAACTTCAGTGGGGTAAGATAATTTTCTCAGACTGAGGGGTGCTTAGGCTTTACTCGAACCCACACATCTTGAGGAAACAGTCCAAGCTGGGTCCCGAAAGGGGTAGGGAAACAGTACCAGTCTTGTTTAGTAAATGCGGGTTCTCCTGGTCGGATTCTCAGGCTGATCGTCCGCAGCTCTCCCTAAACAGCCCAGCCTGGTTTTCTCTCTGGAGCACAGTTCGATATTTAGAGCTAGGTATGACCCACTGTTGATAGGGCTTAGTCAACAGGTAGGGGGACCCACTAACACGGTAGGGCAGCCGGCCCGTGGGACGATCTAACCCTTTACAGTGCGCCTTCCTCCCTACACTACTGTTTACTCCTCACCAGGTTCAACCAAAGCTCCTCAGGTCACTCTAAAATGGCCGCCCACCCTCTGGCCCTTATATAGGCAGGCCACAGGCTACTGGAACTGGCCAGAAGGTTCTAGATCATTCCTATATTATCCTATGGGTCTTTTGCCTGGAATTACAGTTATGGCAGTTAATGGCGACCATTTTGTGGGTCTTGTAAATCTCGTCAGGAAGGCACCTAGGCCCTTAAGAAAAACTATGAGGGCAAAGAGCACCTAACCCCTAGATCAACACCTAAAAAAATCCAGTGGACACAAAAATTAAAGGTTTTGAGGGGCAAAAAGGGGACAAAAATAAATAAATAATTAGGAGGGACTACCCAAAGGCAGACAGGTCTAACAGCAATATAAATGACAATGCCATTTATTTATGATTTAAAAAAAAATAAAAAAAGTCATGAGCAATGCCAATAGCTCTAACTTTAATAATCCTGAGACCATTGCATTGTAAATGCTTGTTTCTTTCCTGTTGTGTGGGTTCACTTGTTGTGAACTGAATGGCATACTTTGGCTAAAGTGTACCCCTCTTGGTTCCATTTGCTTACTATAACCCAATGGCCAATATCATTTCATCTTTGTTTTCGATATTAACATGCTTGTATGCCTGACGATTTTTTACTTGCATTGTCTTGGACATTAATACTGTATATTATTTTTTCATTGCATTCTTTGTCCAATAAGGTTTTCCTTTAAACTTAAAACATGCTTGTATACCTGTGTTAAGTCTATAATCTTTTGAAAATTCATAAAAACAGTTTATACATTTTTTTTTTAAAGTTGACCTCCCAGGTTGAGAGTTTCATAATGGGTAATGAGTTGCGAATAAGGAATGAGTTGGTTGTGTCCTTCCGCTTGACTAGGCACTATGCACACAGACTTGCACAGTTTCTATATTGGGCAGGAAGCTGCTCTAGAGGGAGGAATCGCCTATTGAATCCTAAGCATCAAACGCTGGGGCATCTTTTGACTTTATCTTTATATACTAGATTGGGTTCCACTGAAAAAGTACTCCTATGTAACTCAGTGGGAAGAGGAATTGTGCGTGGAAATATGAGAACATTAATGGAAAGCCATTTGGCAGTGAGCTGCCAATCCCCCTATTTGTTTGTGATGTATGGATAATGCCTTGGAATTTTTAAGCTGCTGGTACCTTACCCCAGTCAGTCTTCATAAGAGGTTTGGCAGAGGTTTGGCAGTCAGGCCACGTGCTGCAAGGGCGATAAAGGACATTACCGGTACCCTACTGCCAGACAACCCTTCTTATCTTGCTCTGCAGCCCAGGGACACCGAGCCCATGCCCACCTGGTCTTCCGATTGAGAAATAGTTTTCTCACCTTCTCTCTGCCGCACGGTTATGTACTGCTCAACTGTGGCCATAGCCTCTGGCACCTATTCACAATTTATGGTGGTGAAAGATGTGGTCCATTTAAGCGATGGTAATGTTTACTGCTTTGGTACATGATAGTTGCTCAATTCGACAATACCTGGTGCCCCTTCACTACTCTCCTTAAATGACTTCAACATTCAAGGGACTCACATTTGACAAGGTGTACAATTTGAAGGGCCACCGCTATCTGTCATCTCTGATACCCAGCCTGCCAATCAATCGGCTTAGGGACCTTAAATAGCTTGTTGTATTTCTATCTAGGACCCTCATTTGATATTCCTAATTTATGCCCTTATATGGCTATAATAAATAATATCCTTATAAAGGCATAAGAATCATATCCATATTTAGTCGTAGCCCATGCAGTCCAAATTAAGCAAGGCTACTTCTCCAGACTCCTAGAGAGTACAACGCGTTCTTTAAACCAAGCAAACCTCCAGCAACCTGGGAAATCCCCATTGCTTCTGTTTTGATTTGTCCTAGAACTCCTGCGAGCACTGAAAGAACGGCCAGTTCTTAGTGACATCTTTATTGACGTCTTATGTCCAACCTTACGTCAAACCCGGTACCTTTCAGGTATAAATATACCAACGTTGCCTTAAGCAAACACACGGTGGTTTGGAGCAGAGTGGCTATCTACTTGTCCGAGAACCCAGCTGATGCGAGAGCCCATGGACGCCGCCACTCCCTTTTGACGCACTGAGAGAGACGCTGTCTTTTCTCCTGCCGAGAAATCCAGCTCCGATGTTGCCAGATAACCTTGCGGGTTGCTGGGATATAGAGTCCTGAGAGAGAGATACCAGACCTCCTGCTTTCTATTTCACAGGTACGGAGCTGACTAAACCCATAGAGAATTCTTGATTCAGATTCTTGGCAAAACCAACTTAACTTAAACTGCTACTTACTCCTTCCCACGTATTAGGCTTAGGTCAGGTACACCGGGGTAGGCGTATTTAGAAGCACCCGTTGAGTACGTTAGTCAATGTATTTATGTATGTATATATTTTATCTATTTTAAAGGATCATATGGTTAAGAAACCATATCAATGCTTTTAGAGTATTATTTCATAATACTCCTTTTACTGTACGCACTTTATTTTACTATAAGTATTGCAATTGTGGCAATTCATTTCTCTTGCATGAGAAAGAAGACTGCTCAATAAATAACACCTTTTATTGAAAACGCCCGTCTCTCGATTTCTCTGCACTCTGGTGAAACTAAGTATGCACACTTGACTGAGTGAAATAGCTGTCTATTGTTTTCACACGACTCTAGAGATACACTCTTATTCTGAGGGAGCAAAGTTGTCATGTTTTATGGTTGTCAGAAGCTAATCCCTTCTTGTCTATCCAGGGAAGTTAAACTCCTCCTTGTTTATTCGAGAAAGTTTCTAGTGACCTCTGAGCTAGCTGGCAAAACTAATTAAGTCTAATATAGTCAGTAGAGACCTAGATGACCTCAGTCCTACGTCTAAACTGCTGTTTATATTATTCCAATGCGCAGAGCCTATTGGGAATATAGGAACTACACTACAAGCTCTTGGTTCTTAATTCTTACTCAATACTAGCGGCAATGTTCACCAATTTCGGCCTTTTTTTGTCTATTCATTTCTACTGAGGTGGCAGGGCTGGGTCTGATGGGGAGTAGGCGTTTTTTTTATTTTTTATCGTCTTTACCTGAAGCGATGTATGAGAACTGCACTCTGTCTTGGAATAAACTGCCATTGTGTATGTGATTAATTTATTGTTAATTATAAATACAGTGGCTAAATAATGGTATGGAGCTTTGACCCCCAACTCTGCTTTGTTATCCTCCCAGTTTATCTCATGATTGCTCCTCAAACAGTGACACCTAGATGTTATCATCTGCTCAACTGTGGCTGTGTGATGCCCTGAGCAGCAAGAGGCACTGCTCAAACTTACAACATGACACACTTGAAATATTTTTAAAACCTCAGTGCACATAGTAGTAGTATATAATGAATGACTATCTTACTGGATTATCTTAGAAGACCCCTGTAGCAATGCAATTGTTTGGGTCAAAGCCTACCAGGCAGTGTAGTTGTCTGGTTCGGAAAAGACTTGTAGAAGAGATTTTTAAAGCTTCCCTAGGAATGCATTCTGTCCATTGCTTATCATTGGCTTTGCGGTTTGTAATATACATCCTATATATCAAGAAGAACGGACTCTGAGCACACAAAGGTCCGGCATACGTGTTAGTCTTCTTATGTCAGTACAGTTCCAAAGAGTCAGCTGGGAGTGTGACTCTTTAGGAGCAAATCTCCTCACAATCCTAGTGTAGTGTAATAAAAATTGCCTAGAGATATCCTGTCATCCTGCTCTTATTACGGATTGTGAGGCACTCTCTTTTTCGTTATAATGAGAGGAATCAAACTAAATTACATGGTCTTTTAGTTTACAGAGCCCTTGGTCCTAAGACTGCATTTTTAGAACCCTTATGAGTACCTGGAAAGTAGTGTTTCTAGATAGTTTTACCATACTTGGGGATTTTAACTTTCATCTTGATAAGCCTAATAATAAAGAGACGATTTATTTTATGGATAACCTGTTATGTTTTGACTTAAACCAACTGGTTACCGCTTTCACCCATTAAGCTGGCCACACGCTAAAAATGTTTTTCAAAACATTTCTGAAATTGCATTTACTTGATATCATTCAGGTTACCTGATCTGATCATATGGCTTTCCATTTTGATTTTGCTTAATTCCGAAGTAGACAGTTCTTGGCTCGGAAAATCATATTAAGATGATCAGGCTTTGGAATAAAGTAAATGAACAAGATCTAATTTGAACTCTTGAGTCCACTCAACCAGTGTTAACGGGTTAGCCCTGATAAGGCAGCTTTGCTTTACTCCAATTGGATTTCTGAGGCATTAAATATACTGGCCCCTTTCAAGAAAATCATCAGTCACAGAGAGTTCATCAGACCCTTAGTTTTCAGAGAAATTCAGACAAAAAAATGGCTTGTCAGCAGGAAAGGAAATGAAGAATTAACTGTGCTCCGGGGGAAAATTTGAGATATAAAATACAGCTCCAGGAATACAAGAACCTGATTGAAGCCGAGAAAAGGAGTTTCTTCAGTAAAAAGAAATTCGATCGGCAACAAATTCGCCACATGAGCTGTTCAAGACTGTGTCAAATTTATCAGCCCTGGCTGCCCCGCCTACTCTGACCCCCTCACAGCTGTTTTGCGACAATCTAGCAAGGTTTTTTTTAAAAACAAAGTTGAGGCGGTTTACGAGGACCTAATTCTTAAAGATGCTTTGAACCGTCATCCACAGGCTACTACCCAACTTTATCTAGTTCATCAGTCTCTTGATAGCTTTCCCGCCATTTCCTTAGACCAAATGATAGAGCTACTTAAACTAAATCCAGTGTTCCTTTGGATCCTTGCCCCCCAAGTTGCTGCACAAAATAGCTGATTGGATTGCACATGCATTCTACTTAATGTTTAACAACATCTTAAAATCTGGAACTTTTCCCACAGAGTGGTAAAATGCTACCATTTTGCCCCTCCTTAAGAAATAATCCATAGACCCAGCTGAATAACAAAACTATAGCCCCATATTGAGATTTCAGTTTCCAGTGAAAATACTTGAAAGACCTCTTAATTCCCGTCTCACACAGTATTTGGAACATGACATTTTGGATGAATCGCAATTTGGGTTCAGGAAAGCCCACTCTACGGAGACAGCACTAGTTATAGTAGCGGAAGAGGTTAGGGCAATTTTGGACCGTGGAGATAGAGCTGCAGTGGTCCTTCCGCGCTTTTGACATGGTAAGTCATGCAATTCTGAAGCAGTGGCTCCTTGACATAGGCGTCAATGGTACCGCTTTTGAACTGCTCTGTACCTTCCTGGTACAGGAAGGGATTTTAGGTCTGAATCATTCTCCTTGCCGTGTGGAGTCCCGCAGGGCTCCTCGATAAGCCCCAAGTTATTCAACATTTATGTGGCCCCTCTCATGGGACTGATATGATTTTTTGGTTTTCTTACAATCTCGTATGCGGATGATACCCAAATTATCATCCCCGTAACTAACAATATTGATGAAGTGGCCCAGCGTTTCAATAAATGCATGTGTGCCGTTTTGCAATGGATGGGAAACCATTGCCTGAAATTAAATGCAGCAAAGACCGAAGTTCTCCTTTTTGGACGGGATATTTCTTATTGGAATCAATTCTGGTGGCCAGGCAATCTGGGTCCAGTCCCCAGCCCAGTATCTAAATCTAAGAATCTTGGAACAATATTTGATATTAAGCTGTCTTTTAGGAATCATGCCAACCATCTTACCTCCTCTTGTTTTTATACACCACATTTCTGGTGAAAACATCTCCTTCCTACCTTTGGAGTTCCACAAAAATGGTAATTTCCTCCTTAGTCCTGTCAAAATTGGATTATTGCAATGCACTCCTAGTCTGTGCCCAGCAGTGTATTCTAAGCAGTCTCCAGAGGATTCAAAGCGCTGCTGTCAGCGTTTTGACAAATATTTAAAAATCTGAGTCAGTGACCAAAACCAAAGACGAGCTTCATTGGCTGCCTGTAAAGAAAAAAAAAATCTTTTTCAAAGCTTTGTGTATAGCTTTCAAAGCGGTGCATTCCCACTGCCCCAAAATCCGTAGGAAGAAACTTTCATGGTATACCCCTAACAGGACTCTATGGTCAAATAATTCTGTCTGACAGTTGCTCGCATTCATATTGTCTCCTGGGGAGGGAGAGGTTTTTCTCTTTCCACATCTCGCCTCTGAAATCCAATGCCAATCTGTCTGTCCGCAGCGGGTTGGGTTGGCCCCTATGATGAAGCATGTCACCGTGGGGAAACCCCAGTGAGTGAGGGGACTCGAGAGACATCTTTCCTTTCTCTTCTAGATTTTGTTCATCACACTGATGAAAATATATCTCTACAGCTAGGCTCTTGATCGGTATTCTGGATTTTGTATGTCTACAAATAGAATAGGAGGGTAAACCTAGCATATCCCTCTACCTCCCCCTTTCTTTTGAATTTCGACTTCCTTCTATGTCACTAACTTTTAGCCATTTTGAACATCATCCACACTAGTCGACGACATGACTAAAGCACATTGGCAAATCCAATAGCTCTAACATAGGTGAGACCTATTGCATAGATAAACATGTTCTGCACACTCCTGCCATCTAGTTGTTGGGAGCAGACATAGATGTCACTAAATGAACTTTCCCTTAGTTCACAGTGCACCAGAACACAAACTCCACTGCGGATTGCGTTGTTTTTTTTCCTGTGATTGATTGGATTCAGACTTTGATTGAGCTTGGGACTGTTGTCTAATTTCTGTTTCCTTGAGGTTTATTTGTTAAGGTTCCTAGGCATTGTTAGAAGCATCACCATTGATTGCAGTTTTTACTTCCGTACCAACTGGAGCAGTTCCCTTCCAGTTTTTGGGTCCTATTTAGAATGACTGTTAGAGAGTGGTATGGAGAAGAGTCTACTCTACAAGGGTAACATAAAATAACTCTGGTCCATTGATCACTGGTGTGTAACCGCTGCCTGTCTTCCGAATACAAGAAGCCTCGTGCACTGCTTGTCAGGCCTTCAAAAACAAGAAGACAATGGGGTCAAGTGTCCAAGGGGCCAAGTTGGAGATACACTCACGAATTGTAGCTCAGAGACCTCCGAATTAAAGGAAGCAGGACAAAGAATACTACTAGGCCACTACCCCTCAGTTCTCCCTGCCTCCAATCCCAATTCGAGGACACGCCCTCACAGTATCTGCATTGAAAGGTCTCAGCAGGCGGTAGTGCACTGCTTCATTAGGAGTCTAGCATCTAACCACAAGACCAGCCTTAAAAGAAAAAAAACTGGACCTTCAGGATTGGCTCCAGGTTCAGAGACCTTATGACTTCTAGAGACTCCTTCAGCTACAGGAAAGCTTTCACCAAAGACCACTGAGCCTCTGCACCAGCTGACATCCATTGTGCCTCGAACCACAGCTCAGCCTTCTTCTGAGTCAAATTTGGCTCCTAAGTAGACTCTGAAAGAACCTCCTAAAACTCTGTTGCATGAGGAGGCAGGAATAGTGTGATGAAAGACTGTTTCCAATAAGGGGGGGGGGGGGAATTTCACTCCACAGAATTCCACAGTTACATGAAAACTCCTCAAGATTCCACGGAGATTTACATGAGCGGGTGAAATTTGGCACATTGAGCTTATCTTACTGGTTTTAAGTGTCAGGAGCTACTTCCACTTTGTAAAATTAGTATGAATGGTGCCACATGACGCGGCAGAGGGCGCTACTTCTTTCTGCTGCTCAAGTAGAATGTCTATGCGAGCTGCAGCTTTTCAACGCAAACGGGAGCGCCCACATTGAGAAATCGCTTTGGGAGGTGATCTAATGCCTGAAAATCACACAAGGGGCCCCAAATTTTTACTTGCACCCGCCAACTTAACATTGGCAAGCCGCACACTTCAAAAACTCTGCCACATGTCAGGTGATGAAGTTTTGCCAAACTCTGCGTTCCCAGTGGAGTGGGCAAAACTCTGCAAACTCAACCGGCAGAGCGAAATTCATCGCCCTCCCCTAGTTTCCAGTGCCAGTGTTTACCTTGACTCAACCCATACTGCATGGTTTACGGTGTCCAGGTTCAAACCATACATTGAAGATCTCATTAATGTACCCTCCAATGGACAGCATTTGTTTGGACCCCCAAGTCGTCAACTTGAAAGCAAAAATCAAAAAGACACCAAACCAGCTAAAGCCGTTGGAGGCCAAGAGATGCCAGCGCCTAAAGCTGCTTTACATATGCAACAGTCAAGAGTGTGCACAAAGTCTTCAACAAAACAGGGGTACCAGCAGCAACAGCCCTTTGAAGGAAGCCAGGCGTGCAAGGGCTTTGAATTTCGTTCTGCCATTACCACGGTGGCAAACACTTTCAGAGGAGGCTCAAGCAGGGGTGCCCCTACCTCAAAGCAGTGACTCACTTCTCCAGCCCTCCGAAATCAATCAATCAATCAATCAATCAATGCATTTATATAGCGCACTACTCACCCGGGGGGTCTCAAGGCGCTGGGGGGAGGGGGTCCGCTACTGCTCGAACAGCCAGGTCTTGAGCTGCTTCCTGAAGGCGAGGTGGTCCTGGGTCAGGCGGAGGTGGGTAGGAAGGGAGTTCCAAGTCTTGGCGGCCAGGTAGGAGAAGGACCTTCCTCCTGTGGTGGCTCTTCGGATGCGGGGGACGGCGGTGAGGGCGTGGCTGGTCGATCGAAGCTGGTGTTTGGGAGCGTAGAAGTTGAGGCGGCTGTTGAGGTATCCTGGGCCTTGGTTGTGTAGGGCTTTGTGCGCGTGGGTGAGGAGCCGGAAGGTGATTCTCTTGTTGACCGGGAGCCAGTGCAGGTCTCTCAGGTGTCCGGAGATGTGGCTGCGGCGGGGGATGTCCAGGATGAGTCGTGCTGAGGTGTTCTGGATCCGCTGGAGTCTCTTCTGGAGTTTGGCGGTGGTTCCGGCGTAGAGGGAGTTGCCATAGTCCAGACGGCTGGTGACGAGAGCCTGGGTGACCGTCTTCCTGGTCTCGGTGGGGATCCATCGGAAGATCTTGCGTAGCATGCGCAGGATGTTGAAGCACGACGAGGAGACGGCGTTGACTTGTCTGGTCATGGAGAGGGAGGAGTCCAGGATGAAGCCCAGGTTGCGTGCGTGGTCTGTTGGTTTGGGTGCGCTGCCCAGGGCGGGGGGCCACCAGGAGTCGTCCCAGGCGGAGGGTGAGGATCCCAGGATGAGGACTTCCGTCTTGTCCGAGTTCAGTTTCAGGCGGCTGTTCGACATCCATGTGGCTACGTCTGTCATCCCTTCGTGCAGGTTGGCTCTGGCGGTGGCGGGGTCGTTAGTGAGGGAGAGGATCAGCTGGTTGTCGTCGGCGTAGGAGATGATGTTCAGGTTGTGCTGGCGTGCGATGGCTGCGAGGGGGCTCATGTATACGTTGAAGAGTGTTGGGCTGAGCGAGGAGCCTTGAGGAACGCCGCAGATTACTTCGGTGGCCTCCGATCTGAACAGGGGTAGGCGGACTCTCTGTGTCCTTCCGGCGAGGAAGGAGGTGATCCACTCCAGTGCCTTCTCCTGGATTCCGATGTTGCTGAGGCGCTGTACTAGGGTACGGTGGCAGACAGTGTCGAAGGCCGCGGAGAAGTCCAGGAGGATGAGGGCCGCTGTTTCTCCGTTGTCAAGCAGGGCTCGGATGTCATCGGTAGCTGCGATCAGGGCGGTCTCGGTGCTGTGGTTGGCCCGGAAGCCGCACTGCGAGAGGTCGAGGGAGCCGTTCGTCTCGAGGAAGGCGGCCAGTTGCTTGTTGACTGTCTTCTCGATGACTTTTGCCGGAAACGGGAGCAGCGAGATGGGGCGGTAGTTCTTGAGGTCGGTTGGGTCTGCTGATGGTTTCTTGAGTAGAGCGCTGAGTTCGGCGTGCTTCCAGCTCCCCGGGAAGGTGGCGATGTTGAAGGAGGTGTTGATGATGTCCCGCAGATGGGGTGCGATGACCGCGTCGGCCTTGTTGAAGACGTGGTGAGGGCAGGGGTCTGTCGGAGATCCCGAGTGGATGGAGTTCATCGTGCGGATGGTGTCTTCGGTGCTGATCGGGGTCCAGGCGCGGAGGATGGTGGTGGGGGGCAGTGGTTCGGTCGTGGCGTGCGTCGGTTGAGTGCTGAAGCTGTTGTGTATGTCCGCGATCTTGTTGTGGAAGTAGGAGGCGAGGGAGTTGCAGAGGTCTTGCGACGGGGTGATGTCGTTGTTTCCGGGGTTGGAGAGCTCTTTCACGATGTTGAAGAGTTCCTTGCTGTTGTGTGCGTTGTTGTCCAGTCGTTCCTTGAATGCGGTTTTCTTGGTGGCGTGGATCAGCTGGTGGTGTTTTGGGGTGGCGAGCTTGAGGGCAGTCATGTTGTCCGGTGTTGGGTCTCTGCGCCAGGTTTTCTCAAGTGCTCTGCAGTTCTTCTTGGAGCTCTTGAGTTCGTCGTTAAACCATGGGGCTTTCTTGCTGCCGGGTCTGCTCGGCGGGGTCTTCAGCGGGGCGAGGTCGTCTGCGCAGTCGCTGATCCAATTCGTGAGGTTGGTGGCTGCTTGGCTGGGGTTGGTTGTGCTGGTGGGAGGGTTCTTGCTCAGGGAAGTAGCGAGCTGGTCTGTAGTGATCTTGTTGCAGCTTCTGCGGGGAGCCTGTTGCTGGTGATGGTGGAGCGTGGTCCTTCTGAAGCTGAAGTGGACGCAGCTGTGGTCCGTCCAGTGGAGTCCCGTGGCGTGGCTGAAGGCGATGTCCTTGCTGGAAGAGAAGATCGGGTCGAGTGTGTGTCCGGCGTAGTGGGTGGGGGTGGTCACCAGTTGCTCGAGTCCGAGGTTGGCGAGGTTGTCCAGCAGGGTGGTGGTGTTGCGGTCGTTGTTGTTCTCCAGGTGGAAGTTGAGGTCCCCGAGGAGGATGTAGTCGGCGGAGTAGAGGGCGTGTGGGCTGATGAAGTCGGCGATGTCCTCGCTGAATTGTGTGCGTGGTCCCGGGGGTCTGTAGATGAGGGTGCCTCTGAGGGTGGTCTTGGGGTTGGCGCGGATCTGGAAGTGCAGGTGTTCGGCGGGTGCGAGGGTGTCGTCGGTGTTGGTCGTGATGCGGATGGTGTTCCTGTGGATGATGGCGATGCCTCCTCCTGTCTGGTTGACGCGGTCTCTCCGGATGATCTTGTAGCCTTCTGGGATGGCGGTGGCGATGTCGGGCGCTGAGGAGGCGTTCATCCAGGTTTCCGTGATGAAGGCGACGTCTGGGTCTGTGGTGTCGAGCAGGTTCCATAGCTCGACGGCGTGTCTGTGGACGGAGCGGGTGTTGAGCAGGATGCACTTCAGGTGGGTGCTGCTGGTGTTCGGCTTGGTGGGTGCTGGTGTGGCGTGGGTCCGGTTGCAGGTGAACTTGCAGGAGTGGCAGCTGAAGGGTCCGTGGGTGCGTCTCGGTGTGGCTCGGTAGCAGCCCGGTGTTCGGCCGGTGTTGAGTGCGTTGAGGTCGGTGGCGTCGTAGGTCCGTCGGGACGGCTTCCGGCGGTGGGGACCAGGGGTCCTGGCACTGGGCGCGGTCCAGGCACGGACGGGCGCAGACGGGCTTACCTTTGGCGCACCTTCGGCGCTCAATCGGTGCTCCCGCTGCGCGCGTCCTCTGCGCGGTCGCTCTGGGGGCGTCATAAGAAGGGAGCCGGGAGGGAGGGTCAGCTGGGAGGCGGGGAGCGCGTGGGCCAATCGGCGAGCGGGGGGGCGGGGTCGCGGCAGGAACGGCGGGAAAAAACGGCGGGCTTGGTGGGCGGCCCTGCGGCGGCTGGGGCGCCGGATCGGCGTCTGGCAGGTAGAGGTAGGCAGGCGGAGCAGGCGGGGAGCGTGGGGGCGACCAGGCCGTGGAGGGTGCAGTGGTCGCTCCTGAATCGTGGTCTGGGTCCCCTTAAGAAGGGAGCCGGGAGGGAGGGTCAGCTGGGAGGCGGGGATCGCGTGGGCCAATCGGCGAGCGGGGGGGCGGGGTCGCGGCAGGAACGGCGGAAAAAAACGGCGGGCTTGGTGGGCGGCCCTGCGGCGGCTGGGGCGCCGGATCGGCGTCTGGCAGGCAGCAGGTAGAGGTAGGCAGGCAGAGCAGGCGGGGAGCGTGGGGGCGACCAGGCCGTGGAGGGCGCAGTGGTCGCCCCCAATGGTCGAAATCACTTCCTCGACCAGCCAACACCTGTTAGGGGAAAACTGCTGTTATTTCTTCCACAGTGAAAGAAATTAACAAAGTACTAATGGGTTATTGAAGTCATATGTCAGGGGTACTGCTTGGAGTTCCACACAACCCATTCAAACATTGCCTTACAATGCATCACAACCATCTGACGTTGCAAGCAAAAGTACAGGCTTGACTCACAAAAGGTGCAATCGTTCCCGTACCTCCACACAAATGGAGAGAAGGGGGTCTATACCCTGTACTGCCTCATCCCAGACAAGACGGAATTCTGTTGGCCTATCCTTGATCTTGAGGCAGCTCAACTTGTATTTCCTGGTGGAGCATTTAAAAATTATCAACTTGCAGGGCATCATCCACTGCTCTGTGAAGGCCATCACAAGGATATCCTTGTCCAGATGGATGCATACCTGTATTGCCTTGCCCACTTGCGTAATCTGAACTTACGCACACCACTTACTTACACAGAAACTCAACACTCCTCTGAAGGTAAAATGAGCTTTATTAATATTGTAGACAAGGGCAATAAGTCACTGAAGCTATTAAATTCGTAGGCACCAAGTGATAGGCAATAAACAATGAATACACCACACTATATATGCAAATATGAAACTGTGAATACAGGTATATAAATAGTTAATGTACAAAGCGCCTCACCATATGCGTGTGCACCGGAGTCTTAAACATCCCTGGCCAAGCACCGAAAACACCAAGTCGGGAACCCTGTAGAGACTGGGGCACAGGAAGTAATCTCTCCGGGCACCAAAGTAGTCCAGCGAGTGCGTCCCCTCCAAGACTGAGTTCCTGAGCTCCATTCCATAGACACCACTTTTTATAGTTAAATCAATAAGTTTGAGAAGCCTCTAGTAGGCTTTCTTGCCCATGTATCCATCATAGGTGCTGGCCGCATATCTGTCTGATCCACCCATACAGACCTGGCCAGATTATGTTTGGGTGCGCCGAGGTAAAAGACATTCCTTTCCCTATCTTCGGCCTTGGAGAGCCTTGCACAGCGCATCCTCCCTCTGTCATAGAGATAAGCATAGAATGCACAAAAACAAGCTGAAGGTACAAAATAACCTCACAAGATATGTTGTGCACCAGCTCGTACTGGTTTACGTGAAAAACATGTTTGTTACTGATGAAGTGTAACTACAGGGCAAAGCAGCACAAATTGGAAGTGCGATGCAACAAAATGGAAGATCACAGCATCGCATGGAATCGAGGTCAACATGCAATTAAGCATGTGTAAAATGGCGAATGCACGACAATACCTTCACATTCCTATCCGTCTGGCACATCACCTCTAACATGTGCTTTTTGGTAAGTGGAAAACTCTACCACTTCAAAGTTCTTTTTTTCAGGCCAACAGCAACCCCATGGGTATTTACCAAATGTCTAGTGGTGGTAACTGCACACCAGCACGGAACCTTCACTCCTTGGCTGAGATTCATGCACTTCATAGCTGCATCCAAGAGCAATGCCTAGCATGTACACGTTGGGCTAAGTAACGTTTTCCTTTGAGCTCATTCGGACCTCTTTGGGGATGTGTTAGCTGATGTTGCATGGAAATTGCTGTCTGTTGAAAGATTACATGTAAAATCCAGCAGGAAATCTGAAGGGTGACAGTTTAACATTTTGGTTGCACTGTTGTGAAAACACCTGTTCTTTCTCTTCATGATTTGCAAGAGGCAAGCTACTCTCTACACAATTAAAATGGTCATATCTAGAATTTCCTATGGTTTTGAAGTATGCTGCCGGACCTTTGTCTTTGACCACACGCTCAGTCTTGCAACAATGCTAAATGTTTATTTATTTGCTTAATGTAGAACGCCATTACCATATATCCATAGTGTTTAGCGGCCATAGGGTTTTAAACTTCTTCCTTGAGCAAAAGAAGATTTTCTTTTAGATTTTCCTAATTTGACGGATCATCTATCCACAATTTATTGCGTTATTTCATATTTTTTGCTAGTAGAGAGTATCTTCCTTTAGACAGTTAAGAACCTACCTTCTGGGCTAGGCACAGTTAATTTCTGCAGATGTGTCAGTGTGACTAGATCACCTAAGACCCTCTAGCATGGGTGCTGCTTCTTTTGCATGATGAGCTTTATTATCATAAGGTCATTTCATGAAGGAATGTATCCCTGGTGACAATGTTTCTTGCAAGAACAAACGGCCCCCGTTGTACTGAAACTTAGAGCAGCTGCATTAGTGTCCGTGGCTTTCGCCCAACAAAAAAGCACGGTATGGCCACTCCAGCCAGTCTTTCACACATTCTACTGTTAGGTTTTCAGATTTATTGATAAAGTTAATTAAGACCATTACACGTGAATACACGCTAAAACCATTGCAATAAAAGCAGCACAATATAACAATTATTGTTAAATAAAAGAGTTTCAGGTCCGGATTAACAGTGTCTCGTTCCTACAGATGTTAACAATGTGGCCAGTTTCCGGTGGATCAGCTACTTTATTTCATATATAGTATTCATATATAATGTTCAGTCTTGCTCTCGCCGGTGTGGCCCTATACTTTCGCCACAAATAGCTGTACATGTTTCACAGTCTTTATATTCAGGTGTATGTCTTCAGGCCCTCCCTGAGTGCTCGCCTACAGGTTCTTATTCCTAACTTTCTTCTTTCATGGAAAAACGCTGGACAGACACACAAGATGTGAATCGTCATCTTTTACCTTCCCACAAAACTATTTTATTTCTATTAGTGCCCGAAAATAACAATCCCGAATGTCGATGTGCAAAGTTGTTCATGTGTGCCTCTTAAGACGGCATAGGGGACCCTGCGTCGGCACCTGTCTTGCATCCACGTTAATTACTTACAAGGCACGAATTTTATTGCCCAGTTATTCCATGAATGTTTCTAAACTCGCTGCAAAAGTTAGAACGTTGTCGCTTCGACACAATGATTATTTCTTACTGTTGGTATTTCTACTTTTAACCGTTATGAACTATTAGGTGAATTGATGTTTCACATCCCCTCTTGGTTTTGTTCTGATCTGCCATATGTTATTGGCTTCGTAGGGACAAATGTACTAGCATGTTTGAAAAAATTATGTCATCCTCCCCTGTTCAACATTTGTCAGATCTGTATCCCGTTTTTCACAGTGGACTCGATGATCCCTGATAGTGAATACCTAACTGTACAAGCAAAAAAAAAAGGGCAACCCCATGACCCCTTGAGCGCTTGGGTAACTACAAACACAGTAATAAATAGCCAACAGGGGTCAGTCCTCTTCCTACTTGAGGAATAAGGAGCAAGTGGACTGACTGATTGTCTGTCAACTTTATTGCAAGAGTGGATCAGCGCTACTTTTGACTCTGTTTATGGACTGTAATTGTTTGGACTCTTAAGAGATACTCAGGTGTTGGATGCTAGAATTTATTTAATCCAATTTCATCCATCGTGTGTTTTTCCTTATTAATATCAGTAAAAAATATTTTTCTGTATGCCCCGGCTGTCAAAGGAGCTTTCTTATTTTTCTCACTCTGATGTTTAAAATAATACGTTATATTCCAAAAGAAATTGACGCCCAGACGAACACACGCCTAGTATCTCGAGTCGGGGCTTGTACAGCGGAGCGTCATAGCTTACATATTCCACAAGAAAAACACGCAATACTCCAAATGCTGTGCAGCAAGCCCTCCATCCGTTAGTTCAGCAAGTATTTATTAGCATGGAAATCGCTGCCATAACGCGTTTCAACCCATCTTGGGCTTTAATCATATGGTAATATGGAACAGATGAATTATTCTCTTTGAAAAGGTGACCTGTATAAACAGTGAAAAGAGACTACAGGTGAGAAATCTTTAACACCAGTTCATTTTGTGAGCTATCTTTAACACCCGTTCATTTTCGTGCATTAAAATGACATTGGAATATGTAGATGCAGTGAAGATACAGGACTAGTCCAAAACAGCTTAAAAGGAACAAATACATTAACAGTGAAAATTTGTTTTCTGTTGAGAAAACGAATGGATTAAACCAGCACGATTAGGAACAATGTGTACATTCGTGTATCTTCATATATATAATGTTTGAGGCACGTGAGCTGTAGATCACATGCTTTGCATACTCCTGCCATCCAGTGTTGGGTCCGGATGTTTCCACTGTGTTTTGCTTCAAAGAAGCCTTTTGAGGTAAGGTGTCTCCTCCTTTCTGTGATAGTGCGCATAGGCATCAACTCCTTTGATGGATTGTTTTTTCCGCCATCGAGTTTGGACGTGTATTGCTGTGCTCCAGTTCGAAACAGTTCTTCGGGTTCTGCTTGGTGCGCGATCCACTCTACCCGCGTCCTTATTGATCGTACGTGTATTCCACTTCTCCCGAATGGTGTCGGTAGAAGAAAAATTCAATTTTGATTGGAAAACTTGTGGAAGTCCGTCGGGCTTAACTGCGTCGGTCCACCTCGCAGTCGATGGAACTGACTCCATTTAATTTCTGTCCTCGGTGCCACTCAAAGTATCCGCACATTGACTAGCACAAAGTGTGCAACTTGTGCTTAAGCTCCGCAGCACAATGAACAGGACTGCAACGCGTGCAGATCCTTTCGATCTAAGCAAACTGTCCGTGATTGTCAGTCTCGACGTCGAGAAAAGCAGAGCCAGAACATTGAATACACCCCAGACATCTTTGGTGCAGGATCCAAGCATGAAGAATTTGATGCACAAGGGGCGGAAAAGGAACAGGAAGAGCAGGCCTTATCCGTGCCGGAATCGGACCCGGAGATTGAAGAGGACATACCTTAAGGTCAAGGTCCCATGAGTACCGAACTCCCCTTGCCCCGAAATCCAACTCAAACTAAGCATAAGGCTTCGGTTCCACCTCCGCCTCCGGGCCAAGGTCTGCACTGAGACGATGTTTCTGATGCCCTGCCTCCTGGCTCAGCACCGAAACACATCGTCATGCCTTTCGGATCGGGGTAGAGCCAGCCAAAGTCCACCAACTTTACATTAATACTGATACAGGACATCTTCTTACCAAACTACCTCGCAAACCAGAGTCAGAGGACATACAATATAATATTCCCTTAAATAAGAAGAATGTCGGTACTAACCTTTCTCCTCCTCCTCCTCCTCCTCCTACACGTTCCCCTACACCTTCCCCACCTTCCCCACCTTCTCCAACATTAGAACCATTACCTATCACACCACAAAACTCTCCACCCTCACAGCCTGATGATGATGATGATGATGATGGAGATGATAGGGATATTCATATACCTGTAGATCCCTGGAAAGACTACACTATTTATCCACCTACAGATAATGGCCCAGACCTTTACCCTGCAAAGTCTTCCCCTCCTGACGACAGCGTAGTTTATTTAGAACTACTTGCTAGAGCTTCAAAATATCACAGGGTACTGCTACACAAAGATTACCTAGAAGAAGATTTCTAGTCACTCTCCCTATGCTCAAAGGCATGATAAATATGTAAGTGGCCAAGTTCCATGTGGCAACTTGGACTCGTTATAGCTTAATACAACATATATAATCTACTCTTATCCCAACTATTTAAGTTCAAAACTGTATTTATTTTCATACAAATTTCTTTGTGTTTGTTTCAAAGTAAATTCAATTACATTTTAATTTTTCATTGCCACATTTACCATTTCAATAATACTTTCAGTGGTCATGTCGTTAAGTACATAGTATTACAACATAATTATTGTGAAGCCCAATGCATTTCGGGACTTCCTATCCCTTCATTGGGGGCAAACCTGGTGAAGAAAACAACAGTGAATGATGTACAAACTGGTACCAAGTTCACAGCAACCTATTAACATAATCATGATTTTATATAGCGTGATGAAGTGCTGTTCTATGACTATGGTGCAGCCTTCTGTGTTCTTTTTGAAGGGTAATGTTACCTGTATGTCACCTCAGCCACTTACATAGTCTATAACACGTCAGGCAGACATCAGTCATACTTAGCACGCAAATTAGAGAAAAAAAATATAAGTCTGATCCAGTCTTCATTAAGGGGCAGTTACCCCTAGACTACCTTGTTGTATCTAATGCCTGTAAACAGGCTAATTCACAAACCTCTGGGGATGGTCCCCGTCCTGACAAAGTCAAAATTATTAGACTCCTCTGGCAAACTAATAGCTGCTCAGGCTGCAAATCCTTGGCATTTGGACGAAATGGAACAATTGCTCCAATATCTCCCAGATGAGCACAAAGCTAAAGCACAGGATTTAATACAAGAAGGAAAGCTCATCTTTAATTCCTCTATTAGATGTGCCTTAGATGCTGCTGATACCTCAGACAGAGAAATTAACAATAGTGTGTTCCTTAGGAGATGTGCCTGGTTGATCCAGCAACTCCTCTTATACACCCCGTTTGATAAAAAGCATCTCTTCAGGCTTGAATTTGATCCAACATTATAGAAAATGAAAACAGATACTGAGGTAGCTAAATATATGGGAGCCCTACAGTCTCCTTCAAACCAGGGCTCCTTTCATCGCTCCTTTTACTGTGAGGGGTCTAAGACCACATCCTCAGACACCAATGTTTCCTCGTATAAAGGCAACAATCAATCTTCCTCCACAAGAGGCTTCTTTAGAGCAGGATACAGAGGAAACAACGGCAAAGGTAGGGGCAGGGGTTCCACACCCCGTAACTCCCCTTCCCTAACAAGCAGTGACTTACCTACCATTCATTCTGATCATTTAACACCTGTCGGGGGACCTCTTCTACAATTCTTCCCCATTCGGCAATCCATAACAGACAAATGGGTGTGTGAGGAGGAACTCACCAGGGTAACTTCCTGGGCTGATCCTGCGCGTTGTTCACCGAAGGATCGTGTATGTCAGGCCGATGTCCGGAGTCCCGATCCGAGTTCTGAAACTCCATGCCGTCTTTCCGTGTCCCCGCAGAGAGCTGACAGTCAAGACCCGGAAGGGATTGGACATGACACAGGAAGCGTACGAAAATAGCGAATGATAAGCAGAGGTCGTGAAGAAGAAGGCGGGCCGGACTGGAGAGTGGAACCGAAGGAAAGGACGCCAGCGGAGGAGAGGAAGAACACTCAGCGGAACCCGACCAGCGTGACAGAGCTCCGGAAAGAGGACGGCGCCGAAGAGGAATCGGACGGATCGTGGTGTGAGGACTGGTGGAGTCCCCCGGAGGATGCTGGAGAGCGGCCGTGACCCTGGAGAGTTACGGCAGGGCCGGTGAGTGGGGTGTTACAAGGGACAGAGGGCAGTATACGGGGAGGCAATAGGAACTAGACGATAAAGAAAGCATGCTTTATCGGTTTTGACCGCAGTTATCCTGACATATCGTTTTTTTGCCCATAGTAATGTGACGTACCTGCTCATACCTCTTGCCCTCATTCAGTGATGTATGTTGTAAGACTCTGCCTGGGGAAAGGTTTTGATTGGAGTGAATACGTGATTACGCATCCAAATAGGGTGTGATGATCAATGCTTTTGTCTTTTGTTCATGCACATTTGTCCCTGCACAGTCTGTATGTGCTTTGGTATATTTACTGGACCCGTACAATCTATCTCCTTTAGTTTGCTAAATCACTGGACCCAAGACAACCCAGAAACGAACACTGTGGTGTGGTGACGGTTTACTCTTTGAAGATTCGTAGGATTAGTGTTCTGACTGCCCCTTTCTTTTTACCTCTTTTATGAGCCTCCGGGGAAATCCTGTGGACTCAGATGAAGAGGAGCCTGGAACAACAAACCTAACAGCCCTCCTCCAAGAAGAAGAAAAGCCGGAAGACACCTCTAGCGATTCACGAACCTTATTTTTCCTCAACCAATTATTAATAAACAACCTATTCGCACTTATCTTCAGCCTCCACGCCTGTTTATCCGACCTGCGCTCCCACAAGTGGTGTCAGAAGTGGGATCGAAAGGCGCAATGGAGGCCGCACTTGCCAAAATGGCGGAAAATCAAGAACACCTGGGGAAGGTGATGGAGCGGTTCCTTACTGTAGTGGAAGAGGACCGAGGGAAAATACAGCAAGTCCTGGCAGGACAAGGACAAACCCAGGAGGCGGCTCTGGGTAAATTGACAGAGGTCTTAGGGCAACAGAGAGGCCCTACCACCTTGCCCTCAGTGGTGTTACAAAGATATGTAAGCGGAGACGACCCAGATTTATTCTTCAACAATTTCGAGCGGATGGCGACTGCAGCGTCTTGGCCCATGGACAAATGGGGTCAGTACTTTAGGACCACTGTTATCGGGCGACTTGCAGGCGGCCTACCAAGCAGCAACGGTGCAAGGAGGTATCACCTCTGCCGATATAAAGAAGTGTATCATGGAACGGTTAGGGATTGATGACGAATCCTATCGACAAAAATTTCGCCAAATGAAGGAAGGCCCCCAAGAGACACCCCGAGCTTTAGATTTCCGAGTGCGAGATATGGCAGACCGATGATTGAAGCCAGCTACCACTGACAAAGATGGCATCATGGCTAAAATATACTTGGAACAGTACTTAACTTCTCTTCATCCGCCTATACAAAAATGGGTGCGCCAACAAGCTAATCTTACTCTTGAAACGGCAGTAGAAATTGCCAGTGCTTATAGTAGGGCACAAGACTTACAGAAAGGTAAAGATGACTTTTCAGGGAAAACAAGCGGGCCCATACTTCATCGACCTCCTCGTTCCCCCCCACCTAAGAAACCCGAGCCTTTAACTATTGGACCCGGACCACCCGTGTTTCGAGCTCCTATGGGACCCCAGTGTTATCAATGTGGAGGAATGGGACATATTGCACGATTTTGTCCACAAAAAGAGAAAGAGGAACCCATGGAAATTGGAGTAGTCCGTAATTATTATTGCTCGTCCTCAGATAGAAAACAACCTCCATATCATTGCACTGTTTCTGTAAACGGTCAACAAGTAACTGCCTTAGCTGATACCGGATGTCTGCATAGTGTGGTACGTCCCCAGGACTTGGGTTCTCACATCTGCCCTATTGATGGGGCAGTCGCAATACGATGTGTTCATGGGGACACAAAACCCTACCCGACCGCACAATTAAGGATACAACATCCACGAGATGAGGGAACCACTCTGACCGTTGGATTAATACCTCAACTACCCGAGCAAGCAATCTTGGGAAACAACTACCCAAAACTAGAACAGTTGCTACATGATAAGCCACACCAGGAGGAGGAGTGGTGGTCTATTGCCCCGTTTGCTCAGGAGGAAGGTAAAGAGTGGCCGGTGGCAAAAATATGGAAAAGCAAACTACAAAGAAGAGCGGAGAAAAACCAGAACCATATAGTCTTGCCAGTAACTCTAGATGAAAACCCATGGGAAACGGATAGAAGTTTCCATGCAGCCCAGCAAGAAGACCCAACCTTACAGGAAGCCTGGAATCGAGCACTGGATGAGGAGGACCCTCAACATGTAGGTCCTTACTTCTTTAAGAAGAACGGCTTGTTATACAGAAAAGGTAGTCCGACCCAAAAGGCCCAACTATTGATTCCTGGTCCATTTAGGGAGAAGGTGCTGTATCTGGCTCACAGTCACTTACTCGGGGGACATTTCGGAGCCGATAAGACGGAAAAACATATCTTAGACCTCTTCTATTGGCCAGGGATATACCAACAAGTAAAACGATACTGTCGAGAGTGTCCTATTTGCCAACGCAATAGTAGATACCACCCACCTAGAGCTCCCCTTCAACCACTCCCAGTCATAGGTGAGCCCTTTAGTAGAATAGGCATGGACATAATAGGACCCTTGTTGCCCTCACGTAGTGGATGTAGATACGTTCTTGTTATGGTAGATTACGCCACTCGATTTCCAGAAGCCCTCCCACTGCGGAGACCAGATACTACCAATATTGCCAAAGCCATGATTACTGTTTTTTCTAGAGTAGGATTTCCTAAAGAGGTTATAACCGACCAGGGGACACCTTTTGTGTCCCGACTAATGAAGCAGGTGTGTTCCCAGTTGGGAATTAAACAGATCCGCACGTCGGCTTATCATCCCCAGACGGATGGATTAGTCGAACGATATAATGCGACCATCAAAACCACCTTAAAGAAACTCCTGGCTTTAGAAACAAGGAGATGGGAAGATATGCTGCCTTTGGCCTTGTTTGCCATTAGGTGCAAAGAACAGAAAAGTACAGGATACTCTCCCTTTGAATTGTTGTATGGTCACAAACCCCGGTCGTTGTTGGAGATGGCACAAGATCGGTGGGAAAACGAACCACACAATACCAAACCCATCACAGAGTATGTGGCCAATCTACGAACCCATTTGAGTCAGATAAGGACAATTGTCAGAAATAACTTAGAGGCCCAAACAGCTCAAAAGAAACAGTATGACAAAGGGGCTAAAGAAAGAACATTCCAAATCGGAGATCCCGTATTACTGATGATGTCCTCCTCTGACCATAAGTTGTTAGGACAATGGCAGGGACCATACATTGTAATAGACAAAGTGACTCCGGTGACATACCGCATTGAGTTGGATCCCATCCGACATGTATCTCAGGTGTATCATGTCAATCTCTTAAAGAAATGGGAGGGTCCCATTCCAAATGATGTGCACATGGCGCGGATAGCAACCACTTCCTTTGATCAAAGTATAGATCCCGATTTGCCTATCTCCTTACGGGAACATCTAGCACAGGTATTACAACCGTTACAGGGAACTTTTTCCACTACACCAGGCAGGACTTCTTTTACAGAACATGCCATAAGAACGACCCCAGGGAAACGCGTACGGTTAAGGCCTTATCGCATTCCCGAAGCACGTAGACAGACCATACGTGAAGAGATACAGAAAATGTTACAAATGGACATTATTGAACCTTCCATGAGTGATTGGAACTCTCTGATTGTTCTAGTCCCCAAACCTGATGGGTCAGTGCGTTTTTGCATTGACTTCAGGGAGGTTAATAAGATATCAGAGTTTGATACATACCCCCTACCACGAGTTGATGAGATGGTGGAAAGAATCGGACAAGCTAAATACATCAGTACGCTTGATTTGTGTAAGGGGTATTGGCAAATTCCCCTTCGCAAAGAAGATCGTGAAAAAACGGCGTTCTCTACACCCGATGGGTTATACCAGTTCAAGGTCTTACCCTTTGGGTTGCATGGAGCCCCAGCTACTTTTCAGAGGGCTATGAACGTTATCTTGCGACCACACGAACAATATGGTGGGGCTTACATTGATGATATTGTCATCTATAGCGAAACTTGGGAGCAACACTTGAGTCATCTCTCCAATGTGATTAAGACTTTGGGACAGTACAGGTTAAGGATAAATCCTGCCAAGACCCATCTTGCAGCCCAAACTGTCAGGTACTTGGGTTACTTGTTAGGAGAGGGAGTGATTAGGCCTCAGACCTCCAAACTCACAGTGATCACCCAAGTCCCTCTACCAAGAAGGACTTGAGAGCTTTCTTAGGATTGCTAGGGTATTACCGAAGGTTTATCCTTCAGTTTTCACAGAAGGCGGCCCTTCTAACCAACCTGTTGCAGAAAACTTGTAAGACCGAAGAGATTCTCAAACATCCCCCCTTAGAAGTCGTGCAAGCTTTTGAGTCCCTCAAAAAGACTCTAACATCGGATTCAGTTCTAACTAGTCCAGACTATTCTCTTCCCTTTATCCTACAAACTGATGCCTCCGACCTGGTAATTTGGGCAGTCCTTTCACAAGAGACGGCACAAGGAGAGAAACCTATCCTGTATATTAGCCGTAAGCTGTTTCCGAGAGAACAAAATTACGCCACCATAGAGAAGGAAGCCTTGGCCATCAAGTGGGCTATAGAGTCTTTACGGTAGTATCTAGAAGGGAGAGAATTCACCTTGTATACTGATCACGCTCCATTAGAGTGGTTAGCTAGGAATAAGGGACACAACGAAAGAGTCCTCAGGTGGTTTCTTTCCTTACAACCATATCGTTTCCACACCAAACACAGGAAGGGCAGAGACCAAGGTAACGCCGACTTTTTCTCTCGATTCCCTCAAGAGTCAACCCAAGTAGTAAGACAGCAAGGGAAAGGGGATGTGAGGAGGAACTCACCGGGGTAACTTCCTGGGCAGATCCTGCGCGTTGTTCACCGAAGGATCGTGTATGTCAGGCCGATGTCCGGAGTCCCGATCCAAGTTCTGAAACTCCATGCCGTCTTTCCGTGTCCCCGCAGAGAGCCGACAGTCAAGACCCGGAAGGAGTTGGACATGACACAGGAAGCGTACGAAAAGAGCCAATGATAAGCAGAGGTCGTGAAGAAGAAGGCGGGCCAGACTGGAGAGTGGAACCGAAGGAAAGGACGCCAGCGGAGGAGAGGAAGAACACTCAGCGGAACCCGACCAGCGTGACAGAGCTCTGGAAAGAGGACGGCGCCGAAGAGGAATCGGACGAACTGTGGTGTGAGGACTGGTGGAGTCCCCCGGAGGATGCTGGAGAGCGGCCGTGACTCTGGAGAGTTACGGCAGGGCCGGTGAGTGGAGTGTTACAAGGGACAGAGGGCAGTATACGGGGAGGCGATAGGAACTAGAGGATAAAGAAAGCATGCTTTATCGGTTTTGACCGCAGTTATCCTGACATATCGTTTTTTGGGCCATAGTAATGTGACGTACCTGCTCATACCTCTTGCCCTCATTCAGTGATGTATGTTGTAAGACTCTGCCTGGGGAAAGGTTTTGATTGGAGTGAATACGTGATTACGCATCCAAATAGGGTGTGATGATCAATGATTTTGTCTTTTGTTCATGCACATTTGTCCCTGCACAGTCTGTATGTGCTTTGGTATATTTACTGGACCCGTACAATCTATCTCCTTTAGTTTGCTAAATCACTGGACCCAAGACAACCCAGAAACGAACACTGTGGTGTGGTGACGGTTTAATCTTTGAAGATTCGTAGGATTAGTGTTCTGACGGCCCCTTTCTTTTTACCTCTTTTATGAGCCTCCGGGGAAATCCTGTGGACTCCGATGAAGAGGAGCCTGGAACAACAAACCTAACAGCCCTCCTCCAAGAAGAAGAAAAGCCGGAAGACACCTCTAGCGATTCACGAACCTTATTTTTCCTCAACCAATTATTAATAAACAACCTATTCGCACTTATCTTCAGCCTCCACGCCTGTTTATCCGACCTGCGCTCCCACAGGGTGCTAGGAATGATCAAACATGGTAATTGCCTGGAGCTTACCACCAATCCTCAAAACATTCCACCTTGTTCTCACAAGCTGTCACCAGAACATTTGCACCTCCTCCTTGCTAAAAGGAGCCATAGAGCCAGTACCATTACAAAATCAAGGGTCAGGCGTTTAATCCCTGTATTTTCTAATTCCCAAAAAGGGCGGTTCATTAAGACCTATTCTGGATCTCAGAGAATTTAACTATGACATACTGTCAGAAAATTTCCACATGGTGACACTTCAACAAGTACTGCCACTTTTACAACAGGTCAACTCTAGACTTAAAGGGTGCATATTTCCACATTCCAATTCATCCCCCTCATCGCAAATATCACAGATTTGTGATAGGGAGTCAACATTACCAATTCAAAGTACTACCATTTGGAGTCACTGCTGCTCACAGAGCATTTACCAAATGCCTAGCAGTAGTCGCAGCTCATCTGAGAAGACCGCACATCCACTTCTTCCCCCTATCTGGACGACTGGCTCATCAAAGCCGGCACTTACCAGAAGTTTCCAACACACTCCATCCACAATTTACCTACTACATCAACTAGGTTCCACAGTGAATGCTTTGAAGTCCCATCTGCAGCCTTCAAACACACAGCCTTATCTGGGAGCCACTATAGACACTCAAAAAGGTCTAGGCTCTCCCAATGCAGCCAGAATTCACCGTATTCAACCTCTTCTCACTCAGTTTTAGCCCAACGACTCTTTACCAGCCAGAGTCTTCATGCAACTGCTGGAAATGATGGCGTCTTGCATCCTAATCATACCCCATGCAAGACTTTATATGTGTCCCCTTTAAAAATGCTTAGCAAGTTGGGTATTGGGAGGAAATTTGAGAGCGCCGACTCCCTGACCAATAAAGCCATCCAATGGCTACGCCATGTTAGAGGCTGTAGATCAGTAATCAGGGAGGATATTAACAAGGCAACTAGGCTAATCTCGGATGTCGGTCAATATGACTGTATTGAATTGGTTTTAAAAATGGAGTCATTGACCGATAATCTTTTTGCCCTGGAATTTAGAACTAGCCCCCAAGCGCAATCCCGTATCCAGCTGAGGAAAATGCCCCTTAATCTACCAAATGTGCAGAAATAGTTTACTAACACTGGGGACTCTGGTCTTGAATATATTGACTGACTTCCAGCCCTTTCTGCGTTACCTCCCTCTAATTCACGTTCTGGAGACCTTGTTAGGGGAGGATCTTGTATAGTAAAGAAAATTCTTGATAGTAGTTCAGGCTCCAGTAGTAATAGTGTAGGTGCACAAATTGGTAAAATTAGAGTGGGGGACCCCTTCATTGGAAAAACATCTTGTACAGGGTTTGATTGCCCCACTGGTGTTTGTTCAAAGTCAAATCCTGTGAGGGAAGCTAATACCGCTTGTGCGGGTGGAGGACCTGTGGGTGGGACATTAATCTCCTGGAACGTAGCAGGCTTGGGCGCCAAAGTGTTATCTCCAGAATGGTTAGCGTTCATTGGAGGTTTTGAGGTCTGCCTTTTCCAGGAGACTTGGTCATCTGAGCCTCATTTTTGCCCTGGTTACTTAATTTTTTTTGTCCCTGCCATAAAGGGGGTCAAGGGGCGTGCAATGGGTGGGTTAACAATTTGGGTACGACAGCAACTCCCTTTAGTTATTAAAGAATTACCCTCAGGGAGGGGTGATATCTAAGTGCTAAGATTGGATGTAGGTCTATGGGATGCTTGGACATTTATAATGTCTATGTGAGGAGGGTCCAAGGGGTAAAATCGCTAGTTATAGCAGCCTTGTACTCCCTCATAGAGCTTCACTCACAGGATACGAATGTAATTGTTGCGGGTGACCTAAATTCCACCTTCGAGCCCCTTGTAGCCGCCGATGGGCATTATCTAGATGAAGATGAAGATAGTAAGTGGGGGGTGCCAGGCATTGAACTTGCTCCTGTCAAGAAATAGACAGAGGTAGTTATCCAGATCAACACTCTTTGTTATGAAAGGGGACTGAGGGCACTTAATGGTAGAACCTTAAAGGATAGAATTGGGGCGGCTACATTTAACAACGGACGTAGCAAAAGCAGAATTGATTATGCCCTTTGTAGCCTGAAGGTTTGGCATACGATTGTTGACATGGTGGTCAACGATCGCATGGAAAGTGACCATAATCCCCTTTGTGTGTCCCATGATTGGTGGAAGTGGGACTCACCTCATGTTGATCGGATTGAGTCTTGTCCCCCAACTATTGTACCTGCCAATGACAGACGTCTTAAATGGCCAAATGTAGCCTCTAACCCAGAGGTGTTGAACAAAATAGCCAAGGAGGTTGATAGTGCCTTACTAGCCCTAGAAGATGTTGTTGGCAATGCTGATCTGAACCATGTAACTACAATCCATGACAGTTTGTTCAAGCGGGTTAGTGCTTATTTTCTAGTTCCTGTCAATACTAAGAAATTAGCTACCCCAAAATTGTCAAGCTGGTATAATGATGATTGTAGAAAAGCTAGAGCCGATTTGGGCAAGGCCATAAGAGCTGGTAATTTGGATACTGTCCGCTGTGGAAGACAGATGTATAAAAGGGCTATTTTTAAGGCCAAGAGATTATGGGATGAGCGTCGATGGCAGGAGCTCAAAGAAGCAAGCGACACCAAGAATTCCCGATTATTCTGGAACATTATAAAGTGGGGCAGAGGGGGCAATTCTGAACAGCCTATAAATTATATTTCTCGAGATGGTTGGATTGATTATTTTAGACCGCAGTATGAGTGTAATTTTGTAGGAAGCCAAGTGGAAGAACCAAGTTTTGTCTTTTTTAATGATGATGCTTTTAACATTAACGATGTCACAATTGCCCTTAACGTTGTGGCATGAGGTAGAGGCCCGGGACCCGATGGCGTGCCTGTTGATGTTTTTTTGTATGATAAGGACTGGGGGAGATATATACTTTTGTTGGCAATGCCACAGCACAAGGTGCCCCGGTCCTGGCCTCCTGGAAGGGGGCGGTGATAATTCCAGTGTACAAGAAGGGCGACAAGGCACAACCGGGAAACTACAGACCCATTAGTCTGATGGACACAATTCAGAAAATAATTGGGAGGATGACCCTTAACAAAATTTTGGACTGGATCAAAGAGAATAATGTACTGTTCCAGTTCCAAGCAGGTTTTCGTAAATATAACCGTACTATCGACCAAGTCTTTCGTTTTACTCTCTTCCACTGGAGGACTGTGATTCTGGGCAAAGGCAGTCTTTATGCTGCCTTTGTCGACTTGCGTGCAGCCTTTGACCTTGTTCCCTGCTCAAAGTTATGGATGACACTAAAGCAACTAGGTCTCTCTGCGGAGATTTTAACTATGGTGATGCGGCTGTACGAGGCTAACTACGCAAAAATCCAGTGGGGAGGACATGGTAGCATCACAGCTGATTTCCCGGTTGAGCGTGGCGTCAGGCAAGGTTTTTCATGGCTCCAACTTTGTTCTCATTGTATATTAATGGTATTGTCGATTGTCTGTTGCCAGTAAACACTGATGCCCCTTTTTTAGCTGGTCTGAAGGTTCCGATTTTAATGTTCGCGGATGACACGTTAATTATTTCCAAAATCCCTAGTGGCCTCCAGCGCGCTCTAGGAATTTTTGAAGAGTTTTGTTCCACGCGGGGCCTAGAAGTTAACGTGGCCAAAGCTAAAATGATGATTTTTAATCCGCATTCTAGTTTTAAGGGGAACGTTTTTATGAATGGGAAACCGTTAGAAATGGTCAAGGCTTTTACCTACCTTGGTGTTCTCCTGGGTAAGGATTTGAAATGGGAACCTCACATACACAGCCGCTCTCAAGCATCGCCATATTGCGGGAGCCCTTAACTTGGAGCACAAAAAAATCACTGACCAAACCAATTCAGCCTGTTTTGCAAGTCTACGAATCCAAAGTGGTGTCCTCCGTGCTTTATGGCGCTGAACTATGGGGCTTTGAGAAGCTGGCACCACTAGTGCTATCTGAAAATAAGTTTTTCCATAATATTACTAGTCATCCGCAGAGCACACCCCTATTGCCATTAAGATATGATCTGGGCAGGAAAGCGATTATTGATATTGCCAGGCTACAACCAATTTTATATTGGCGTAGGATCTGGTCGACACCTGAGCTTTCCACATATGCTGCGGGGTTTCTAGACGTTATAAAATCAGACTCCTTCCATAAGATTCATTGGTTTGTCCAGTTAAGAAGTAATCTGGTAGCTCTGGGCATGCAAATGCTCTGGGATTGCCCTGCGGAAATCTCATTCCCGTCCAAGAAAATCTTGAAGGAGAAATATTGGGAACAAGTTGCATTCCAGGCATGGAATGTTACTGATTCATCTACTATGGCAGGGGTTTCTTAGGGGCAAAACTTGCCCCTAAATTTGAATCCTATTAGGATATCATTATCAAGCCGGCGGATAGGAAGCTCTATTTTCAGCTCAGAGCGGGTTCTCTGCCGTTGAAGGCATTGACCTCTAGATGGTCTGAGGCAAGTACCAACAGCTGCCCGGCCTGTGGGAACCATACAGAAACTCTTGTACATCTTATTTTTGTTTGCCCAGTATATGCAACTCCGAGGAGGGTTTGGCTTGCACCAATGTGCAAGCTACTGGGCACTAGTAGGAGTTCCGTAGCTGAAAGACTAATATGTATTAGCACTATGCCATTTATCTCAATATCCGTAGCTAAATACTTGGGATGGGCATGGGTTTTAAGGCAGAAATCGATCTGTAGCCCATTGATTGCTTCCGAATAATGTATATAACTGATGCCTTTAAACCCTGTCTAGGTTATTTATCAATTGATCTTATTACTTTTTTATCTTTAGATTAACTGATTTTACTTATTCTATTGTATGAAATTGGATTGTATACTTCCATTTGCTGCTTGTTTATGACTTATTTTATCTTCAAATTTTTACTTGTGTCATTTTTTAACTTGGATTCATGTAAGCTTTTTCGAACTGTTTAACTTGCTTTGCTTTGATGAGTTTTTATCTCGAATAAAGCGGTTTCTGACTGACTGGCTTAGCAAGTCAGTAGAACCAGTCGCAGGGTCGATTAACCAATCTGGTGTTGATAGACGGTCACACCCACTGCTCTCTGCAGTGGTGGAACCCACAAAATATATCCAAAGGGTGGCCTTTCATCGACCCTGTTCCACAGACAGTGCTAATGGCAGACGCATAGCTCACTGGTTGGGGTGCTCCCTTACAGAATCACACACTACAAGGTTTGTGGAGTCAAAGCCCAAAAATCTCCATATGAACCACCTAGAGCTGCTTGCAGTGTTTCTAGCACTCCAAGCCTTTCAAACTCACCTTGTAGGCAAATCTGTCCTAGTGCACACAGACAACCTGACAGCAATGTACTATATACAAAAGCAGGCGGAGGAGACACTCTCTCCAACTGTCACGCCTAGCATAAGCCATTTGGAAATGGGCCATTCACCAAAGAATATATCTTGTGGCAGAACACCTTCCGGGAGTTAACAATCAGATTGCCTGCCTTCTCAGCAGACCGAGGCAGCAAATCCATGAGTGGGAACTTTATCCTCAGGTTCTCCTCACCTACTTTCTGCAATCGGGATTTCCTCAGATAGACGTGTTCGCCACAGCAGAAAACACAAAATGCCCAAGCTTCACCTCCAGGTTCCAACACCCGCTCTCCATGGGCAATGCCCTATGGATGTAATGGTCAGGGATATTTTCCTATGCTTTTCTGCCTCTCTCACTCATTCCACTGGTGGTTCAGAAGCTCAGGTACACATTCCTCATACCAGCTGTCCTAGCTCCCACACAGTCAACCCTGGTTCACCATCCTACTGCAGCTGCCAAAAGTTCCACACCAAAGCTGCATCCCCCCTCCAGTCTCCTCATTCAGAGCCTTGGAGAAATCCAGCATCCAAATCCCAAAGAACTCAACCTGGCGATCTGGCTCCTGAAGTCATAGTTTGGTTATTTATACCTACCACCAGACTGTATGCATATCCTAAAAGAGGCTAGAAAGCCCACAACCAGGGCTTGTTGTGCAGCAGAATGGAATCGAATTGATATCTATTGGACCAATAACAATATCGATCCTCTCAATGTTTCCGTACAGAACATCATATGTTACCTGTTACATTTACCGCAATTTGGACTAGCCTGTACATCCATTCGCTTACATCTGGCAGTAGTAGCTGCATACTTACAAAACATAACTCTATTCTGAATACCAGTGATTTAAGGCTTTTTTGGAAGGGTTAAAAAGAGTGATACCACCAAGTGTCCCACCTGCACCAGTGTGGAACCTAAACATAATCCTTACCAGGCTAAGGGGTCCACGATTTGAACTAATGCATAGGTGCCAATTACAATTCCTCTCATGGAATGTTGCTTTCCTTGTCGCAATAACTTCACTAAGGAGAGTTGGTGAACTCCAGCCATAACTATAAAAGAGCCCTACTTTCAGCTTCACAGAGACAGAGTGGTTCTTCGCACCAATCCTACATTTCTCCCTAAATTAGTTTATGCCTTTTATATCAACCAATCTGTTTAGTTACCCGTGTACTTTCCTCAACCTGAATCTGTAGCAGAACGAGCACCACACACCCTTGATGTTAGAAGAGCTCTACTATATTACGATGAAGGAGCAAAAGAATTTTGCAAGACAAAGCAACTCTTAGTTGCTTTTGCTCCACCACACAAAGGCAATACCATATTTAAATTATGCATAGCAAAATGGATTGTAAAATGTACCCAGACATGTTCTACGAAAGCAAAGAGAACTTTGACAGTACCCCCAAACCTCATTCCACTTGCAAAATAGGGGCTTCTATGGCCTTCTTGGGGAATATTTCCCTAGCTGAAATCTGTAAGGCAGCAACATGGTCTACACCGCAGACATTCACCAAACATTATTGTGTAGCTGTGTTAGCGAGGCAACAAGCTAATGTAGACCAGGCAGTACTCAAAACATTGTTTCAGACCACTACAACTACAGGTTAGCCACCGCTCTGGTGACATACTGCTTTATAGTCTAGGCAAAGCATGTAATCTACAACTCACATCCCTCGAACAGATAATGGTAAGGCATCTGTTCTTGGCATGTAGAGCTGTAGATTCACATGCGCCCACCGCCTACCCGGTGACCTGTAGTTGTTGCAGTTCTCAATTTACATATTACATACGCATGGATATCTCTCTTCTACACTTACTAACTCCATTCTCACCCTCTGTGGGAAACAAACTAACAATGGTTTTGATGCTCATGCGCACTATCGCCGAAAGGAGGAGTCCCCTTACCCTGTGACTGGAAAGACTTCTTTGAAGAAAAACAACTTGCAAGCATCCAAGCCCAACACTAAATGGCAGGAGTATGCAACATATGTGGATCTACAGCTCTACTTGCCAAGAACAGATGCTTACTGGGTAAGTAACATTATATAATTATTTTTATTAATAGTTTTATATAGCGCAAACTTGACCTTAAGGTATCCGGTATCAGAGCGCTTTACATAGCACCAGTTGCATTACATGAGGATCCATTCATTTTATATTAGGCATGGGGAGATTAAGTGATTTGCCCAGAATCACAGGATGTTCAGCGTCGTTGCCGAGACTGGAATCCAGTTCCCCAAATTCGAGGGCGACCGCCCTAGCAGTTAAGCAGAGTCCTCTCCCCTTAATGAAGTCTATTATTGCTGGAGGCCTTGCGACAATTAAAAGGTGCAGACTCTAACAGACTTTGATGAACATTTGTGAAAGCCTATGTATTACGTGTGCTCATATTCAACAAGACAGTTATTAATCATTCATTTCAACACTATTATAGAATTGGATAATATGACAGTAATTTTTATTTCTTTAGTTGCTGACATCCTATGATGCATTATGGGTGCTGACTTGATTGTTTACTTTTTGAAGTCCTGTTTTGTAGATGTGATGCATCCACTGAAGGGACGGCTAGCAATCTGAAATTGTGTTTATGAAAGTTGTATTGTTTTTCAGATGACGACTGCACTTTATCAACGTGCCCTTTTATCCTGGACCAAGGCAGGGCCTCCTTCTTTGAGGAAGAGAAAAGGTAGAGTAGATTTTGTATTGTGTTCAAAGCATAACTTCTTACAAAGTATCCATGTAAGGACTATATCGGAATCAAGTCCTGAATCTTGTTTATTTGATTTTAACTTTCATGGTTAGCATCAAAGGATCTATTGCGGTATAATATAAGCTAAATAGTTCCCTTTCTGTTACAACGATGTTTGCTAGAACAATACAAAATTATTAAAACTGAGAGTACTTAAACCTCTTGAGTGATGGGATGCATGGCTGAACCACCAAAGATGGTGGCCACACTTCTTTGAGGCTCCATATCCAACGCAGGTTATTCGGCAACATCCACCACACCCTGCGCCCACCGAGTGGCAGGAAATCTTTACTGCGGATTCATCAGTTGCGGTGCCTTCACTGTTCAGCTTCAGATAACTCCCATCAGTAAGCAATCAGAAAGCCGGACGTAGCACAGCCATCTTCAAAGAGCAAGATAAGTTTGCCACGGAAGCAGTTAAGGCTCCAAGAAGTGAAAAGTCCTTGCGCACTAAGGATCCACTTACATTATTCTCGCAGTCTGACCCACAGAAAACTTCAGTCTCCCTGTTTTGATACTGGAATTTGAAAGGTCGTTCCTAATACTCTTTTATAACCACCCCCCATCCCCCCCCCCACCCCACACTCCTCTAATGCGTCTTATCTGCCCACTTGGTGGTATTGCAGACAGTACTGAAAATTTAATTTTGAAATCAGCAGGGTGATGTACCTATGGATTATCCAATCCACAAATGGTGTTTTCAGCAAACTTGAAAGATAACTTCTCTTGTTTTTTTTTATGTGTAACATAATTCCGTGAATAATTGCTGCTTTGTAAGGTTGTAAGGGGAAAATAGAATTGTGGCATTATGACACCATGGTACGTGTCCAGAACGCAGTGTTTGTGGTGTCCAGCTCAATAGTACCATAGACTTAAGCTGTGACTGCCCATGACGTGACTCATGAAATTGAGCCGTACCGGTGCAGATGGCTAGATTTCCAGCGGCGTGTATTAATATTGCGACTTGCCAAAAATTATAGATCCATAACGACCCTGGGAATTTATTTGTGCAGCATCACAAAGTCTAATAATTTTATGAAGTGCTACCACAACACAGATTTAAAAACAATAAATAATTTCTATACAATTGGCTCCTCTTCCCTGTCCTTGAGACAGTTTGAATAAGAAAAGGTTTCCTTTTTGCCTCAGTCCTGATAAGGCCCAAAACATATGGGCTGAAACGCGTGGACTCCACAATCTGGAGAAGCCCTGCAAAAGTTTAAATGAATTGAACAGAAACTATTACACATCCCTATTCAGATAGAGGGTTTTAAAAAGTTTTCCTCGGTTGTGTATTACCTTTTAGGGCTTTCTCCTTCTTTTTACAGATTGTTACTATTAATCATTGTTTGGAATTTTTTTCTTGCATCCGTAATATCAAATAAGGGTAACGAGGAATGATGTCTTTGTTCAGATATATGTGTTGTTTTTGTTCTTTTTTGTATATATAATTTGTGTATATATAATTATTTGCATTGTCCTATTCAAAACAAGTATGTATACAAATATTCGTTTTGGACTGCTCTTAAGAGTTTTTCTTTAGTAAAATAAGTAATTGGACATTAACTTAAGTCCTTGTAACTTCAATTCTCCCTCCAGAAATAACTTCCTTTTTGATCTATCCTTCTGCATCATTGTTGTTTTCCCATGGTATCCAGACCTGTTTTGTACGTGGTCTATTGCGGATGACACCATGTTCCCCAAAGAGTATATTCTAGAGGACAAGGTAGTCCTATCTCTATCAACCACTGCTAGAGCTTTTTCTATATTGGCCCTGTCGATTTAACTTGGCAGCTTGATTCTGAAAGACTTTCCATATTTCATTGATTATTTGATACAAGAAGCATTTTTTATGTGGTTTCTGAGGACCAAATTAAAAGTCCCGGAGTTCCAGGTCTTCAGATAAAAGGGCCAAGTGTACAGGTCCTTAGCCCATCAAGGCACATCTTCCCAATACTGTAGGTTGTCATCACCCCTAAGTGTTCAGACTGTACATACCGCATGCCAGGTCTACTTATTTAAGAACCTTTGATGTGATCTGGGAATCGTGCCTGACATCGGTTTGTGTCTAGTGGCCAAACTAACCATCCCTTCCAGTTGGGTTCTGATGAATTGTATGTGCCATTACGTAGCATAGTATCTAATGCATCCTTAGTGTATTTTGTAAACTGCTGCCAATTTTCAAAGCATTTGAATGTGAAAATGTGTGGTGTGTTCAAATCTCATCTTAGCTAATCAAAGAAATGTCATTTGTTGCCCAGTTTTGTATAGGAAAATCATTTGTTGCGATATCAAGCATGTTCTAAATAAGTCCTCAGTTCTATGAACCTGTCAATCTTTTGCGCCCCAAATTGATTTCACATCTGTAGTGTCCCTCAAAAAGTCTAAACCTGCTATAGACAGCTGGGAAAGAAAGGAAGCAGACTAAATCAGCTTGGTGTCAGTCAGTATATATTTTTTTGCCGGTGAAGGCGCAAGCCTATAGTAATAAGGAGGCGGGGTCAGATGTATAACACCCACAAAAATAAGCAACTTCCGTGCAAATGTATTTGAACTACCGCATAGTGTAGGGCAATGTTCTAATTGTGTGTAATTGAAAACCACACATGGAATGCTTGCTTTAGGGAGAAAATAATGACCGTGAAGTTGAGAACAAAACATTTCATCATAATTACACACAGTATAATGCTCTAGGTCTTCTACCCTTTCATGCCCTGTATCAATGTCCCAATCGCCAGAAACAGTACTTTGGTAATGACATAATTCAAGGACATTTTAAACTACTAAGGAATTTTTAAATGTTCATTGGGGCCATGTATATCATACGATACCTGATCCCAAATAATCTCGTCAGGAACTGGAACAGCTGAAATGTTCACCAGGGAGAGGCCTCTTTGTCGGTGCGATGACAAATGTGGCTTCAGAACAAAGTTCACCAGTTGTTCTGTAGAGCGTAATGGGAGGTAGGGTCTAATTGGTAGTAGGAAAAAGACCGTCCCAAAACCAATTCAAAACAAAAGGAACAGTAATGATATTGTAACCCAAAGTTGAAGCCATGGAAAAACAAAATGTCCTTTTTTTTTTTTTTTTTTTTTTTTTAAATATTTATTCATTATTTCTTGTAGTTATTTCTCCCGAATAAATAGAATGTGCTCTAGATTTCTCTGGGGATATCATCGGGCTCGGAGAGCGTTAGCAAAATGTGTGTTACCCCGAGAAAGAGGAGGCTGGAGTATTCCAAATTTTCAATTTTATCATTGGGTAGTGATTCTGCAACATATGGGTGTACTAATTCTCCCTGATGATCCGAGTGAGGATTTTCCCTCACCTTCTATTTACGAGATGCTTTTAGGCGCCGAGGCTAAGCAATGCTTAAACCAGATTATTGAGCCCAGCTACTATAAAAAAAAAACTAAATTTAAGACCATTTATTCAGCTTATGTCATATGGAGGACAATAAAAAAGAGATTTAGAATTGGCCCTAATATAAACATTTATACTCCATTGCAGAAAAGCCCTTTTCTTCCAGAACTATTTAGAGATGGGGTAATGCAAAGATGGTATAATTTAGGGATTCAGAATTTTGGCGATCTGATTCAAGGGTATGATTTTGTTTCATTTGATTATCTAAAGAAGGAGTATCATATGCATCAGGCTGACTTTTTTAAATATCTTCAGTTACGAAGTTTTTGTGGTCAGAAACTTGCAAAACAAATGATATTGCTGGGAAAAATTGAGATAGTTGAAGCCATAAAGGGACATCATAAAATAGGACCTTTATATCAGTTGCTTTTGGAGAAGGTGGAGGACGATTTAGAGGACAGGGCACTTAAATGGCAAAACAAGCTGAATCTTGAACAAGTCGATCTAGATAGGAGCATAGAGATTGCGGTGAACGTGTTACTTAACGGGTCAATGATTAGCCAACATTTTATGTCTGTTTTTGAATTATATTATACACCTGGCAAATTGGCTAAATGGAACTCAATGCGTTGGACAAATTGTAGCCGCTGTAATTTACATGCAGCAGAAGCCACCCATATGTTTTATAGATGTCCTAGGTTGACTCAATTCATTACAGACATTGAGGGTTTTCTGAGAAGTAGTTCGAGTATTCCTGTTAAATTAACAGCTTCTATGGTTATTTTTGTGTGTGATGAGGGTGCGATATTTCAGGGTTCTGCATTCGAGGAAGGATTCATTTTTGTATGTATGGCGGTATAACGCTCCTGCATCACATCCCAATAGCTGGACGAAGCCCCACCAAATTTCATTACGTGGCAAACTAAATTGTTGTCTATGTACCATCTTGAGATAGCTCTATATAAAATTAAGGGCATTAAGAAGAAAGCGTATGGGCTTAAAATATGGTCTCCGCTGACTAATTGGCTGGGTTAGTAAGGAAAATGTGACGAATTAAATGTATATGGTTCTTGTTTTACGGTATAATTTTTTCCTGTCCTTCAAATGCTATTTCTCTAAGAATTTATGATTTGATGTAACACAAAAGACACTGTTTGAATGCTCATTGGTATTATGGCAAAAAATATCTCTGTTCTTTACTGTTTGTAAGCTGTCAAAAAAATCAATAAATAAATTTTAAAAAAAAGTCCTCTTCAGCCAAAGATAGACATGCACTTTAATCCTGAATGTAAGAGGTGGCGGTGGGTCAGATGAATCCAAAGAGAAGTCATCAAAGTAGATAAAGTAGCCAGAGGCAGTCAAATCTATTTTTGGCAGCTCAGCAGGTTTTGTAGTACTGGGAGTGGACTAGATCTGTGGTACATTCATGCGTAGATTGTGTTCCTTTAAGGTTTCCAAATTGAAATCTGTGTTTCTGTACTAGTTGATTGTACAATTGTCATAATCATAGCAACAGTTAGCAGGTATACTTCGTTGTTGTTGATTATTGTTCCTTGTTGGATAGAGGAAACGACATTAGTTATTAAGGTTTCCATTTGAACTTCCTGTATTGTAGTGGGAGGAGGCAGGTAGTTACCCAGGAGCCCACATGGCTTACTATGGACAATCTGCCTCCTGGTGTGACTTGATCAGATCAATGGAGACAAATGTTTTTTCTTTGCGGCCAGCAAGGGATGGAAGAAGTACAGTTCTGGTACCTTCAACAGTCAAGACCAGTACAGGCTCTCTGTAAGATGGCCCAAATTCTTTCATGTCCACATTTTATCCCTGACCCGCGTGCTGGCACTTCCTCAGTGGCAGTGCGTTTTATTTGGACATTGCTATGTTCATCCCAGAAGCTGTTCAGCTGAAAGACTTTGACACAACAACCCCTCGACAACCCACCTCGAACTACTCAGAAAGAAACGTAGGAAATATAATAAGCACATCGCGCACGAAAAATCCTCCTTTTTTTTCCGACTCACTGAATAAGGCGAAAGCCGCCCTAAAGAACTCTTCAACATTATCAGACAACAAACATCCAACACAAAACGTGCTGCAATTCCGGCCTCCAAAGACCTATGTAAAATATTTGCCAATTTCTTCAGCGAAAAAATACTAAAGATTGAGCTCTCACTGATGGGCCACTCGCTTCCCTCAAAGGCAGGCCCGCTACTCATCAAAGAAGATGCAAACCCACCTAGCCAACCAACCAATAACTGGCTAACCTTTACACCCACTACTGAAACGGAAATTATTGAACTAACCACCGGATCCAAACCCTCATCGCACCTTGAAGATCCCCTCCCCGCTCAACTGGCAAAACAGCTCAAACACTCATTAGCCCCTATCTGGACCGAGATTATAAACAGCTCCCTGGAAATAGGAATCATACCGACTGCCTCAAAATAGGCCAGGTAACACCATTAGTAAGAGAGGCTGGTGCTGACCCTAACAATCCCAATAACTACAGGCATGTCTCCAATCTTCCTTTCCTAGCAAAATTACTAGAAAAATGTGTTCTCCGTCAACTCACCCACCACATGGACATCAACCACCTCCTTGACCTGCACCAATCAGGCTTCAGAAAAGGATATAGCACAGAGACTGCCATCTTAAATGTCATCGATGATGTGCACAAATCACTGGACAAGAACCGCTGCTGTCTACTCATACTCCTTGACCTTTCGGCAGCTTTTGACACGGTCGACTACAAACTACTCATTAACACTCTCCAAGAAAGGGTAGGAGCAAATGGGGTGGTCTCACAGAGGTTCACCTCCTTCCTACAAAACCGCTTCCAAAGAATAAAAATAGGAAGCTCCACGTCCGACCTACACCCTATAATCAGAGGTGTTCCCCAAGGCTCAGTTCTTTCACCCGCATTGTTCAACATCTACATGGAGCCACTCACCATCATCCTCAAAAAAACCAACATTCCCTTCCACCTCTATGCCGACGACACCCAGATCTACCTAGAAACCCCCTCCATAGCGGACATGCAAAGACTAAACATCACCCTAAGAGAAGTATAAAAATGGTTGTCCCTTAACCATCTGAAACTAAATCAAGACGAAACGGAAAACCTTCTCATAGCCAGCAAGGAAAAGACACCCCAAATCACGGAATGGATAAAATCTATTGATGCTCTCGACTGCACTCTCATCCCAGCCGACTCAGTGAAGTCATTGGGTATCACTCTAGACCCAACTTGGATAATTTCAAACACATCAAGAACACCGCAAGAGGTGCCTTCTTCAACTTAAAGCTACTGAGCAAAATCAAACCCTTCATCCCACAAACAGACCTTAAGCAAGCCACGCAATCCCTTGTTCTATCCAGATTAGACTATGGGATCACCACCCTCACAGGCACGGCTAAACTTCACCTTGCTCCGCTCAGAACACTAAATGCAGCAGCCAGAATGGTGTCGGGATAAAGAAATACGAACACATCACCCCCGCGCTAAAAGAGCTTAAGTGGCTCCCAGTAGAAATGCGGGCCAATTTCAGAACTGCTTGCCTCACACACAAAGCTCTGCACCCTGGCAAACCCACCTATCTAGCTGCCAAACTCAAAAAAGCTGGACAGACAAGAAACCTCAGAAGCACCAACTCTCTGCTACTCATCCCTCTGAAAACCTGCAAACAAAAGACCCTATCTAGGTCCTTCACCGGAAATGCACCCAAAATCTAGAATGCCATCCCCATACATATTAGGACGAACTCTTCCTACAAAGCTTTCAAGAGCCAGCTCAAAGCGCTCTTCCTCAATCGAGTCCTCACAAAGTGACAACGGCCTTGCTTTAATTTCCTACCTCAAGACAGAAGACCCAGCAATTACGTTAAGTTCACTCTGAACACTACTCCCCCCTACTCGCACATCAAACTTTCAACTCAGCAGCGATTACTACTAGACGTTTACTGATTAATGAACCTCCTTTGATTCACTGTTTACCTAGACACTCTTTGTGTACTAAACTGTTATGAACAAATGTTGTAAAGCGCTCCGATACCTCCGGGTCTGGCTAACGCTATATAAAACTCCAAAAATAAAAAATAAATAAATTTCCGTTGCCACTGTGCGGGTATTGAGGTTTGGGTCCCACATCTTTACTCCAAAAAGGATGTCCTAGGGTGTCCGACCATGCAGGGATTTTTTAGGCAGGTTGTTGAGTCCCCTCTGGACCCCATATAAGTGATGTACCCAACTGCGAACTGAGCCTAATACCCTCTCTGATAAAGACTGCTTTCCTTCACATTTTTTCCTTTCCACAACTGAATTTCCCTCAGAATGGTATGGTGAGGAGAACGCAGGGTCACACCCAAACTTCTCTCCTATGGCCTCTGTGTAAGCCCTAGAGCTAAATGCCGGTCCGTGGTTGGAATGTATTATGCCTACTACGTATATCCAAATGAAGAATCGCAGATCCTTTAAAACATTTCAGGCGCCAGTCGACTGCTGTGGCCATACCCATAGGAATTGAGAGAAGGAATCTACTTCTTCCAAGATATACTTGTAAGCCATACTTGTAAGCCCAATCTGATTTCAAAGGGCCAAATTGATACAAATCGACACAATCCAGATGCTTGCTTTGAAATCAAGAGGGTTCTGTGGTGTATGCACCACGGTGAAACCCTTCATTTGCTTGCAGATGTCACATTTAAGGAGAAAACCTTTGGTCTGTTTGTAAGACTGGGCCATCAGTAACATTGCTGCAGTAATGGCATTCTATCTGCCACCCCTGCTTGAGCAGATGCCAGACCCTCATGTGCAGCTAGTATTAAACCCATCCTACGATCAGTGTTTGGTATTACTCTATCCCCCACTCTCGGAATGTTAGCATACAGAATGGTATGTGCATCTAACTTATAGGAGTTCTTGAGTGGAAAGCCTTTCAGCAAGTGGATGTCATTATGAGCAGCATTGACAGCCACCATGATATGTCTGTCTATCCTCATACATGGCAAAACCATAGGGGATGTTGGACGAAGTGTTGAACAATGCAAGCACTCACCCCAGTCAACTGATCTGGATTTAATCCATCATCATTCTTTAGCTCACTCCGCCACCCCAGTTCAGACATGGCCATATGCAAATCAGTCTGACCCTGTGCCTCATGGGAACAGTCCAGCCCGAACTGCCAAGCCATGTCTTCCCTGGACAGGAAACAAGCATTCTGGGACCGGTTTCTGGCTCATCAGCCATCATCAGCCAGGCTAGCTTGAATCCAGTGGCAAAGTGAGCAAGGGACCCACGTCTGGGCATACCCTGCCAACTTAGGGCAAACAAAGCAAAACCAAAGGGGATGATGGACGGAGTGTTGAACAATGCAAGCACTCACCCCCAGTCAAGCTAGCCTGGCTGATGATGGCTGATTAGCCAGAAACCGGTTACCAGGATGCTTGTTTCCGGTCCAGGGAAAGCATGGCTTGGCATTTTGGGCTGGACTGTTCCCAAGAGGCACAGATTCAGACTGATTTGCATATGGCCATGTCTGAACTGGGGTGGCGGAGTGAGCTAAATAATGATGATGGATTAAACCCAGATCAGTTGACTGGGGGGGTGCTTTCATTGTTCAACACTCCATCCATCATCCCCTTTGGTTTTGCTATCCACATACTTGAACAAGTAATTGCAGCAACTGCAGTGGCGCAAACTGTTGCTTCTTTACAGCTTCATCAGCTATGGAATTCCCTGCTACATGAACGCAGGCACATTGATGACTCAATGTATGTATTACATGAGTCTGTGGCAAACATACTTTCAGCTTTGCTACTTGTTCCAAAAGCCTTTTATGCTCGATTGTGCACCCTTCGGAATCTCTGAACCCATCTGGCTCCAGTAGAGTTGATATTAATTGAAAGACTGGACACAATAAATCGAATCGCACACTAGAAGTGTGGGGAATCTAGGATCTGTAGTCTCCAATGCCAGAATTAGAGACTTTAGTTCAGTCAACTGTGCCATGCAGTCACCTTGTGACTGTGTGTAGGTTTTTTCAGGATGGAATTCTCAATTCTGCATGCGCCCTTTCACAGTTCCACACGCTGCTGGGTTTGGTGCTTAGTTCCAAAGGAAGACTGGCAGTACCATCAAGTGTATATGATGTAATCATATTGTTCTAGAGTCATGATTTCATTAGGCAGAGGATATTCTGGTTCATACTGCAGAAAAGCTTGTGTTTGTAATGTAGAAACAAATATGTAATCTACATCTATTGCGGTGAGTGAGTTAGCCCATTGTATCCATCGCAGATGTAATGCTTTAAAGTTTGGAACAATTGCTCTGGTGACTTCCTCTAAGGTCGATACCAGAGTCACAACAATAATGTGTTTTCCCTGAGATAGCCCTTGCTCTCTCACCTCAGTAGTTTGTATTGCTGTCAGTATTTTTTCTGTAGTTGCAAAACTCATTTCAGCATTGGTGTATAAATGTGATTGATATGCAATCGGTAGGTCACCTTCATTGAACGTAATATAGGTATACCCCAGTATCCCAGTGAGGATGTGGATCACCAAGTTTGTTGTATTTATATGTGTGTGTAAGTGTTTTGAAGCAATCATGTCAGCGTTTACAGAACGTTCTGCATAATCTGGAATGTATGTTCTGCCAAAATTTAGAAATCCCAAAAAGGATTGTAGAATTTTAAAGGTATTTGTAGGTTGAAGTAGTGTGCACTCTAAGAAGTGTCACAAGGCTTTTGCCTTCACTTCATGAACACCATCCCAGAAAAAGAATATTGAGGTGGGCATTTTTCTTTTTAATTGTTATTTATTTCTTTTTATTAAATTTGTAGCCCATGTGAGAAAATCCCAGAATTACGCAGTATACTGTTGTCCAGTGTTTCATCAGGCTATCATCTGTTAGATAAGTTATCAAGTTATCGGCATTGGACAATGCCTGGTCTTCAGAGAATTTTACTAGCTCTGTTACACTGGCTGAAAACAGCCTGGGGCTATTCTTCTACCCTTGGGGTAGTCGACAGAATTAAAGTTTAAAGCTCTGTGTAGAAAATGCAGTCTAATCAAATCAAATCAAAATAAGCTTTATTCGGTTTCTTTTGTTTGAAACCATAAAAGCAGCAAATGAAAATACATACATGTATAAATGACTCAGCAGATTATATACAAAATGAGAAAGATCCAACTATTAAAAGCAACTAAAATCAAATTGACAGTGTACGTGCAAAAACGAAAAAGGGTAGATGGTTAGTGGCACAAAGTTCTTAGAAACCCCTTTCACCAAGAGTTGTGGTTCAATGTCATTTGCATTTTGGGCGAATTGAGTCGGGGGCCAGGATAAAAATCATACAGGTCCCAGATGCAAATGGGGCCATCTCCCTCTTTAGGCAGAGAAGATCGCAAATAGGGGACAATGTTCATACTCTTAAATTTAATTAAAATCAAGTCGCCCGGGATATCTTTGGGCGACGTGCCTAGCCACCCCACCCTCCTGACACTCAGGATTCCACCATCTAAAACAGATGGCAATGGTCTGTTTTGTTGTAGCCAGGACATGGTTTTGTGTAACAGGTCTTGGTGAGTTTCAAATTTCAACCTTGATGCAGGAACCCCAGAGAGAACGGCCACATAGGGGGCGGCTTCTGGAGGTAAGTTAATCCGGAGTGCGGTCCTGGGAACTCCATGGGGTACAGGTACAGAGTTAAAAGTGATATTCCGGCTTATTGGATTGGGTATAGACATAAGGGGTTCAGGAGTTTGAGCTATCGTACTTGTCGTAGGCTTAAGCTTTTCATTTTTGCTGGGAAAAATGGGGTGGATGGGTGTAGCAGTTTTTTCAGTTGGAGTATAGGTCCTTAGTATAGTTTTTTCAATACAGGTCAACCTGTCTCCCAGGGCGTCGATTTCTGTGACCAGTGGTGATAATGCAGATATTAACAGTTGCTCTATCTGGGCCAGTAAGGTCAATTGAAGTGGTGATACAGGGTCAGGTATTGTGTTCACGGTCTCAATCGGCAATAATAGAGGTGGATTGAAAGGAGATCATGAGGGGCTAGTGCACATTTTATCGGGATTAGGTGAATTCCCAGCGTCATTGTCTTTTTCCGCATCAGGATCTCTACCCACTGTGGGGGGGGTAGACACATCCTGGGCGTAGTTCGTGCCACACAAGGCATTCAACTCCTCCCAGATGGACATGTTGAGGGGAAATCAAAGAAAGGGTGCAATGAGAGTTCAATAACAAGGATAAATAAAACAAAACAACCCGATACCTCCTCCTTCGTTAGAGCCAAATGGGGAGGCCCGTCCCGGCCTCCTCGTGCCTCTGAGGGCCACAGAGGGCCTGCCCTTGTCCCAGGCTTCTCCCGGCGTCACCCGCACGCGTCCCGCGACGCGGAGGGAGCAACTCCAACTAAGTAGCGCCTCCGGGCGCGATGTGGGCGGGAATCAGGAAGTCCTCGCAAAGCTCGCTGGGAGCTGTAGTCCCCCAGCCGCGGTGATCTGGAATGCGGCGGCGGGGTGACCTACAGCGTTAACCCCCCAGGAGCGTCCTGCCACAAGGTAAGTGTCCGCACCTTTGCCCCGCCGGAAAATGCCCCCCGCAAATGCAGTCAAATATCTGCTTCCAAGTGTTATATTCTGGCAAAAAAATCAATTTGTGATATCTAGTGTTGCTTTGCATTTCGTCCGCACTATTTTGTTTATTAGTGCAGGACTATGTGCATTTTGTACTGCAAATGTGCTAGTAGCTGTGCACACACGTATCTGTAGTCTAATACTAGACCATATGCATGATTTAGGTTTCATCAGGGGGAAACACGGGATTATTCATTGATGAGGTGCCAGTTTCTATTATACCTTGGCATTCAAGTTGTGTTGGAGGATTTCCCTAACCTGTTTTTTAGGTCCATTCTTAATTGGGTATTGTCTCTGAGGTTGTGGGGTTGTTCTCCGTGGTATCTCATGGTAAGAAGAACCGTTATCCCACCCCACATGGCTGTGATATAATGCAGCAGTTAGAGTTAGCGCCCACTCCTCGGCATATGAGTGTTTAATTGATTCTGGAAAGCGGTCAGAAAAAGCAGGTGAAATTACCATTTCTCTGTTTGAGCACTACATTATAAAGTCTGGTGATCAATCCTTTTCACATCAAAAAACTAGAACCTAGCTATGTCAAGGAGATGAACGGTCCACTGGGGAAAACAGAGTTTTCTTATGAAACCCTCATCCACCAAAATTACCCGTTGCTGGCATGCTTTATCGGCAGGTCAATCCCATTACGCTACGGAGGTGGGCGTGCTGCGACCTACAGACTACGAGGGAGCCCTTTCAAGATTATACAGTGATAAAGGAGATGGTGATAAAAATATGAGTGAAGAGGGGGTTTCAATGCTAAAATGAAGAGAAAAAATACCTGGCTAGTAGGTGTAACCTTTTTATTCTGGCTTCTAGCTGGTATGATTAAAAACATTGGGGGGGGGGGGGAAGAGATAGGAGAGCATGATATTATGTGCCTGCTTTCCTACATGGTCGACATGCTTCAACCAATACCCGTATTGGCTTTTCATCAGGACCTAGTGGAACTAACTCCCTGGTACCACTCCTGCTGTATTACGTAGAAGGCACACTCATTGCATGCTAAGGAATTAGTGCATGTACATTTATCACCTACTTGGTGATTACTATCCGTATTTCTGTGGAGATATAACGAAGAGTTAGACTGTACAGCACTATGGCCGTACACATATTCCTTCTGTGTCCTACATATCCATCTCATTGTCATTAGCACCTCTGGGTGAAGGAAAATGTGAGATAAAAACATCATGAGTGGACACATCTAGTGTAACCCAAATGGAAATTTGTAATCCAGCAAAACAAATTCGTGGTTTTAAAACCTCACAAACCTATACCAATGTAAAAAGCACTTTACACACACATATATTACGATAAAAAACACACCACATACATATAAGATGCTAGAATTGTGCATTATGGTTCTACGAGGGAGGGAAGCCTGTAGTCACACACTAATGAGAAAGTGGGTTGCATTAATAAATATTGTCCATAGGGGAGATTTTTGTTAAATCTGCATATGCCCAAAGCAAGAGAAAACAATTAAGGCAAACAGGTGGCATGTGCTGTGCGAACTACTCCAAGGCTCAGCCTCTGCCTTGCAACCTACTTGGTGCACGGCCGGGTACCGCATATTACTGATGCAGTGACCGCCGGATGATTAAGACTAGTTTGAAGCTTGGGATGTTGCATCCTCGTGCTCCAAAAAAGGCTAGACTACTGACAATACGAAGATGGCCGTCGTTCATGGAGCATCCACTAGGTTCCATTAGAGTATAAAAAGATATGTGGAAGTCCTGTTTTCAATACACGGAATTTCTTTTCTTGGAATAGATTATATATTTATATACTTAATTAAAGATAGAGGGTTGGAGGGAGGTATGTTACAAAAGTGAAAACCATGAAATTATGGGCATTTAATAGGGATCAGGTTCAGTGCTCCCTTATCTCCAACTGATATATTTAGTAGACTTGCATAAGTTAATGGTGTAAAATTAGCTAAATAGTCCACTTAGGTGAGAGAAAGGTGCATTATGCCAAAACTGGTTTTACTTTCCTGGGGCAGTAATCCTCTAATAAATTGATTCCATGGGATATTATAGTTCAGGCCCTCTATGTCTTGAGTCTAAAAACATAGCCGTGTTCTCTTTCGAACAATTTCGGTTCAGAATTCACTGTGTCCTTGATGTCCTCAAGGATAACCCATTGGTAATCCTGCACTGTGTGTTTTCTTTCCATGTAATGGGTGGACGTCTTTGTGGTAGCCTGTCCACATCTCAAAGTGCTGCGGTTATGCTTGAGCACATCCCACTCCATGAAGGAACGGAATGGACCCGATGATGAAGCATGCCACCAACGGGTTACCCTGGTGGGTGATGGTTTTACTAGAAAACTGTTTTCTCCAGTGGAGAGTTAGTCTCCTTGCCATAGCTGGGTTCTCATTTTTAATGTGATATTTGATGTGGAGGACAAACCTAGCATATCCTCTCACTCCCTCCTTCTTTTGTTAACTGATCAATCCTTTTCAGCCAAAAGAATATTGTATGCTTTAATTGAGTCCTCCCAAAAGAGAACATTAATGTTTCTGGGTACATCCCCATCCAATTGCACTTGTATTTTGTATAAATGATGTGGGATGCTTACCCCATTATCCGGTGTTTCCACTGTGATATAGTCCCTCAGTGCTACTCCCACCAGACAACCCATCAGGCTCTGGTGAACTATTGTAACTACTGCCATGTTGTCCAGCATGGTCAGAGCCCAGCAGCCGGTCAGTGACCTTAAGTTCAGCTGCCTTCTTCTTTTTACATTGAGGCTAGGAAAGTTAAGGTTTATCTTCCCGTATAATGATTTCACCACCTTGGACAAATGGATACTGTATATAATATAGCACAGGTATTGCACTGAGTGACTAGACAAAAAAATACCCACAGTGACACTAAGGGCAAAGATGCTTCAGAAAGGAGTTACTCCAACAGGAAATAATGTTGCTCCTACTAAAGCAAGCAATAGAAAGAGTCCCCAGGAAAAAACTCCGTAAAGGGGACTACTCTGGTTACTTTCTCGTTCCAAAGCTGGACCTATCCTTTAGGCCAATATTAAACTTCGAACTGCGATATAGTCAGAACTGAAATGTTGAAGTAGGTTTCAAATGGCTCTAGAATTAACCAGCTGACTCTAGACAACCGGTCATGAACAAACACTGAGGGGCATATAAAAGGTAAAATACCCATAGATCTTACTTGGGATTTGTGTGGGCAGATAGGGGTAATGTCTTGGGAATAGTGCAGGACCTCCACTGACAATGCAAAAAGCATCTCCATAGTTCCTTGAGCAAGGGAGTGTTTCTTTGATCTCAATTTTGCCATCAGGTAGGCGGTCTGTAGGGCTGCCGGGGTCTCTTGCCACCTGGATGGTCAAGGTTCTCAAAGGCATCTTCCACACAAATCTTCAATCGGTTAGTTTTCATGCATGTTTCAGTGCATACTAGATCCAAGTCACGCAAGGTAAGCACAGCAACAAGTTCTATTATTCGGGGATTGGTCCAAGCCTGAGGGAGGGCAGCTTAAATGAGTCTCTTTCCTGGCACTGTACATATCCAACACTGATCTGAAGGATTGCCTCGATGTACAGATAAATTATTAGCTCAAGCAGGGGGTCAGCAGTAGTTATCCAAATTTGGTGGCGGAGACCGGAAACATGAGCTGAACAATATTTCAAGTTCTTGTTTGAATGAAGGAGGAGGTTTACATCATTTCTTTGTCTGTTTTCACTGGCTTATAAGTTTGAACTCCCCAATATGGGAATGCATTACGACTCCTGACAGCGCCATCTAGTAGCCCACCATTGCTAGGCCGCAGCCAGAAACTCAGGAAAGTGAGTCCCTGTAGAAGAGAACTTACATGAGGCAAAGAAAAGGAATGCCACCCTGAACCCACCCAACAAATGAAAGCGAGTTTCATGGAGGTTATCCTGAATAGAAGGACGGGCCTCCTAGTTAAGGCCAGCATGGAGACCATCATTGTGTGCAAACAAGCTCATCTTGCCCAAATGGACACCTTCCATTAAGCATCACAGCAGAGCACTTTGACAGAGCACACTACCTGCATGTCCCACACATGAGGATAGATGAGCAACCCCAGCTACAGTGAACTGGATGGACCAGTAAGCAACCTGTCCTCAAACGGTAAAAATGCCTGCACCCTTATCTATAATCGCTGCCAGCAATGAACGTCACCTATGCAATCTCACATACAGAATTTTAATCACAAAGATAATGCAACTTTATAAAAAATTGAGCATGTTGCATTGTATCCTCCTTCCAGTGAGGAGGTGCTCATTGATAATGATCCCGCACGCTAGAACCTTGTGGTGTATCACAGAGTGCACATCTATCCAATCGCTTAATGCATGAAGTCCTTCTTGAGTGAATTTGCCAATGTGGTTTTAGTGTTCAAATATTTTTTTTTATATACTGTAAATCAGATGTGCCATACAATTTTGGTTAATGTCCAAATGCATTTCAGTAGACCTACAGAGAGCCAATAGATTAATTTAATTTAAAAAACACAGTTTTTAGGAATGTGTGGGCCTTTTGCCTGGGGAAGGCTGAAGACAGTATCTCAAGTCGACATAACTGTTTTTTGTTTTGATACTTCAAAGACCTTTCATGGGTTCAGAGTATTTGCCATTAATGAAGAGTGGTCATCACATTTTATTCTTCATTCTACAAGACATTTGGAGTTATTTTGCAATGAGATTAAACTTTCTCCCTTTTGAACACTGAAAAAGCTTGTACAAATTTTGTACTGTTATTCCAAATTGACTTTTTAGTGGAGAATATGAATCCCTTGCACAATCCTAGAAACGTAAGGTGAATAGCGCTTGCTAAAGTGGAATACAAAAGAACTTTGGTCCTGGAGCACCAATGGTAACACCTAAGCAAGGATACTTCCCTGTAACCACTGAACACCCGTGAGCCTCAGAAAATGGTTTCATTAGTCACACAAAGTAACTTTTCTTCTCGTAGTAACTGTACTCTCTATTATCTAAGGTACCATATGCTGCTCTGTGCACAGTGAATCTAGATTAGATTAATTTCGCCATTGGATGCACCCGTTAACATTGATTTTGAATTCACGGTTGGTATCAAATAATGGAGAATAATAGAGATCCAGACCCTAAATGTGTGGTATTTAATAAAGACATTCCCTAATTCTGCTGCACATGGCTTTTTTTTTTTGTTCCAAAATATTTTGAGCATTCACCCTTGGCTAGCATTACATGGCAGGATTATTGATAGCATGGAATAATCAACACCTGTTTACTAATTTAAAAAGTGACCTGCTGCTTTGCTTCTCAAATTTCTTTGCTAGCTCTGAAAGAATGGAACAAACCTCAAATGGTATGATTGGTCGAACGTCTCCATCCAGGAATGTTAAAAACAGCCCAAAGAAACCTGGTAAGTTTTTGCTTAATGTATAAGGTGGTATTGCATGCAAGAATTTGCTTATGGCTGGATTCAACAATATCCTGTGAATAAAAGCCTACACTTAAGCCTCTTCGATGTGTCAGACAGCCCCCTGCCATCCGACGTCAGTGGGCGTGTGCAGAGGACGGCCGGGGGCCGTGCGAACTGCATACGCGTCAATTTTTTCGGCGAAGAGGTCTAGAAGTACTGTGATCCTTGATACATGCCATATCAAAATATTTTGTGATAGATATTTTGAAATTTCACAATGACTACTGATGTTTTTCTGTGCACTGGTTTTTTTTAACACTTTTATTAATTGTACAAATAGTACAACATAAGAAGGACGACTGTCCATATCAATAGTAGATGTGTATTACAAAGGCAGTAGCAAAGAACACAAAAGCATTGTCCATAGTAAATATATCGACACATTTCCAAAAGAAATAAAGTTAGACATCTGATCAATACATAATGACAATAAAATAGGAGAAACACAAATTGCATATCGTGAACATCTGAGAAAGGAAACAGTCCGAGCATAAACAAGATTGCCCTGTATATTGTCGCAGCAGTCCTAATACTGACATTATAATAAATAAGAAGAGAACCCCCCCCCCCCCCCCGTTCGCTGGTTCATAAATACTGAGAGATAATCCAATCTCCTGTGGGACGACCTCTGGTATGTTAAGATTGTGGTACATAGTGGTGCATAAAGACATACATTGTCAACTGTGGTGGGCAAAAAGTTCCATATACTTGCATTACAATGAATAAATAACTGACATTTACCAACTAGATATAATCAAGTCATTCAGGGGGATGCATGAGTGGTGGAGTGAGTCCAAACTAGTGGTGTCGCTGGGGGTGTAAAGGAATCCATAGCTTTGAAAATTTCCAACATGTGATCGTGTTAGACCTGGCACCATTGGTGTGGGTCTCCCTTCCAATTTTACTGTTGCCTCATGTATTTTTGCTGGTGTTCGATGCTTTGGGCACTGTGCCACTGCTGTCCAGTGCCACAGTGCAAGTGCCCCCTATTGTAAATTGATATATTAATCAGTGGTTCCATGTTTGGCTATTTGGTTTACTTGTCAGACCCTAGTCTAGTGCACTGAGTGTGCCCAGGGCGTGTAAATCCAAATGCTGATGGTGGGCTTGCAGCACTGGTTGTGCCACCCACAGAAGCAGCCTTATAAAATGTGTCTAAGGTCTGCCATTACAGACCCTGCATGCAGTCTGGTACTGTCATGCTGACTGGGCAAGTGCACCCACTTGCCAGTCCCTAAACCTTCCCTTTTCTTCATATCAGTTATCCCTATGGTAGACCCACGGGCAGGGCGCATTGTAAGTATAAGGTAGGACAAGCCCTGATGTGTGTGGCATGTCCTAATAGTGAATTACAGCCATTTTCGTTTTTCACTATTGCAAGGTTACCTGTTCTCCATAGGCCAGAATGGCCTGTTAGGATTATAAAGTGTAATAATTCTAACAGACTCGGAGAACATGGTAGAAATTTGAGTATAGTATGCCTGGACTCAGAATGATAAAATGCATCTTTTAGTGAAGTTGGTTTTAACATTCTTTGTTTGCAAATATCACTTTTAGAGTAGGCATTTGCTTGCCTAACCTTTCAAGTCCTGCCTCTGCTAGGTTGTGTATTCCTTTGTCTGGATTTGTGAGTGACAGAGCTGGGGCATTCCAAGAGAAAGGATGAGTCAGCCCAGTGGTGAATAGAGAGATCTGCATCTAGATGGGAGGGAGGAGTTGCACCTGAACCTTGAATAGGGCTGTGCCTGCCTTCCACAATGCTGGCTCCACCTCCTGGGGAGTGGCTGATGTCTCTGCCCTGCACACTGAAATAAGAGAAGGAGTCCTGTCAACAAAGTGCTCCAGGACTGTACTTGCCTTCCACAATGCTAGCTCCATCTCCTGTGGGGCGTCTGATGTTTCTGCCCTGCATTGTGAAAGGAAAGGGGAAGTCTGGTAAACAGAGTGCTTCAGAACTGGTTTGGACTGGGCTCAGTTCCCTCTCCCCTCAGAGAACAAAGGATTTTGGGGTATAAATATTGGGACCCTGATCCCATGAAATTAGAGCTCTTTGGACTACAAGAAGAAACCTTTACTGAGAAGAGGAACCTGAAGAAACTGAGGAGAGACTATTCCCACACTGAAGGGCTGCTTGGGGGGTTGGCCTGCAGTGGTGCCTTACTGCCAAAGAAAGGAGAAAAGGAACTTTGTGTACTTTGCTTTCAACTTGTGAAGGATCTCCAAGGGCTTGGAAAAGAGCTTGCCTCCTGCTGAAGTCTCAGGGAAAACAGGGACAACAGACTCACCCCCCAGCTCCCCAGAGTTCTTGTGGAAGTGCCTGCTCCTGCTGCTTTGGGGGATTCTGAGGAACTGCGTGTTGCAAGTAGCTGGAAGCGCAACGCAATGAGATCGAAGCGTGTTGCCGTCGCTGCTGCTGCCGTCGCACTTCTGAACAAGGGTGTCGCCGCTGGAGTTGTCGCACTGCACCGCATCGAGAGAAGCGTGCCGCAATGAAGAGGAAGCGTGTCGCCGTCGCTGCTGCCTGCCGTCGCACTTCTGAGCAAGGGTGTCGCCACTGGAGCTGTTGCATTGCACCGCATCGAGAAAAGCGCCTCGCATCCCCGAGAAGCGCGCCGCCGTCGGAGCGGCTGCTGTTGCATTTCTGAAGAAGGATGTCGCCGCTGTAGTTGTCTCATTGCGTGGAAGCTTCACGCATCGTGGGAGAAGAATGTCACAGTTGGAGCTGTTGCCGTCGCACTTCTGAACAATGGTGTCGTCGCTGCAGTCTATGCATCGAACCGAGAACTTCTCACATCCCCGGAGAAGCGTGCCGCATCTGGAAGATCTTCACGTCTTTATTTCTTTGCAACTGAACTTTGCCGCATTTCCCTCGCTGCAACATTGCTTGTCATGGAAACGCAACGCAACGCATCGTAAGGTACATTGACGCATAGTGTCGCATCTTAAGAACTTAACTAAGCTAAAACTACCATCTTAAAGTAACAGTATAGTGTATTTTTGTCGTTTATGGTCTTGTGGTAAAACTATATCAAGTATACTTATTATTGGATATAAAACCTTGTGTGGTGTCCATCTATAGTGTTGTCACTGAGTTACTATATGTGGTCACAAATGCTTTACACACTACCTCTGAGATAAAACTGTCTGCTCGTGCCAAGCTACCAAGGGGGTGAGCAGGGGTTATTTTAGGAGTGTAATCCCCTTATCCTGACTAGAGGTAAGGGTCCCTATTTGTCACAAGTACCTACCTGTGCCACCTAGAGACCCTCAAATCTAACAGATCCCATTCCAAAGAGATGGGAGTCTTACGCAGGCCCTGGAATTCCTCCTGTCGGATTATAGCACTTTCAGCCATGCCTCATCGAATCAATTCTGTGTGCCGGTATAGTGGCGTAGGAGGAGAGGCAGACTTCCACCTTTCTGTGCACTATTAGCGTCATCTAGGTGGGGATCAAAAAAGTTTATAGCATTTCATCTAGTATAGCATAACTTCAAAGAAAGCATAAAGGTCTGCGAGTCATGAGGCGTAGCGTGACTCCTTCCTCCGTGAACAATGCACTTGGGCATCGATGCCATCTTAAATTGTTTTCTTCTGCTATCTGGTTCTGATGTATACCGACAGATCTGAGATTCAACGTGTCACGTTTTTCAGGCCGACATAGTGGAAAATCGACACCCAGCATCAGAGGACCAGTTAGCAATGGATAGCTTGTAGCCGAAGGTCGACTCACAGCAACGTAGTCCCTAAAGACATTGGCCTATGTGACATCTTAATCAAGCTTTGAGCCACAGAATATGGCTCCTCAGTTTGTGATTGAATGGACTCTCTACCAGAACAGCTTACAGTGCCATGCAAAGTATCCATGGTCAGACTCTCATGAGGTTTGTAACTTCTGCTTCTTTGAGGACCACGACTATGCCATGTCTGGGTATGGATGCTTAGTGGACAAATGCGTCCACTGTAGGTGCCTGTCTTCGACCTCCACTCCTGGTCATGGGTTCAAATCCCAGCAGGTCCACTCAACCTTTCATCCTTCTGAGGTTGATAAAATGGGTACCATTTGAGTTGTATAATAATAAACATCTGTTGTTCAGCACCAAGATTCCACAGGTGAACGTGTGTTTTACAAATACACGTTCTGTTATGAATCCTGCCTCACCTTGCACTCGAAGAAGACCATGCGGTACCAAAGGGAGAGGCGCCTTCGGCACCCAGGGAGGGGAGGACGCTGGCTAGAAGCAATTTAGCTTAGGTAGACATTGCTGATCCAGTCCAAAATTTTCTGGATTACATTTTTTAAAATGGCGGATGTGTTGCAGTGATTATGTAATATTTCAGGAACCATCAGACCTATATACTTCCTTTTGGTGTCACGACATAGGTTTTGGGGGTCGAGTAGTCTTATGAAGACTGAAAATGACTCCTCAGAGCCACCCTAACGCCATTTACCAAAATGGCTCGTTTAATAGAGGAAGAAGAAACATATATAACAAGCATTTGAAATGCTATAGGTCTTGCATTTACTAGAGTTTGAGCTATTGGCATTGTAAATGACAATGCCTTTTATTTACTTGTGGATTTTTAAAACCTAAATAACAAGACTGTCCTCGTTGTCTGTCTGACAGTGCCTCACAATGTTGAGTGTCTCACAGTCTGGCTCTGTGGGTAGGAGGGTGTCTTGCACTGTAGGCCTCTGTGGTTAGGATAGTGTCTTGTAGTCTGGCTCTGTGGGCAAGAGGGTGTGTTGTAGTCTGGCTCTGTCTGTCGGAGGGTGTCTTGCACTGTAGCCCTCTGTGGGTAGGAGGGTGTCTTGCACAGTAGGCCTCTGTGGGTGGGAGGGTGTCTTGCACAGTAGGCCTCTGTGGGTAGGAGGGTGTCCTGTAGTCTGCCTCTGTGGGTAGGAGGGTGTCTTGCACTGTAGGCCTCTGTGAGTAGGAGGGTGTCTTGCACTGTGGGCCTCTGTGAGTAGGAGGGTGTCTTGCACTGTAGGCCTCTGTGAGTAGGAGGGTGTCTTGTAGTCTGCCTCTGTGGGTATGAGGGTATCTTGCATTGTAGGCCTCTGTGAGTAGGAGGGTGTCTTGCATTGTAGGCCTCTGTGAGTAGGAGGGTGTCTTGTAGTCTGGCTCTGTGGCTAAGGGGTGTCTTGCACTGTAGGCCTCTGTGGGTGGGAGGGTGTATTACACTGTAGGCCTCTGTGGGTAAGATAGTGTCTTGTAGTCTGCCTCTGTGGGTAGGAGGGTGTCTTGCACTGTAGGCATCTGTGGGTAGGATAGAGTCTTGTAGTCTGCCTCTGTGGGTAGGAGGGTGTCCTGTAGTCTGCCTCTGTGGGTAGGAGGGTGTCTTGCACTGTGGGCCTCTGTGAGTAGGAGGGTGTCTTGTAGTCTGCCTCTGTGGGTATGAGGGTGTCTTGCATTGTAGGCCTCTGTGGGTAGGAGGGTGTCTTGTAGTCTGCCTCTGTGGGTAGGAGGGTGTCTTGTAGTCTGCCTCTGTGGGTAGGAGGGTGTCTTGCATTGTAGGCCTCTGTGGGCAGGAAGGTGTCTTGCACTGTAGGCCTCTTGAGTAGGAGGGTGTCTTGCATTGTAGGCATCTGTGGGTGTCTTGCATTGTAGGCCTCTGTGGGTAGGATGGTGTCTTCTACTCTGCCTATGTCGGTAGGAGGGTGTCCTGTAGTCTGCCTCTGTGAGTATGAGGGTGTCTTGCATTGTAGTCCTCTGTGAGTAGGAGGGAGTCTTGTATTCTGCCTCTGTGGGTATGAGGGTGTTTTGCATTGTAGGCCTCTGTGGGTAGGAAGGTGTCTTGCACTGTAGGCCTCTGTGGGTAGGAAGGTGTCTTGCACTGTAGGCCTCTGTGGATAGGAAAGTGTCTTGTAGTCTGGCTCTGTGGGTATGAGGGTGTCTTGCATTGTAGGCCTTTGTGAGTAGGAGGGTGTCTTGCATTGTAGGCCTTCATGAGTAGGAGGGTGTCTTGTAGTCTGCCTCTGTGGGTAGGAGGGTGTGTTGCACAGTAGGCCTCTGTGGGTTGGAAGGTGTCTTGCACTGTAGGCCTCTGTGGGTAGGAGGGTGTCTTGTAGTCTGGCTCTCTGGGTAGGGGGTGTCTTGCACTGTAGGCCTCTGTGGGTGGGAGGGTGTCTTGCACTGTAGGCATCTGTGGGTAGGAGGGTGTCCTGTAGTCTGCCTCTGTGGGTAGGAGGGTGTCTTCCACTGTAGGCCTCTGTGGGTATAAGGGTGTCTTGCGTTGTAGTCCTCTGTGAGTAGGAAGGTGTCTTGTAGTCTGCCTCTGGGTATGAGGTTGTCTTGCATTGTAGGCCTCCGTGAGCAGGAGGGTGTCTTGTAGTCTGCCTCTGTGGGTAGGAGGGTGTCTTGTAGTCTGCCTCTGTGAGTAGGAGGGTGTCTTGCACTGTGGGCCTCTGTGTTTAGGAGGGTGTCTTGCACTGTAGGCCTCTGTGAGTAGGAGGGTGTCTTGTAGTCTGCCTCTGTGGGTATGATGGTATCTTGCATTGTAGGCCTCTGTGAGTAGGAGGGTGTCTTGCATTGTAGGCCTCTGTGAGTAGGAGGGTGTCTTGTAGTCTGGCTCTGTGGCTAAGGGGTGTCTTGCACTGTAGGCCTCTGTGGGTGGGAGGGTGTATTACACTGTAGGCCTCTGTGGGTAAGATAGTGTCTTGTAGTCTGCCTCTGTGGGTAGGAGGGTGTCTTGCACTGTAGGCATCTGTGGGTAGGATAGAGTCTTGTAGTCTGCCTCTGTGGGTAGGAGGGTGTCCTGTAGTCTGCCTCTGTGGGTAGGAGGGTGTCTTGCACTGTGGGCCTCTGTGAGTAGGAGGGTGTCTTGTAGTCTGCCTCTGTGGGTATGAGGGTGTCTTGCATTGTAGGCCTCTGTGGGTAGGAGGGTGTCTTGTAGTCTGCCTCTGTGGGTAGGAGGGTGTCTTGTAGTCTGCCTCTGTGGGTAGGAGGGTGTCTTGCATTGTAGGCCTCTGTGGGCAGGAAGGTGTCTTGCACTGTAGGCCTCTTGAGTAGGAGGGTGTCTTGCATTGTAGGCATCTGTGGGTGTCTTGCATTGTAGGCCTCTGTGGGTAGGATGGTGTCTTCTACTCTGCCTATGTCGGTAGGAGGGTGTCCTGTAGTCTGCCTCTGTGAGTATGAGGGTGTCTTGCATTGTAGTCCTCTGTGAGTAGGAGGGCGTCTTGTATTCTGCCTCTGTGGGTATGAGGGTGTTTTGCATTGTAGGCCTCTGTGGGTAGGAAGGTGTCTTGCACTGTAGGCCTCTGTGGGTAGGAAGGTGTCTTGCACTGTAGGCCTCTGTGGATAGGAAAGTGTCTTGTAGTCTGGCTCTGTGGGTATGAGGGTGTCTTGCATTGTAGGCCTTTGTGAGTAGGAGGGTGTCTTGCATTGTAGGCCTTCATGAGTAGGAGGGTGTCTTGTAGTCTGCCTCTGTGGGTAGGAGGGTGTGTTGCACAGTAGGCCTCTGTGGGTTGGAAGGTGTCTTGCACTGTAGGCCTCTGTGGGTAGGAGGGTGTCTTGTAGTCTGGCTCTCTGGGTAGGGGGTGTCTTGCACTGTAGGCCTCTGTGGGTGGGAGGGTGTCTTGCACTGTAGGCATCTGTGGGTAGGAGGGTGTCCTGTAGTCTGCCTCTGTGGGTAGGAGGGTGTCTTCCACTGTAGGCCTCTGTGGGTATAAGGGTGTCTTGCGTTGTAGTCCTCTGTGAGTAGGAAGGTGTCTTGTAGTCTGCCTCTGGGTATGAGGTTGTCTTGCATTGTAGGCCTCCGTGAGCAGGAGGGTGTCTTGTATTCTGCCTCTGTGGGTAGGAGGGTGTCTTGCATTTTAGGCCTCTTGAGCAGGAGGGTGTCTTGTATTCTGCCTCTGTGGGTAGGAAGGTGTCTTGCACTGTAGGCCTCTTGAGTAGGAGGGTGTCTTGTAGTCTGCCTCTGTGGGTATGAGGGTGTCTTGCATTGTAGGCCTCTGTGAGTAGGAGGGTGTCTTGCAGTGTAGGCCTCTGTGAGTAGGAGGGTGTCTTGTAGTCTGCCTCTGTGGGTAGTAGGGTGTCTTGTAATCTGCCTCTGTGGGTAGGAGGGTGTCTTGCACTGTAGGCCTCTGTGGGTAGGAGGGTGTCTTGCACTGTAGGCCTCTGTGAGTAGGAGGGTGTCTTGTAGTCGGCCTCTGTGGGTATGAGGGTGTCTTGCATTGTAGGCCTCTGTGAGTAGGAGGGTGTATTGTAGTCGGCCTCTGTGGGTATGAGGGTGTCTTGCATTGTAGGCCTCTGTGGGCAGGAAGGTGTCTTGCACTGTAGGCCTCTTGAGTAGGAGGGTGTCTTGCACTGTAGGCCTCCTGAGTAGGAGGGTGCCTTGTAGTCTGCCTCTGTGGGTATGAGGGTGTCTTGCATTGTAGGCCTCTGTGAGTAGGAGGGTGTCTTGCATTGATGGCCTCTGTGAGTAGGAGGGTGTCTTGTAGTCTGCCTCTGTGGGTAGGAGGGTGTCTTGTAGTCTGCCTCTGTGAGTAGGAGGGTGTCTTCCACTGTAGGCCTCTTGAGTAGGAGGGTGTCTTGCACTGTAGGCCTCCTGAGTAGGAGGGTGTCTTGTAGTCTGCCTCTGTGGGTATGAGGGTGTCTTGCATTGTAGGCCTCTGTGAGTAGGAGGGTGTCTTGCATTGTTGGCCTCTGTGAGTAGGAGGGTGTCTTGTAGTCTGCCTCTGTGGGTAGGAGGGTGTCTTGCACTGTGGGCCTCTGTGAGTAGGAGGGTGTCTTCCACTGTAGGCCTCTGTGAGTAGGAGGGTGTCTTGTAGTCTGCCTCTGTGGGTAGGAGGGTGTCTTGCACTGTGGGCCTCTGTGAGTAGGAGGGTGTCTTCCACTGTAGGCCTCTGTGAGTAGGAGAGTGTCTTGTAGTCTGCCTCTGTGGGTAGGAGGGTGTCTTGCATTGTAGGCCTCTGTGGGTAGGAGGTTGTCTTGTAGTCTGCCTCTGTGGGTAGGAGGGTGTCTTGTAATCTGCCTCTGTGGGTAGGAGGGTGTCTTGCATTGTAGGCCTCTGTGAGTGTCTTGCATTGTAGGCCTCTGTGAGTAGGAGGGTGTCTTGTAGTCTGGCTCTGTGGGTCGGAGGGTATCTTGCATTGTAGGCCTCCAGGCCTCTGTGAGTATGAGGGTGTCTTGCACTGTAGGCCTCTGTGGGTAGGAGGGTGTCTTGTAGTCTGCCTTTGTGAGTAGAAGCGCCTCACAATGTGCCTCTGCCTCACCGAGGATGCCTTTCAATGTAGACCTCTGTGTTTGTAGGGTGACTCACAATATGTCTCTCTTCCCATCTCTGCTTTCTGCAGCTGTCTCGCAGACTAAGCCTCGGTGTGCAAGAAGGTGTCTTGCAGTGTGTTTCTTTGGTGAGAATATCTCCGGTCTGTTTCACAGTCTGTCTCTAAATGTCAGAGGGGGCCTCATATTCTAGACCTCTGTGTGTGTGGCAGGGTGTCACTGTAAACAGTGCCCTCACAGTCTGTCTAGGTCCGTTTGCGCCTGTCTGTTGGTGTCTCGCTTTGTTGAGTGTCATACAGCCTACCTCGCCACCTGTCGATGGATGGTGGCGAGGGATGGTGACTTGCAGTCTGTCTCTGTGATGAGTGTCTCACAGTCTCTCTGCCTCTCTATGGTAGGAGTGTCTCACTGTCTCGGAGGGAGCCTTTCATTCTAGGTTTCTGTGTCTTATTTTAGTGAGGCTCACTGTGACAATCTGATGAGAATGTCTCACAGTCCTTCTCGGCTTTCTGAAGCTATCTCGCTGACAAAGCATGTGGGAGTGTGCGTCTGTCCGCCCCTCAGGCCATCTCTATGTTGAGTCTGTCTCTAAATCTGTTTGACAGTCCGCATCTACCGGTTGGAGAGGTGGGGGAGTCTCGGTAGGATGGAGCCTAGCAGTCTATCTCTGTGGTGAGAGGGTCTCACAGTTAGGTTTGCTGACACAGCGACAGTCGGTCTCTGTGGCGAGAGTGTCTCGCGGTCTGTCTGACATTGTGTGACAGTCTGTAACGGTTCCTGTGGGGAAAGCGTCTGACAGTTTTCCTGACAGGCTGTTCCTGGAAGGGTTGCACCTGCTGAGACCTGTGTGGGTGGAAGCGGCGAGGTGGAGTGTACTCACAGCACGCACAACGCGTAGGCCCCGCTTATGGACTCACTGACGCGCACCAGGAAGCTGCCGTCCTTGCCGGACTTGGACAGGTGGTCTTCGGCCTTCGAGCGGGTGATGTTTCCGTGGCACCAGGTATTGGTCATGGCTGCAAGATCCACTGAAACCTGGATTGCGCTCTCGGCGCTGTCTTTGCAGCTGTGTGATCCTCTGCGACCGCCTCAGCTGTGGCCCTGCAGTCAGGCCAGCAGTGTACTTCCTTCTCCTCTCCAACGAACCCAGAGACTGCCCGGCACTCTCCCCGTGAGACAGTCTCGCACCGCCCTGAGACAGCCTCAGCTCTCTAGATCTCCTCCATACGAAGCAGCAGCCCCCATCTCCCCTTCTCTGCGGAGCGCCCCCTTCCACCGACTCTCTTTAATTTCCGCCTCGCTCGGTTTCCTGTTTGAACTCTGCAGAATCAACAAGACGTAACCGAAACCTGTTGTGGGGCGGGACTTCCGTCTTCTGAAGCCCGCGCCCACGGAGTGGCTGGCCCAGAGAGGAGCAGTGGTGACGCGGAGCTCCCATGCCCGAGGGAGAGCCCCGTGGAGGCTGCTGAGTCTGGATGGCGCCGATGCAGTGAGTGGGGTTAGTTGTGGGGGGGTTGCGGGGGGTCTCTGTGTGTGTGTGCGCTCATGTGTGGGGGCGGCGGTGGCGGTGGCGGGGGGAGGTGTGGTGTGTGTCTCTGTATGCGGCGGGGGGGTGGTGTGTGTCTCTGTATGTGTGCGCTCGTGTAGGTGCGCGTGTGTGTGTGTGTGTGTGTGTGTGTGTGTGTGTGCGCACAAAAGCAGGGGGAGGTGTGTCTGTGTGTATTGGAGGCTAAAGGAGACAGGAGATGGTGAATGCGCGCGCGACCTGATCCGATTACGGCAGGCTGTGCGTGCCCATCTCTTGTCTCCTCTTGCCTCGTTGTAAGCTGAGCTGACGACTATAGGTCTCGCGGCGAACGCGCTTTCAGCAGGGCGGGACCTAAAAATGGAACAAAGAATGTTTATTAATCTTTTACTGTACACACCCAAAAAAAATTAGGATTTGAATATGAAAAAAGTTTCACTCCTGTATTAGACACATTTTCATAGTTCACTTTATTTGTTTGGCAATCGCGTGTGATAAATTTGCAGAATGTTGAACATTTGAGAAGAGCACATCGGCAGGAACATCTTTTTCTAGCACAGGATTTGCAAGTACCTATATGTGTAAGTTCTGTGGGAAGAAGCTTTAAGAATGTTGTGGGTTTTAGCACCACATAAATATTTTCCCAACCAAATTCACAAGGCTCTTTCTCTACATATGCATGATCCAAAACATTTACAAATCTTCTGATCAAGCGGAACACTCTTTTATTGTGTCCATCCACGCACAGAATATGACGTCGGTGGAAGGTTAGCGGGACTGATCTTTTGAACTTACTGTACCGAAGATTGTCAAATGTGTGACAGTCGGAACTCATTTTCCAAATACGCACAAGGAATTTTTCTATGTCTTTTAAAGTCACATTCTTTTGATAAAGCAAATACTTTTAGAAACTTCACAGGTTCAGCAGTTAAAGCTCTAAGCTTTGTTCCAATTTTGAGCGTAGTGTCATCACCCATAAGAATATGCCCCCTGATAAGAACACTGGGCAGCTGAGTCACATTTTGTGTTCAGACTCTGAATGAAGCAGGATTAAGTGTCTTTTTGTTGCATGTTCCATAACATATCCATAACTCTAACAATACTTAACTTAGGAACATTGCAACAAATCGAAGTAGCACAAGAATATCTGTGTCATTTGACAGTACAATGACCTGATTGGAAGCATTTCCAACAGCCCACTCAACATGTGGCACAACACGAAGGTCGGCTTCCTCCAATGTGCTGTTTAAGGTCTTGAACAATATGGCCCATGCATTGTGAATATATCTCTACCGGCACAAACTCCTCATTAACAATCACTCCACTTGCAAAAATTGGAAATTCAGATTGACTTAAGCATCAGCAATGTTTTGGTGAGTTTACATCTCCAAGTTCATCTTGTTAGATGTCAATGACCAGAATGTATCAAGATGCACAGGTATAGGTGTCACATTTTTGATGCAGCAAAGTCCATTGTTCCACTTGTAGACATTCATCTGATTCTCTCACATTCATTGACCGATAGTTCAAGATAACTGTCAAAGACAATGTGCAATTCTTATAAGGTGCACACTGACTTCGATATCTGTAGAAAGTCTGTACGACCTCTCAGACATTTTGCATGGCTTAAATCATGACCATTCGCAATTGTGGCAAATAGCCCATAACAGCAGTTTTCAATGAGGACACCTTTTCGAATTGAAGTTCTTTCAGGAGAAAGGTTTTTTTTTTTAACTCTTGTACAAGTTGGTGCCTTACTGGTTTGGTTGCAGCATCAAATAATATGTATGTTGAACGAAGATCCGGCGACAAAATGTCCTTGATAAATTCACCCTTTACTTTTGCTACATCCTTCTCTGTATATACTTGCAAAAGTTTTTTTGTAACCAGTTTTGTAGTGGCTGGTTGGATGAAACTCTTACTATGGCAATTAAAGCATGGAAGTTTACCTTAGGGAATATGTCAAACTGCTTTTTCTCTTTCAATACAAACCTCTCCTGCTTCAGTACAGCATATAGTTTCCATCCATGTTCGAGGACCTCTAGTAGACATTTCTTTAAATCGTTATCCACATGTTGTTTGCCCACAAAGTTGTCTAGTCGCAGATTTCCTTGCTGCTGCATGAAATGAAGAAGGCTGTCAACATGTTTAATAAAATGTTCCCCTCTCGTTCCCACAAGTTCGTGGTGAAGAACAGTTTCATGATGGTCCATTAATTATGAATTTGTCATCTCTCTAAAACAATGCAAATAGAAAATACTTCATAGTAAACTAGCTACCATTGAGCAACAAATTCACTTTTACATGTCTGACCAACAATTCCCTTGGAGTTTCTCTGTGATCTCTGGATTGTATGTTCCAATTTCATATCTGGAGCCACTATATTGAACTGTTCCTCTATCTTTCACCACAGAAGTATGGTTTTTCCCCCTCTAGCTTCTTCACTCTTGCAATCCGATTCGAGAAACAATTCAGTGACTCCACAGTCTTCATGTGCAGCTCCCATTCACCTTTCTGATCAGCATGTACCAAGTTTTTCAGTAGATCTATCATGTGTAAAACCTTTCTCCAGTACTTGAAAAGTTCAAATTTTAATTCTCATTGTGTGACAAACTATATGAACTTGGTTTTCGGAGTTTGAACTGAGTGTTTTGAACATTGCCTGGCTTTGCGTTATATCTTTTAAAAGAAGTGTACCCTGTGCCTTGTCCGCTTCTGAGATAAGATGCACAAAAACGAATTTCTAACTTTTGTTCCAGAAAGCATTCCAATGCAATGTTTCTGTAGCCTCGAAATTGATGAGCATATCTTGTAACAAACTAACATATTGAGTTCTGCTCAATACTGACTGGACTGCTTTTCTTCCAAAGATTTCAGCTTCAAAAAGTGCATGGTCTATGCCACATCCACTGAGAACTTCCTGCACACCGCAACACAATTTCTGTCATGTGGAAAATGCCCATCATTGGATAAAGATCATCAAATTGTACTAGATTGCTCATAAAAATGTCAGCTATAATACGGAAAACACCTTCATTGCAGAGAATTGGCAGGATCGGCTTGTTTTCAAGCTGGGCACACACATTTTTGAAATGTTTTAGAGCTGTGGATACTGTTGCGTAGTTTGTGTCTGGAGATGGTTTTACAGGTGAAAACTCAACCTTCTTCAGTGGGACAATATTCTGGTAGATCGGAGCAAGAATTCAAGCCCAGGGAGGAACTGGCTTTTCTTTCTCCTCTAGTCCGCACCGAATGAGCCATTTGATAAATTCAGTTAAATCAGCTTTGCGGACTGCAGTATCAGGTAGAAGAGCCATGTCCTCAGCCACTTTGAAAAATGTTCATAGACTGGGACATGTTCATGGCTTGTAGTGATTTTGGCAAAAGCGACAGTTGATGGACAGAATGCAGAACAATGTCATACATTCACCCCAGTACAGAGCTCTGGGCCTAAATCCATCGTTTTTGGCTCACCATGCCATTCCAGTTTGAACCCAGCCATATGCAAATCAGTCTTGATCCTGTGCCCCATGGGAACAGTCCAGCCCGAACTGCCAAGCCAGGTCCTCCCTGGACTGGAAACAAGCATCCTAGGACCTGTTGCGGGCTTTCAGCCCTCATCAACCAGGAATACATGGCTTGGCAGTTCGGGCTGGACTGTTCCCATGAGGCACAGGGTCAAGACTGATTTGCATATGGCCATGTCTGAAATGGGGTGGCGTGGTGAGCAAAATAACAATGGATTAAACCCAGATCTGTGACTGGGGGTGAATGTTTTGCCAATGTGCAACATTCCGTCCATCATCTTGTGTGTTTTGCTGTTCGCCCTATGTGGAAAGGGTATGCCCAGACGTGGATCCCATGCTCACTACGCCACTGGAGTCAAGCTATCCTGACTGATGACGGCTAATAGCCAGAAACCAGTCCTAGGATGCTTGATTCCGGTCCAGGGAAGACGTGGCTTGGCAGTTCGGGCTGGACTGTTCCCATGAGGCACAGGGTCAAGACTGATTTGCAAATGGCCATGTCTGAACTGGGGTGGTGTGGTGAGCAAAATAACGATGGATTAAACCCAGATCTGTGACTGGGGGTGAATGTTTTGCCAATGTGCAACAATCCGTCCATCTTGTGTGTTTTGTTGTAGTGATTTTGCACATGTTGGAAAGGCAGTTGGTTATAAGTTTGCAGCTTTGTGTGTTTATTCCTGCAGCTGACACAGCTGACACACCTTATTTTTGCTGGTTGTTCCAGACAAAGAAGTGCTATCTTCAAAATCAAAATTGTCATGCACTGCAATTGTAAATCCTTTCCTGGTAAAGTGACTTTGAAGTGGTGTGCTGTTGTAATCACAAGATTTAACATCATGTGTTGCTAACACATTCCTGTTCCGTTCTATGTCATTTTAACTTGTTGATACACCAATCCTATTCATTGAAGTGATTAGCTCTCTACTTTTGCACGAAAGTGTGTGGGCAGTCATCACGTGTAACAGAGCTTTCTTCTTATCTTGATGTAATTCATAAAACATGATTTGGAAAACACAGTACATTTGCACAGCACAAGTTTGTCGGTTCGTGAGATTGTCTTACACTTCTTCGCTTAGATCTTCAAAGTCCTCATCAATGTTGTCGGCTTCTGTTCCGAACTAAAGAACATTCGTTTGTAAAATTTTTGCTTTGCTGGCATTAAACGATAATGAAAAAAAGTCAACATCAGGCATTCTTGTTGACTCTGATGATTTGCTTAGGGGCATCACAAAATGTCATGAAGTACAAAATCTAAAGCTTTCAGGACGTTTCTTAAAATGATTCCATTGCTGATTTTACTGCATCCTGTGATCCCATTTTGGCAGCAAGGACTTCAGGAGCCAAATCAGCTGAGAACACCATAAGTGGCTCATTGCGTTTGTACATTGTACATTCTAACCAGAAAAATCTTAATTTAATTATTATGGCTCAATACAGTTTCATCAATGTTGACCATTATTTCTCTGATCTCGCTGGATGTGAACCGGTAGCCAGCACTCAGGAGTGGCTTTAAAACTTAATTTGCTTTTTCAAAGAGTACAAAATTAACTGAAGGCTGGTGGTTTCATTGCCGATGGGAGCTCTATGTGCATTTGCATTTTAGAATTTATGCACGCATGCAGTTCGGGTGGGCATATAAATCTGCTGCAGATACATTCACCTCACTGTTTAGATTAGCTACTCTGCTGAAAGCTTCATCTTGGAAGAAACTAGCTGCAGATAAAAACATGTTTGCCCTTTGAGACTCAGATACTCTAGACTTTGTTCTTTCGTCAATCTGTGTCCCTTGTTCTTGCTAAACTACAGATAACACATTGAAGATCATCTGCTTTCTGATCAGCCGTTGAAGGTGGACGAGGGTAGCCATCGATCTTCTAAGTGGATGGGCATGGGGTTTGGTTGTTGTCGCTTTCTCAGAGGACTCCGATTTTTGTTGAGATTCACTGGTTTCGGCTATTTTTGGACTATTTTGTTTCCATGCTTTTTTCCATTATATATGACTTGTAGCACTTGTTGTTACAATGATAAAATATTTGATCCTCTTCACCCATCAGTTTCAAACTTTTGTGATCTACATCTTGCTGTATTTCTGCAACATATCAAACTTTCTTCCGTCGAGCTGCAGGTGATATCTTTTGGATTAGTTTGGCATATGACCCATTTTCTTTGAAGGAGTCCTCAGATTTTGTAGTTAGCAACACTGTCAGGAGGTAAAGATCCTCTGCTATGACCTGCTTTGCACATGTTTACTAATTTGAAGAATCGAAAAGCCTGAAACAAAAACAATAATCAAATTAATTACCAAACATCCTTATAGAGCTGCCATTTTGGAAAATGGTGGAGGGTTGCTCTGAGCAGTTTTCTGTCTTTATAAGACTACTTGACCCCAAAATCCTGTGTCTTGACACCAAAATGAAGAATATAGGTCTCATGGTTCCAGAAATATTACTTCATCACTACAACACATCTGACATTTTAAAAAAAGTTGACAAGCAAAATTTGGCACAGATTAGCAATGTCTGACCAGGCTAAATTACTTCTCGAATGATGCAAAAACACAAATCAAGAATGAAAGTCTCTGGTCAACAATTAATTTTACGTAGGAATATAAAGGAGCAAGAACTATCTGCTCTGATTCTCACTTGAGGCTTCATGGTGGAGTATTGCCCTCTAGTGTCAGGTACCCCACAAGACTTACCTGCTGCTTGCGGAGTATTCTCGCGGAGACGACCGGAGCTCTCACCCCTGCACCCACCTTACCCCTGCTATGGAATGCACATCAACCGGGGATGAAGGTAGGACCGGGGATGATAGCCAGAGATGACTGGGATGGCGCTAGGAAGACCAGAAGAGGACCACCTTTGGGATGATGGAATGTCAGCTCCAGCTGCAGGGAAGACAGATGGACCCAGTAAGCTCTGGCTCAGGAATAAGCCTATCTAGGTTCTGCCCCCTTGCGCGCATGCGTACCAGCTCTTACCTCGGTTAGGGTAGGATCCTCTGTGGAGATGAATGTGACTCCACCAGGACAGTAGTCTCTGCACAGTGAGACTCGCAGGAAACTAGGCAAGCAACAGAAACTAGCGCTCCTGCGCAATGTACTATTGTAAAGGAAACCCAAAAGCGCTCCTGCGCTATGTACAAGATGAAAAAGGAAACAGAAGCGCTCCTGCGCGGGTAGCAGTTCTCCCACCATGAAACTCAAATGGAAAGAAAATGTCAGCGCTCCAGCGCGGCGAGATGCAGGAAGCCTGTCAGCGCTCCAGCGCGGCGAGATGCAGGAAGCCTGTCAGCACTCCAGCGCGGCGAGATGCCGGAAGCCTGTCAGCGCTCCAGCGCGGCGAGATGCAGGCAGCCTGTCAGCGCTCCAGCGCGGTGTTAGCAGCAGTAAGAGTGTTTCAAGCGCGGTCTCAGGAACAGCGGTCCCGCGCTGAAACCAAGATGCGGGTGAATCACGGGAGCAGGACAGGCATCCGAAGGACGGCGTCAATCAGAAGCGCCGAGCCGTGTGAACCGCCGTGGTTTATGCGGTTTCGCCCGGAAGCGCTGAGGCGAGCTGGTGGCTTCCGGCCCAACAACTGGACTGCAACACAACACGCCCGTGAGGTGAGGGAGCCTGACCACGTATGCTCGAAGGAGATGGAAACGCGCTGCGGGACGGACCCCGGGAACCATGACATCTAGTGTATCTTGGAGAGCCCAGTGCACAACAAAAAATTGCCGCCTCCTCCACATTTGGACACCAGGAGATTGCTTCAGATCCAAAAATGGACCCGTCCAAAGGTGTTGACTCCTCTCAGCTGTCGAGCCCCAGCGGGCTGGAAGGTGCAGATAAGCCTCAACACCGTTCCAAACCAGCGCTAAAGACACAGCCATTGCCAGCAATCAGGCCTCCAGCTCCAAAGGCTGCATCAACTACGAAAGTACCATCCTGCAAAGGTACTATTCAAGACTAAACCAGCATTTATTCATTATGTCACCTGGAATTTTTTGGCCAAACTACCTCCACTGAAGCCAGCAGAGATTCTGCCTCGCAAGAGTCTACTTGCCTTTGTGGAGGAACAAGCATTTGAGGTTCTCCCCCCCCCCCCACCCCGCCCAGATCAGATGCCCAGAAACATTGAGACAGGAGGACTAAGCCTTCCTCCTATGTTCCACCTGCACCCCTGCCTCCACCACCACCTCCATTGCCAGGCTCACACACACTCACCATTTCCAGTGCCTCCACCAGAGTCCCTGTGGAATCTCAACACTGTTTTTCCCCATCCAAACAGTCACTTTGGTATTGCTGTTCTCTATGACATGCCCTTTGACCCAGGGCTTAGATGACCCTCGGGACAACTACGATGTTAAACTCCTGAACTCCTGGGTGGACCCAGACCTCAATCACTATGCTGTCAGGGCATACTCTCTGAACTTCCCTCTCCAACCCGATGGTGCCACAGCATATCAAGAGGTCATCCAATGGGTAGCTAGCTTCCACAAGGTGTGGACATGCATTTCCTCCATAAGACAGAGGCCGTCCTCTTAAAGATGCTCTCTAAGTCTAAGCAAATGGTGAATTTCCTGTCAATGCTTTAAGGCATGCTTAAAGCTGCCCAGGAGACATTTAATGAGCTCATGTGATACCCTTCTACCTTATAAGGAGAGCAAAAAGCTGGTCACAGCAGGTAAGAGGGGAATTATAGGGTCAGTTGTCCACTGGTATACAATCAACTTTCTTTGTCTCTTCTCCTATTATGACGGGTCCCAGTGGAAAGTAATGCAGGAGCTGGGCAAACTTCTCACTGAGGAGTCTCAGAAAGAGGATGGAATAAATTGTGTCCATTGGCAAACCCATTTCTAACACCAACATCTATTGTGCACTCGATATAATGGAAAATTCTCTTGGGGCATTCATTCCAACCATTCTTCCAAGACATCATTTCTGGCTCTGCATCTCTAAGTTCTAATATATGGCATCTCGTCAACCCCCCCATTCAGTGGGGAGCATATATTTTGCCCACTGGTTTCCTCAGGCAAATCATGGACCTCTAGCCACTCATCCAAATACTTCCTGTCAGATCATTTTCATTTGACAATCCAGTGGGACGTCATTCCTCTGCTCCAACAAGGTGACTGCGTGATGGCGTTCGACCTCACGGACACCTACTTTCACATCCACTCCACTCACTGGCTCTACCTTCATTTTGTGGTAAGTGGACCCTACCAATTCTGCCTTTTGAAGTTACTAGTGTCCCATGTGTTTTCACAAAGTGCCTGGCTGTGGTGGCCGCTCATCTAAGAAGGGGCAACAGTCATGTTGCCCCCTTTCTTGAAGATTGACTGTTCAGGAGTTCAGACAGAATTTCCTATCCCACACTGAAGCTGTATTCTTCATGTTCTACAGCCTGAAATTCACCATAAATGCCACCAATTCCTACAGGCCCAGTTCTTTCTGGTGTACAGTGTAAATCAGCTACTGATGCCTCTTTTTCAGCCCTATCATCAGCTTACGGTGAGGACTGTAGGATGATGGCTTCATGCATTGGTGCAATTGTCGCAAGCAGATGGTCACTGAAGATCTTGAATTGTTAATGGCCAGCGCACATATCTCTACAGTGGTGGAACACCAACAGCGTGATGCATGGCTAGCCTTTCTTAGACCCAGTCCTGCAAATGACCAATAACATGAATGCCTCCCTTTCAGTTGGGGAGTGCATCTAGATGATAAGATACAGGGACTGTAGCCACCTCTAGATCAGGGGCATTGCATCAATTAACTTGAACTCTTGACCATATGCCAAGCTCTCCAAGCATTCCTTCAGGGCATTCAGGACAAAGCAATTCTCATCAAGACAGACAACATGGCTGCCATGTATTTCCATCAAAAGCAAGGCAGCTCATACTCTCCTGCAGTCAGCATTAGCGCAACAGATATGATGCTGAGCTTATCTTCCTGGCAGAATACTTGCAACAACATTGTGGACCTGCTCAGCCGAATGCATCAATAAGTCAATGAGTAGGAACTCCACACAAGTCCTACTCCCTTCCAGTGTGATCAAGGCAGTGTTTCTGATGAAACGCTTAGCAATTGAAATAAACACGCTGCACAAGCATATCATCATCTGAGTGTGCACCATATTGGACTTTCATTTGGAATCAATTGTCCGGCTGTGGTTCCGCCGGCTTTGCGCACCGCCGATAATGGGCTGTATCCCAGAAGGAACTTTCTCTCTTGTAGTAAATATATCCACTCCTAAGTTGCCCAAAGCAAGAACAGCACTCAAACACCAGCATAAGGCTGTAAGCCTTTATTCAGGTACGCACAGTGTCCCGTCTGCCAATTCCTATTGACCGAGATTCCGTCCTGTTTGGCCAGACGCGTTTCAAAGGTAATCCCTCCTTTCTCCGGGGCTGTCAACGGAAATGTTTGCGCGCTTGCTGACGGACTCCTTTCCACCTCCGTTATGCTTGATTCCACGCCCCTTAATTGAACTGCTTTATGAAGTGGGGCATTATGGGGAATGTAGTCCCTGAAGCCATTTATGCCACAGATGGCGGCACTAATTCCTTGCCGGATCTGAAGATTTTCAAGCCATGGATGGGCCTCAGCACACGGGCCTGTCCGTATTCCTATGCTGGTACTCCAAAGTATGGGGCATGGAATCGAGCATTGGAGTGTACCTGTGTGTGTGTGTGTATATATATATATATATATATATTCACAACTGATGGCTTGGAGAAGTTCGGGATTATTGAGTCAAGATGAACTCAAATTTCTTAAAAACGAGCACCCAGTAACTCCGGTTTTCTACCTTATCCCCAAAGTCCATAAAAATACAGAAAAAAACGCCTGGCAGACCCATCATCTCGGCGCGTAATGGATTATTGGAAAACCCAACTGTGTATATTGATGCTTTTCTAAAGGAGCATGTCAAGGCCTTGCCGTCCTATGTATAAGACACAGGTGACTTTTTAAGGAAGCTTGAGGGCCTGACATGGGACTCTGAATACTGGCTGATTACACTGGATGTCACATCCTTATATACCAGTATTCACCACCTTGACGGTTTGAAGGCAGTACAACATTATTTGGGGAGGAGGCCTATTCATACGTTTGACCACAACAAAATGTTGCTTGCCTTGATTTCCTACTGTCTGAACAATTTCTTCATGTTTTTTAATCATTATTTTCAGCAGGTCAGGGGTGTCTCCATGGGGCCTGCTTTTCTCCCAGCTACGCCTGTTTGCATATGGGTTGCTGGGAGGAGCAGGTCCTCTATGGTGTACATCACGACACCTTTATTGAACATGTAGTTCAATGGTACCGTTCTATCGATGATATATTTTTGATATGGCACGTACCAGACAACAGGCGCTAGATTTCATTGAATTGATCAATGCCAACACACTCAACCTGAACTTCCTGTCCAACATAAGTCAGGATCATGTTTTCTTTTTGGACGTAGAGGTTGTCAGTAACAACAAGCTGGAGACACGGCTTTATAGGAAACCCACTGCAAGCAATACTGTGTTGCATGCCAAGAGTCACCACCCGGCGCACCTGATGCGCAGCATCTCCTATGGGGAGATGTTGCGTATCAGGTACATTTGCAGCACAGATCTTGAGTGTCATGTAGCACAGGAAGCTAGCAAAGCACAATTTCTAGCTCTGGGTACACTACTTCTGTCATTGACAGGGCGATTACCAGGGCAAATCAAATTCCTAGAAAAGAGGTCCTGCTATACAAAACGCCAGCATTGGCCACAGAAAAAAACAATCAGCCAGTTAGACTAATACTGACTTATAATCTTCAGCACCAAGCGCTCCGTAAAATTTTATATAAAAAACTGGAGCTTGGTGCGCAATGACCCTGTCATTGGGGACTTAATGGCAGTCAGGCCTGAAATCACATTCAGGAAAGCACGCTCTATGAGTGATGTATTAGTCAAGTCCAGCCCAGAAATTGGTACTAACAAGACTTGGTTACAAGCCAGAAAAAGCTTTAGGAAGTGCTCTGCAAAGCCTGCAAGCATGGCATTAGCAAGACCGAGTTTAGGATTCCCTTTTGTGATACCCCACGACTTATCACTAGACAGCTGACCTGCAAAACCGAATTTACTGTATGTGCTGAAGTGTCCGTGTGGCCTACAATATGTTGGTAGTACCAAGTTGTAGGTTCACAAACTGATACTCCAGCACATCAGGGCAATCAATGTCAGTGATGCTTCCTATCAAGTTGCACGCCACCTTAAAGAAGAACGTCATGATAAGAGTGAGCTCCTCGGGTACTTTGTCATCGATTCAGTTCTCCCCCTCAGACGAGGAGGGAACTGCGAGGCCCTCTTGCGTGCTCTGGAAACTAAATATATTGTGGAGCTAGATACCAAGACTCGGCAGGGTTTAAACTCCAGTGAAGACTTCTACACATGTTTATAGGTTGGTCCCCTTACACTTTTTTACCATAGTGATCTGTATTATCTTGATTTTTACCTTTCTGGTATTTTACCATCTTAAACTTTGTATATCTATGGTGCTGACCTAAACCTCCCGATTGCATTTTGCTATTATTACATCCTTTTACACAATCTTTTTTCAGCACTCTTTGCACTTTTGCACACCTCATTTTTTGCACTTACAAACCAGATGGGCACAGATGCTTGGATATTCTCCAGGATTGTGCTTTGGCAGGGTGGTTAAATGAATCAGTATCCACTTGGGTCTCAGCCTGTTCTTGCCTACTTTGCACAATTGCATATATTTTGCACATGCGGGGATGAATTGAAATGTTTTGATTAATTTTTAATCTCCTTTTTTGCATATACAGCGCATACTTTTATCTAGAATTATTTATACCTACAATGTCGTTTTTTATTCTTAAAAGTATGTATTCTATTTATGTTATTGCTGATTGTGCTTTGAAATGTATTTACATCTACTTGGTTTTAATGACATGTTTGAAACCTTCAAGTATTTTCTCTATGCCTATGTATCTGTTTTGACTGGTAACCAATCATGCATTAGATTACTTTGCACTTTAAATGCGGGGCATGTTACTCTCAAGGCATCATGTGATCAAGGCCTCTGGGTAGGCTGAAATGCGTCATGCAAGCAGGCTGCTGAATCTTTAATAAAATCACTCACCTGCACTGTTGACCGGGTCAGCATTCGTTTGTTCCTGTGTGGTTCCGGCCATTGGGGGATTGCAGGAGCGCTTTGGACGAAATCTCCGATTTTATTTTTATATATATATATATATATATATATATAATATATATATGCTGTGGCAGCGCGGACTAAGATGCAAAGCTGCGTGTCCCGAATAAAGCTTTTAATGGGGAAAGGCTGGTTTGTGCTTGCGTGCCTCTCAATCTGTGGTTACCCCAGTGAGCTTGATGTTAAAAGCGGCAGACCAGCCGCCGAGAGAGCACCACTCCTTGTAAAGGGAAGGAGGCCGAGGGGCTACATCTTAGGAGCTCTGTCCGGAGCACTTACCCTGGAATTGCACGTTGCTGAACATCTTGGTGCCCATCCAGGGTTTTCGATTGTCCCACGGCAGGAGCAACGATTCAGGACTGCAGAGGTGGACTACATCTCCCAGAAATGTGGAAATAGGCGTATAAGGGATTAAATGGGTGTGGCCAGTACTGCTCCGTGAGCATCTGAGGAAGTGTTAGGCGGAATGCTGTGACAGCGCGGACTAAGATGCAAAGCTGCGTGTCCCGAATAAAGCTTTTAATGGGGAAAGGCTGGTTTGTGCTTGCGTGCCTCTCAATCTGTGGTTACCCCAGTGAGCTTGATATATATAAAAAACATTTTTTTTCCTAAAACGAAAGTTTAAAGTGAGGTTATATTTAGGTCTTTAAAGATTAAAAACCAATGAAATTAATCAATTATACTTTACCGATCTAACTATAACCTGTGCCCTCATAATGCACCGTGTTGGACAGGAAAAGTCCCTCACATGGTGATGGACAGGTACCCCCTGCCCTAAGTGCCCCAGCTGCAGTGATAGCTGCATGTGCTTTATGATCTGTGCCTTTCTCATGGACTGCAGTCTGCTTAGACCGAGTTTGGGCCCCCGAATCATTTCCATCAGGAGATGTAAGGCTGCTGCCTATACCTGGAGTCAAGTAGCACAAGTGTACCATGTATTTAGTGGTAAGTAGGGTGAACCTGTAAATTGGGCCACTACTGGCCCACCCTGGTAAAGAACAAATCCACTGCTGTGTGCTCAACTCGACCCTTAGCCTGCATTGAATTGCGTGCAGTGCAAGGATGTGCGTGTGCCTTAGAGATGGTATGGTGCATAAGAAATAGTGAAAGCAGTTGCATGTGTGTACAAGGATGTATGTGTGCCTGAGAGATGTTGCGGTGCAGGAGAATAGCGCAATCAGTTGAGTGTGTGGGAAAGGATGTACACATGCTAGCGTAAGCGGCTGCTTGCGCATGTTTGGATGAGCATATGCCTGCTGGAAGGTACAGCACATAGGAGATAGCACTTGATATTGCAGGAGTGCGCTTGTATGTATGCATAACTGGAAAGATGCATAGTACATTGCAGACTGCACGTCTAAATGTGTGTATGCGCAGAAATGTATGTGCGCTGGTGACGAGCACAAGATGTTGAAGACTCTGGTTTCCATTTTGGGTGACTCAGTGGTTGTTAAAGGAACAAGGAGAAGTGGAGGTTTCCCCTAGACAGATTTGTGGATAACTGCTTTTTTGAGGGCTGGGTGGGACACACTTTGGAGGAAGGAAGACCCAGGCTGTTTGGTGCACTGTAATAGAAACTCTTTGATTCTAAAAGGTGGTCACAGGTCGAAGTGGCCAGAGTACAACTGAGGAAGATGGGTCTGATGAGAGAATCATTAAGAGTAGGGCTGGGGAGCTTTGGTAACCTTTTGAAGCAGATATCACTGAGGCGGACATCCAGGGGTGAACCTCTAGTCACTCTATTGGCCTTTGGGTCTGTCAAGATTGTTGACTGTCCTGCTGTGATAGACTGCTCTATGGAGGAAGAGCAAATCAAAGCAGTGGGCACTTCAAAGTGAGCAACCCCTGGCACACAAACGTCAAATACAGAAACACTAAATCACACATGTCTGGAAATGGATTATAGAATGGGGAGATTGAGACTCCCAAATTGTCAATCCGAAGGTATATATCCGCGTGGAGAAGCTCCGCACGAGTACTGCCTGTAGTGACCAGACTGGGAACAAAGGGTTCTGACTGCCAACATGCTGGCTGAGGGGACATGAGGATCAGTGGTCCTTTGAGGTGAAAGAGATCGCTTGAAGGGGGAGAGGTCCAGTGGGAATCCCAGGAGGGGAGTGTGAGATACTGGTCCATCTGGACCGCAACACCCATCTGTCTGTTGACCCAATTTCCAAAGTCCACAACCCCTTGCCAGGTGGGAGACCACTGTGGTAAATAAGGGTTACCCTCCTTGGTGCTGCGCTGTAAGAGACCGAGGTTGTTGCCTGATAAGTCGCTTTGACCAGAAGAGGGCTGTCGCCTTGTTTGTTCCGCCCACCATCCCTGTTTGCTAAATGGGTCCTTGGTGAAGAGAGAATGCGGTTACCTTGTATGTGCTGCTGCAACCCTACCTGCATGTCAGGAGGAAGAGTACCGTCACCCTGACCCTGCATGCTGCAGAGAAGAAACTACAGGCTGTGACCCATGGAGAACAAGAACAACTTCAACTCCCCCCTGTATGGGAACATCTAAGACATTCCGCCATATCTGAGGAGAGACTTACTAAATCGGAGAAGCACAGAGGATGGCAGTTTCCTGCTGTCTGGTCACAGCCATCTGCCGAGGGGCAGCTGGAGACTCCGAACCACCACCTGCAAAATTGACAAACAAGCGAACAGGCCCAGGGGATCTTACTCTGAATTGACTTGCTCCAGCACTCAAACACTTAGTTCTTGGCAAAGAGCTCCATAATACTTCTTAGACTTGAGCACTTTAAAGGGGCCAAGCTTGAATATCGCCACATAAGTATGGGTAAACCATTAGCCATAAACTGGGAAGTGGAAATGGAAAGCTGACCCGGGAACACTAGTGGGCTTGCCTCGAGGAGGCTCGGTATAGTTTTTGCAGTGTGTTGAACTGTACTTTGTATTAGTATATACATACAATTTCTTTTTTTACATAAAAGTAAGTATTTGACTGGGCAATCTTTGTATTAACCGAAATAAAATAAATACTTGTCTGGTTATCTTTTATTGGGTTTGCTGGATGTATTTTGAGTTGTATCGCTTGCCTTACACCTACCTTCTCCCCAAGAAGTCTTGGACTGCTCGACTGTGCTTCTACTGAGACTCAAGTGAGAAAGTGGTACGTTGGACATGGCCCGCACTTCAGAGTCACATCCAAACATTTTGCCTTTTACCCTCTACTTTTTGCTGAATTTGTTTTTGTTGGCCTTAGGACTCTGTGTACTTTACCACTGCTAGCCTGTGCTAAAGTGCTTGTGCTCACTCTGCTAACTATGGTTTGATTGGCATATACCAAATTGGTATATTTTATTTACTTATAAGTCCCTTGTGAAGTGGTATACCATATACCCAAGGCCTGTAAAGGAAATGCTACCAGTGGGCCTGTGTGACATTGATCCACATTCAGTCCATCACTTGTTGTTTTTTGCAATTGCCGCCCTAAGTGCGCTGGGGATGCCCAGACGTGGGTCCCAGGCACTCCACACCACTTGGAGTCAAGCTAGCCGGGCTGAAGAGAGGTGTTACCTCGAAACCGGTCCGGTCCTCGGATGCTTGATTCCGGTCTGGGAAAGATATGGCTGTTGTAGTTCGGACTGGACTGTTCCCATGGGGCAACAGGGTCAGAGCTGATTTGCATAAAGCCATTATCTGACCCAGGGTGGTGTGGAGTGCAAAAAAACGATGGATTTGGGCCCAGATCTTTTGACTGGGGGAGTGTGTGACATTGATCCACATTCAGTCCATCACTTGTTGTTTTTTGCAATTGCCGCCCTAAGTGCGCTGGGGATGCCCAGACGTGGGTCCCAGGCACTCCACACCACTTGGAGTCAAGCTAGCCGGGCTGAAGAGAGGTGTTACCTCGAAACCGGTCCGGTCCTCGGATGCTTGATTCCGGTCTGGGAAAGATATGGCTGTTGTAGTTCGGACTGGACTGTTCCCATGGGGCAACAGGGTCAGAGCTGATTTGCATAAAGCCATTATCTGACCCAGGGTGGTGTGGAGTGCAAAAAAACGATGGATTTGGGCCCAGATCTTTTGACTGGGGGAGTGTGTGACATTGATCCACATTCAGTCCATCACTTGTTGTTTTTTGCAATTGCCGCCCTAAGTGCGCTGGGGATGCCCAGACGTGGGTCCCAGGCACTCCACACCACTTGGAGTCAAGCTAGCCGGGCTGAAGAGAGGTGTTACCTTGAAACCGGTCCGGTCCTCGGATGCTTGATTCCGGTCTGGGAAAGATATGGCTGTTGTAGTTCGGACTGGACTGTTCCCATGGGGCAACAGGGTCAGAGCTGATTTGCATAAAGCCATTATCTGACCCAGGGTGGTGTGGAGTGCAAAAAAACGTTGGATTTGGGCCCAGATCTTTTGACTGGGGGAGTGTGTGACATTGATCCACATTCAGTCCATCACTTGTTGTTTTTTGCAATTGCCGCCCTAAGTGCGCTGGGGATGCCCAGACGTGGGTCCCAGGCACTCCACACCACTTGGAGTCAAGCTAGCCGGGCTGAAGAGAGGTGTTACCTCGAAACCGGTCCGGTCCTCGGATGCTTGATTCCGGTCTGGGAAAGATATGGCTGTTGTAGTTCGGACTGGACTGTTCCCATGGGGCAACAGGGTCAGAGCTGATTTGCATAAAGCCATTATCTGACCCAGGGTGGTGTGGAGTGCAAAAAAACGATGGATTTGGGCCCAGATCTTTTGACTGGGGGAGTGTGTGACATTGATCCACATTCAGTCCATCACTTGTTGTTTTTTACCAGTGGGCCTGCAGCACGTATTGTGTCACCCACCTAAGTGCACTCTAAAATGTGTCCCAGGCCTGCCATTGCAGCCTGAGTGCAGTGTCAGTCACACTACCATGTTGACTTGGCATTTAAACCCCCTTTCCAAGCCTTAAACTTTTCTTTTATTACGTATACGTCATCCCTAAGGTAGGCCCCAGGCAGCCCATTCTGCAGGGTGCTCTGTATTGAAAAGGTTGGCCATGTACTTTAAAGTTTTACGTGTCCTGGTGGTGAAGAACTCGCAAAATTAGTTTTTCACTACTGTGAGGCTAACACCTCCCATAGGATAACATGCGGGATTTCTTATTCACTTTAATGCGTTGAAATGCCTACTTGAGAGGAGGTATATAGTCCTGTTTGGTGCCTAGGGAATTTTAATGATAAACCCTCAGTAATGGTAAAGTTCGATTTTTCATTACTATTTTGAAAAGGCCATTTTTTTAAAGTTGGCATTTTCCTGCCATTAGCCCTCTGTGCCTGCAGTCTGTCTTGGGACACATAACTGGGTGTAGCTGACAGACCTTGTGAATTCCTCCTAGACAGTCCCACAATAAAGAGTTTAGGTGTGCCTTAATGGGCCATATGGGAGGGAGTGGTGGAGCGGAGCACAGCCACCGTTGCACCTGAATAGGCTGTATCCTGTCTCCACACAAAAGGCTTTATGACCCTGTAATGTCACTGCAGCCAGCTAGGAGCCAGGGGAGTCAAGAAATTCCATGCACTTCAAAGAAACTTTCCAGAAGCTTCGACCATCTTCCAGAAGAAGGGCACCAGGTTATAAAAATTGGATCCTCAGACCTCTCTTAAGTTCACTACTGGACCTGCAGAAGGAATCTCAAGACTGCCTGCTGCTGTGAACTCCTGTGCACTCTACGAGACTGCTGCTGACCTGGAAGGACTGCTTTGCTGCCTGGTGCCTGCCTTGAACCCTCAGAGGTAGTGGCGGTTTCTCCATGGGGGCGTTTGGGCGCCGCCCCCCCTGCTTTCTCGCCGTGCGAGAAGGCAGAAACAAATGGTAGTTATTGCCATAATATAACTACCATTTGTGATTTGTTTCTGCCTTCTCGCACGGCGAGAAAGCAGAACTTCCTGGTTTAGAGTGTGGGTGTTACTCGAGGGCAGGGGGGAGTGGCTTGGGGAGTAGCTTGCCCACTGTTAATACTGACTGTTTGGGCAGCCTGAGGCCGCCCAAACAGACAGTATTAACATCAGAGGGAAAGCCACTCCCCCCTGCCCTCGAGTACGAGAGAAAATGACGTAGCCTGGGGCAGCCGGCCGCACCAATCAAAAATGCGGCGGTGGAGAGGGAGGCTGCCTGCCGCGCCGCCTTCCTGATTACGTGCTGCCTGCAGGACTTGAACCAGGACGCGGGAGTCGGGACGGAGTCTCTACGGACGGTAAGTTTAGTTTATTTTATTTTATATATAATATTTGTTTTGTTTCCACTTTCCAAACCCCTCCCGCCTCCCCCCTCATCCCGCGAGTGCGACCCCATTTCCATCCCCCCCCCCCCCACCACCCGACTGCCGAACAGAGAATTTAAATTACTTAAAATGAAGCAAGCCGGCATCGCGTGTCTCCGGAATACTTTGCTACGTTTTTGGCCCAGGCTCGAGTTCGCATTTTGAACTCTCGTTTTCCACTGTTGTTTCCCTGCCATTCAACCGTACACCTTATGATATTATTTATATGAAAAGCCTCAAAGTCTTTGGGCAAATCAGAGAAGGCTTTTGTGGACGGAGCTGAAAAAAATGTGCATTCATGCCCTGAAGGACAGACTGCACTTTCTATTCACCACTTGCAAGGAAATCTTGGGCTTTCAAGTGACCTGCGAGCGAGGGTTTGGAGTGCACAAAGGTCGGCATTCAGATTTATATGAAAAACAAGCGAAGGCACATAAAGACTTTCTTCTTCTACCAGTCAAAGCACCCCTCTCCTTGTACCTCACATTCAAGTGTTAAAATATATGACCACTAAGGGCGTGGGTTCGCGAGTGGTTCCTTGCGGCTGAAGTGCATGGAAACTGCTGGAATACATATTGATTTGACCCAGTAGCGTAGTTTGGATGGCACATGAGGCGAGCCCTGGTGCGAGAAATGAAAATTGCATTTTTGACTGCTGATCGGGGTAGTAAGATACAGCAAATACGCTACTGGGTCAAATCAATATGTATTTCCAGCAGTTTCCATGCACTTTCCCTGAGAAAATCAGGGATCAGGTTGCTCACTATGCTAAATTGCGTAGTGCAATCCTGTCTGTGGGCTTCTGCCTCACCACTTTTTGCAGCCACCAGCCGCCACTGCTCAGAGGTTAGCCCTGGTATTGAGCCCTGCATCTTCACCTACACCCAGTGCAGTAGAAGTGACTCCAAGGGCTAGTTTGCTAGCCTCCTGTTCACAGCCGCAGGGACATAACCGGCTCGCACCATCTTGAACCTGCACCGGAACCTAACCTGATTAAGTTCTGAACCACCCAAGAGGTCTCATCTACCCCTGGACACTTGGTTGTGATGCTAAATGTGCTCATATGGCCAATTTCCAAAACTGATGACATACAACATTTGGCCAAAAATTGCTCTGAGAACTAGGAGAAGACCGTGATCAACCTGCTTGCCTATCTGCCCGAGGTGCATTACCAGTCGGATTGGCTTTGCTTCTCACTCTACGTTCATCTCCACAGCAGCAAATCCAATTCAGTTTTCCTTCACCAAAGGGATAACCGATCTCTTGGAGCGATCTTTGGCTATAACCCTTTGCCTTGTCCCGCTGGAGATTTTCGACTTCCATTTCGGCTTCGCTCCACAGCTGTCTAACAACAATGCTCCCTCCTCGGTCCCTGCTGCAGCCTTGTTCTGCTGAACTCCTACCTTCTCAGATTTTTTTCTTTTAGGATTTTTCTTAATATGAAGGTGAGTGCTGACTGGGCCTAATCCAATTCAATTCATGTATCTGAACCGCGCTCCATTGCGGTTGGCCTTAACTTTCAACTTTGACACGGCCTTGCGCAACTAGTTGTCCGCGGTTGGCATTTTGAAACACCTCTTAGCAATCCCACTGTGGGCCACTGTTTACTGGAGGTAACAGGAGGAGTAGTTCGCCCCCAACGTCAACCTTTGGGGCCAACTATCCTTTTTTTTAACACCAGTAAGTACCATACAGCAGGATTGCTAACTTATTATATCAGGCCCGCTCCCTGCCTTCACTGTGCAAACGTGCCTCCTAGCCCATTGTAAGTTGGGGGATTAAGTCCCCTTGAATCCTGAGGGTCCCTGTGGGCCAACTAGCCCACCAGGTACCTCCAGTAAGCTCCACAGAGCTGCTTAGCAGAGAGGTGGTCCAAGGCCACGCCCCTTTTTACACCTCTCTGCTGCGATGTCGCTGTGTGCGGATGATGCGCTGATTATCTCAGGGGCCTACGGGAGTCACTGGGAAATTTGCTGCCTATCCTTGACTTTCAGGCATTCTCCGGACTGTAATTAAATAGGAGAAAGTCACTGCGTTTTCTGCTCACAGCAGGACTCGTAACTTTGGCCTCTAAAGGGAGATGAACAGATTTTGCAATTTGGGGATTGTTTGTTCACTCAAGGAAGGATCAAATGCAATATAACATGAGCTGATATCGGACTCTGAAATACTGATACCCTGCCGCTCTCACTCATGGGCAGGACTGTATTCTCTAAGAGGGTGCTTCTCTCACACTGTCTTCATAACATACACCATTCCCTTTGCTCTCTGCCTGCCTGGATAATTAGGAAGCTGGACACCATGCTCACTTCCTTGGTATGGGCGAGTAGTCATAGTAGAGTAGCCAGGATGACAAATTAGCAGGACAGAGGTTTGAAGGTGCAGCGATTGTAATTGTATTACTTTGCAGCAATGATGCAGCATGCGGCGCAAAGGCTGGTGGAGGGAGACAATTGGCAAAAAAAGATTACTGGTACGATGTATGTGTGCAGAGAGCATAGCAGTGTTATTAATGGAAGTAACCGGGGTGTCGAGCGATCAGCCTTATGTGGTCAGGCAGACGGCGCTAGAGTGGCAACAGCTAGTTAACCTAGTGCTTCGGAGGGCCCCCTTTCTCAGGGAGCTACCAGTATGTATACGTGCCCCCTTCACCGCACGGAGGCCAACATGACATATCAGGTGTGGCGAGCGGATGGCTGTGATACCAGGTGGGACTTTTACCCTAATGAGATCTTTATCTCCCTTGAGGATGCCCAGACCGAGTTCAGTATGGGACCTGGTCCCTTTTTAGGTCGAGTAATTTTAATTACTCGAAACCTATTGCATCTGAACCAAAGTCTCTTGAACCAGCCGGATTTCTTACAATGCATGTTAACTTTCAACCGTGACGCTTCTCCAGCGCGCGCTTGGCCCGTTCCCTCCCTCCCACTCGCTCGCATCCCGCCCCCCCACCAGGCTTCGACTCTGTGATGCATGCAACCGTGATGCTTCTCCAGCACACGCTTGGCCCGTTCCCTCCCACTCGCTCGCATCCCGCCCCCCACCAGGCTTCGACTCTGTGATGGACGCTATATAAATGACATCGCTCACCCCCTTACTCAAAGTTTTTTTATTTACATTCGCTCTGTCTCGCTTCTCCAGCGCGCGCTTGGCCCGTTCCCTCTCATTCGCTCACATCCCGCCCCCCCACCAGGCTTCGACTCTGTGATGGACGCTATATAAATGACATCGCTCAACCCCTTACTCAAAGTTTCTTTATTTACATTAGCTCTGTCTCTTCTTAACTCTCATTGCGCACTCACTACCTACTTCTAGTTCGCAGTGGCTCTATTTCCCTCTGCCATTTCTCACTTGCACTCTTTCTTCTCATCACATCAAAGGCTACTGCTGCTCAGCGCCCACCCCCCTTCCCTCCCCCCCACAGCAATGCCGAAATCTTTCTCCCCCTTGCTATGTCTGTTCTCTGACATATTTCATCTTCAACTGTTGATTTGTTTGCATATTTCGGGTCAAAAGAGCTTCGACTCTATGATGGACGCTATATAAATGACAGCGCTCACCCCCTTACTCAAAGTTTCTTTATTTACATTCACTCTGTCTCTTCTTAACTCTCGTTGCGCACTCACTACCTACTTGTCATTCGCAGTGTCTTTTTTCCCCCTGCCATTTCTCACTTACACTCTTTCTTCTTACCACATCAAAGGCTACTGCTGCTCCCCCGCCCACCCACACACCCCCCCCAGCAATGCCGAGAGCTTGTTTTTGTACTTCCCCAAAGTCACTCCTCGTTTCCTGCTGTGTCCGTCCTGAATGCCAAGCCTGTATGGAGTTTGCCTGTGGTAGCGCTGCGCTACGTTACCCTATTTTAAGCCAGCAGTGTCCCTACTTCAATGTTAAACATTTGGACTGGTGAAAGGCTTATGCGAAAATCGTTTACATTTATTTATGTGGGGACGGTGTGGGAATGTACACTGCCAATGGTAAAGTCTAGACCACGTTTGCCTTGGAAAACACAACAAATAAGAGACCTGTGTGTAAATATTTGTGGCGACCTCCAGGGCAGGTTTAAACCGGAGACCGCAGCTCTGCCAGCCTCTGGTAATCTGACTCCTTACATATTTTAAACCACCTCAGAATGCAAATGTTTGGATACATTATATATGTATATGTATATGTATATATGTATATGTATATGTGTATATGTATATGTATATGTACATGTATATATATGTATATGTGTATATATGTATGTGTATATATGTATATGTGTATATATATGTATGTATATGTGTATATATATGTATGTGTATATATATGTATATATATGTATGTATATATATGTATGTATGTGTATATATATATATGTGTATATGTATACATATTTAGTTGTTTAGCATTTTTAAGCACTATCGGCCGCCGAGAGCCACTCGGGCTGTACTGGAGTCTCAGAAACGTCATCAACAGTTGCCCTCTTATTCCAGGTGTATGATTTGTAGATGTACCACTTGGTTTGGATTTCTCCCCCACGCACCACTTTCCAGGATCCACAACAGTGAACTCTGGGACATGTAGTCTCCCTTCTACTCTGGGACTCTGCATAGGTGGGCTGTTAACTAACAGGGAGCGGAGCGGACTGTGTCACATCGCAGTTAAAGAGGCAAGACTTACCATCAGCTTGCAGCAAAACCACCTGGATGCTTGGGCGCCGAAGAAGGCTGTAGTTAAGCCGAAATGCATTCGCCACTTCCATGAATAAAGCGCTTCCAAAGGTTTCCCCACGGGTCTCTGCTTCTTTCTTGTGGGGAAGTTCCTGTGTATATATATATATGTATATATATGTATGTATATATATGTGTATATATATATATATATATATATATATATATATATTACCTACTGGCGGTCGCCAGTAGGTATATATAGTTAGGATTTTTTCTCTATGGGATTTTTGAAAATTCTATGTGTAATAACTTTGGCGTTTGTGGACGGAATTGGCTGAAATTTTCAGGAAAATGGCACATTTTGTTTCTGAGCAGCCCTTGAAAATTTGGGGGGGGTTCGTCAAGGGGGGGCCGAGAAAAAAGGGGGGTCCCAAAACGTGTTTTTAACATTGAGTTTTCCATAGGGCGGTTGGCCTCACTTTTAGCCCGAACGGCTGAATGGATTTGCACGAAACTTGGCAAAATTGTAGGGACTGGTAGCCCGATGTGCCTTTTGTAGGTCTCAATATATGTGCTCCAGTGGATTTTGAGAAATTAACGTTTAAAAAAAGATATATATCTGTAACAGCGGACCTGGCAGCGTCCCAGGACGCGTACTTTTCGCGCAACGGAGCTTTGTGAAGCGAAGCTGATTGGTTCTCCGGCGTCTGTCAACATTCCAAAAAGTCCGTAGCGGCCGCCATCTTGTCTCTCGGTAGGATCGAGAGACAAGAGGAGGTCAAAACAAAGGGGGAAATAACTATAAGGGGGCATAGTAGATCCTCGCTGACCCCCTAGGTTTGATGTGGAGGTTTTAAAAGGGCCCCGCGGGGCAAAAAAAAAGAATAATAATAATAATCGAACGGCTGAATGGATTTGCACGAAACTTGGCAAAATATTAGGGACTGGTAGCCCGATGTGCCTTTGCTAGGTCTCAATATATGTGCTCCAGTGGATTTTGAGAAATTAACGTTCAAAAAAAGATATATATCTGTAACAGCGCTCCGCTTCGCGTAACGGAGGTTTGCGAAGCTGATTGGTTATTCTGTCACTGGGCTATAGTTGGGCTACATCTGGCTGATATTTGGGCTACATTTGTTTTTTTGTGTGTCTGGCGGCCATCTTTGGGCTACATTGGGCTACATTGGGCTTCATTGGGCTACATTGGGCTACATTTGGGCTCCAACATATATATATAGGCCAATGTAGCCCAATATATATTTTTCAAAGTTAATTTTCGTAAAAACCACTGGAGCATATATCTTGAGACATAGCAAAGGCACATCGGGCTACCAGTCTTTACAATTTTGCCAAGTTTCGTGGAAATCCATTCAGCCGTTCGAGCTAAAAGTGAGTCCAACCGCCCTATGGAAATGAAGGAAATGAATGGGTAATTTGTAATTAGCAAATAGCTAATCGCAAACTAGGAATGGTAAAGAATCGCTATTTATTCCTTAAAGTTCGCTATTCAGGAAATGCAAAAAACTTTGATGATACATATGGCGGTTCATCTCTAACAAGATAAGAAGCATAGGGATACATTTATGATGACTGGCGCATCACCAGGGATGTGTTAGTCATTCTGTGCCGCTGTTCCGTCACCTATGGTGTGCTGCATTTACAATGCGGCGCATCATGGGGCAAAAACAGCACAGATGCGTGATGTATCTGTGCCGTAAAGGTGGCGCATTGCTGGAGTTGTATCGCAAGTGTGATGAAGCTCCAGCAAGGGTCGGGGGTGCCCCTGTCGCAGGGTTTCTGTTCTCACACAGAACTGTGGACAGAGGATTGGAACCTCGGCGAATTAGGGTGTCCCAAAACTCACGTTAGTAATCAAAAACTCCTTAGCAAGCTAGGTACAGTGTCACATTGGATATAACAAACTCTCAATGTTTAGACAATCCAGAATATGAACTTATAGTACCTCAGGATACGTGGAACTCCTGAACAGTCGGTCGTTATATATTTCTTAGAAACCAGAACATGGAGTTAAGAAGAACACATGTGTATTTGAAATGTTTATTTACTAATGCCGTCTTCTCAGGCGTAGTATCTTAGATAATACAAGTACACATATTATCAGTAGCAAAATTACCAGCATAGTTACTAGTACATAAAAAGCGAATGGTGATAGTATGTTAACATGCTGTAAATGAATAAGAGTTAGCAACACTTATAAGCAGCCGCGGGCCGTGGAGGGAGTTACGGTGAGGCAGGGAGGCGGGGAGGGGGAGAAGCAGGGTGGAGAATACAAGTACACATATTATCAGTAGCAAAATTACCAGCATAGTTACTAGTACATAAAAAGCGAATGGTGACAGTATGTTAACATGCTGTAAATGAATAAGAGTTAGCAACACTTATAAGCAGCCGCGGGCCGTGGAGGGAGTTACGGTGGGGCAGGGAGGCGGGGAGGGGGAGGGGCAAGGTAGAGAGGGCTCCACCCTGCTTCTCCCCCTCCCCGCCTCCCTGCCTCACCGTAACTCCCTCCACGGCCCGCGGCTGCTTATATCTCACCCTCCCTAATACACATATTATATTATTTGCTAAGAAGGTCTCTTTGTGTTGGTTTAGGGCGTGCCCATACTTTAGTGTCTTAGATTTGAAGGAATCACATCAGCATACACCAGCTCTCTCTTCATGTGAACCGCATCAACTGTTGTGTATGTGTGTTCGGCAAAGCAATATAAAACCCGCCTCATGCCCAGAATTGGCAGAAGTTGCACTTATGTTATGAGTATGAAGTCGTGGAGATCAGACCTCATAACAATTCTGTATCGTGTTGTTCTTGAAACTTTAGCACTCGCTGTACAGATATAGTTTAACAAGCAAAGCAGATAGTAGAGCAATAACATATTATTCTCATGTAAACCACGATGAACTACTAGGTGGAAAGCTAAAGCAACAACTAAGTGTCGTGTGCAGAAGTTGCAAAAAAGGAAAAATGGCGTTTAAACCGGTAATGAGCCCATGCTAACTTAACACGGTGTAAAGATATCCAGGACCTAGATGACACCTCCCCATGATCCGGAAACGAACTGAATAAGATAATAGAAGTGCCATCTCATGAGAGCAGATTGCAAGTTTATATGTGGACGGTCCGCAAGGTAAAGCATTAAAAACTAGGAAAATTTAATGCTAAAGAAAAATAAAACAGCCAAGTACTTTATCGAGTCTTAAGCCAATAGGCAAGGTAAATAATAAAAACTTGACAAATAAGTCAATGAATTGTCAATGAAATGCTAGTACTCAGCATATCAAACATGAAAAAGGTCTATGACATAACTGTGTATGCAAAATAAGCTGCAACAGCCTCCAATAGGAAGTCACCGTCTTCATCCGAAAACAGTTCAGCCATCCAATTTAAAAGCGGAAAAGAACATACGTGCTCTCCCAGCACCGGATCCTCTATCACCATCAGAGGACAGCTCGGTGGGTTTTCAAGAAAGCTCTGTTCCAAGAAAGACTGTGCTGCCGCCAGTAAATTCCAGGGACCAAGTAGTCCATGCATCAATGCCACAGCCATAATCCTTTCGCCAGGACAAACCAACTCGTGAGTAATGATAGGAGTCATCAGCTGATTAAAGTCGACGTCAGGAGAAACCGGTCCGCAGAGACACAAATCAATGGCCCAATCGAAATCACAGGTCAGGCAGTGAAATACAGGCTGGACACAGGTGAAGTAGGAGAATCGAAAAGATAATCCATATGCCGTGCTTAATATCGCCAACGGCATTGTGCCATAATATTCTAGCATGCGATTGCGGAACAGTGTCAGCAGCTGCAGGGTGGGAGGTTGCATAGGAGGGACATCCATATTTAAAAATGTAAAAAAGCACAAGAGCGTCCGCTGGTAATGCAAGTAAAAATGCCAATCCACGAACCAGAGTGGAGAAAATAGAATGAAAGGAAGCAGGGATGACTCCAAAGATTTTCTCAAATGAAGTCACAAGACCACTGGTAACAACTTTAGAAAAGTGCGCCAGGGCTTTTGTGGAGGATGCGTTAAAGATAGTCGGAACCATCTTGCTGAAATTGAAAGGCAAATCTGAATTGAAAAGGGTCTGCACCTCTGTACGGGTGTTCGCTATGTGAAGCACGAAAGTTTCACGGGCCGAACTCAAGGCCACCTCTCTCTGAGACAAAAGAGCTCTTATTCTTGCCATGCCGTTGAAATCTGTCCCAAGGTTGGTATTTGTGGCCAGATTGAAAACTCCCTATGTTCATGTGTGGGAGGAAATAGAACATTTCTGCAGCAAATAACCCGTTCACTTACTGTTACGATAAAAGGAATACTTTTAATTAACTCAGAACAATCTTCATTATTGAGCATCAAATAACTACCATTTTCCAACAACTTGAACGTGGGGATGATAGCAGGAACTGGCGTGCCTTGCAACACGCAAGCCATATTTGGTCGGTGTTTGTTGCATGAACCGTGTAACTGTATGTGCCTACACATTAGTGAATGATCTGGCATCTCAGTGCATTCCTCTCCATTCAGATAAACTTCTTGATCATCTTTGAAACATCTGTATGTGTATGGAAGCGACCAGACCTCATGAAGAAAAGCACTACCTAAAGGTTCATAACGACCTATTGATATATATTTCATACAATTTGAAAACTTATATAAAGCAAAAGGCAGCGTTATTAAACCGTGGATAAGGCACGTTGCCAAAAAACTCGCAATCCTCTGCTGATGATGTCACTGAGCATGTCATGAATGATGTAATATGTGACATTATCAGCAGTGGATTACGGGTAATAGTATCTCTAGTTTACTCCCCTATAGCTGTCTTTCTTTTAACATAAGTGTCTGTTTCCTTCCCTTATACTTACTGTTTTTGGTTCGCTTCCGGTTCGCGTACCGGCGAGCGAACTGGGAAGCGAACTAAGAGAAATAGAGGTTGGCACAGTTCCAAATATTGTACCAATTTTTTAATAACGGGGAGGTAGTTCTGAAAAGAACTTTTTTTTAAATTGTTTTTGTTGTTTTATATTTTTTTTATTATTTTTCGGAACATTTTTTTACTTTTTTTGAATTTTTCTTAACAGTTTTATATTTTTTGGGGTTTTTCTTGGAGGGGGCAATGAAAGCGATTCATTGTAAAGGGCTCAACAGGAGCAACAAAACAAAAAAAGAAGTATTTATTATTTTGGGCGTTTCGTACAAACTTGCATATGATAGTCAATAGCTCTGTTGATCAGAGTGATGCTTCTTTCTCCGTAGGAAATGAATCCATCGCAAAATACGCAGATGTGTTTTACTTCACCAAATTTCATTTGTATATTTGGCACCATCTCCCTGCCCTCTGGTCCCGTTACTTCCGGTACAACAGATCTTCTGGCCATAATAGGGAGATTATCTAGGTCGTTCCGAAACTGTGCAGCACTGTAGTTGTTAGGATGCCACCTAGTCATATGGCGATGCATTGTGTAGTTTCCGAAACTGTATTTTTTCTCGGTTCCTCTGGACAGTCTATCTTGACATATAAGGCAAGTTACGTATCTTGCATTTACTTTTTTCTGACCTTTGGGAATTTTAAAAAATTGCCAAATGAAGTTTTCTTTCCGGTGAGACGTCCTGGGCTGCTCAGGCAAAAACTGCCTCTCTTCGTGCTCGTCGTCCTGTTCCTCTTCTTCCTCTTCTTGTTGAATTAGAACTTGAGCAGGTGGTCCACTCTTCCTTGGATGTGGTGGAGGTGGTGGGGAAGCACCAGCTGAAGCTACTAAAGAAGCCATTGCTCAGTGATCACAAAGGGTCTTTCTCTCACAATGATGAAAGTCAGAGTGAGGAAAGAAGGAGGGATTTTCATCATTTGGGAAAAACAAGAGTTCTCAACCAATCAAAAGTGTTCATTTTAGATTATATGACCTAGTCTTACATCATTAGGAAACCAAAAGTGAAATGAACCAATGAAAAGTGTTATTACCAAGTCACATGACTTGCTGTGTTTACGTTAAGCGCTTTGCAGGGCCTTCCGGTTTGCTTCCAGAAACCTGCGCTTTGCGACTCGCTTCGCGTACCAGTTCGCTAACGTAGCACGTCATAGGACGTATCACGCGACAACGTGAAACGTCATGCGGACGGGAGGCGTCACGATGTTGTTTTCTAACGCGGCACTTGCGGTAAAGAAACGTTTACCGGCTCGCGGTCTATTTCGCGGCATCAAGGTCAGCTAACGGGAAGCTTCCCGATTCGCGAAGCGGGAACGAAGAAAAAAAAATATTTAAAAAAAAATTATTCATAAACATATAAAATATATTTTTGGATTTAAAGAAGAATACATTTTACAGCTACAGATATTAGCTGTTAAAAAAACCAATGAAATTCACAGAAAAAACCATAGGTTATAGACCATATATAGTTAGGAATTAGCATTTACAAAACCTTGAAAATTCACTGAAAAAACCATAGGTTATAGACCATATATAGTTAGGAATTAGCATTTAGAAAACCTTATTTTACTCACACAAAACCATTGAAATTCCATATATAGTTAGTTGCACTAACTATATATCGCGCACCCGCAATCCACTGCTGATGATGTCACATATTACATCATTCATGACATGGTCAGTGACATCACTGATGACATCACTGATGACATCTCAAATGACATCACTGATGACATCATCTAGTGTCTGTGTGTTTTTGTAAAGTTTAAATACGTTTTACATATTGAAGAATGAGTGGATGTATGGAAGACTGAGTGTGTGTGTGGCTGGCTGGGAGGTGTGTGACTCTGTGCATATCAATGTGTACTTGTATCAGTGATTGTATAAGAGAGTAAGTATGTGTTAGTATATGTGTGAAAAGTATGGTGTTCTGTGTTTAACTATAGATGAGGAAATCGAAGTGTGATTGATTCTTCACAGGACTGACTAGGTGTATGAGTGCATATGATAGTGTTCTAATAATAACTGACTGTATGTATGAGTAATTGTATGGGTGAATGAGTGAATGTGTGTGTAGACGTACGAATCAGTGAGTGCGTATGTAGTAACTGGTATTGGTGTGTCATGATGTCATCAGTGATGTCATTTGAGATGTCATCAGTGATGTCATTTCAGATGTCATTAGTGATGTCATCAGTGATGTCACTGAAGTATGGTGTTCTGTGTTTAACTGTATAGATGAAGAAATGGAAGTGTGATTGATTCTTTACAGGACTGACTTGGTGTGTGAGTAACTCCATGGATGAGTGGCAGTGTGTGACTGTCTGCATAGGTGTATGAGTGCATATGATAGTGTTGTAATAATGAGTGACTGTATGTATGAGTGATTGTATGGGTGAATGAGTGAATGTGTGTGTAGACGTAGGAATCAGTGAGTGCGTATGTAGTAACTGGTATTGGTGTGTCATGATGTCATCAGTGATGTCATTTGAGATGTCATCAGTGATGTCATTTGAGATGTCATCAGTGATGTCATCAGTGATGTCACTGACCATGTCATGAATGATGTAATATGTGACATCATCAGCAGTGGATTGCGGGTGCGCGATATATAGTTAGTGCAACTAACTATATATGGAATTTCAATGGTTTTGTGTGAGTAAAATAAGGTTTTCTAAATGCTAATTCCTAACTATATATGGTCTATAACCTATGGTTTTTTCAGTGAATATATATATATATATATATATATATATATATATATATCTATATATCCAACTCACATCCACACTCCAATTCCTTATGTCGCAAGGGAAGTATGTAAGCACGAACTCAAAATTGCATCAATTAAGTTTTATTTGACGGAAATATGGCAACAAAGTAAATACTCGACGCGTTTCGGGAACCACCCTTAGTCACGAGTCAAGATGTGAGCATTTGATTAGCTTAAATAACGTGACCTGTGATCTCAGTGCAACATAAACAAAAACAGACTACTTTCAGCGCATCCGTGACACTAAATAGTCAGAGTGTGCCTTTATCATTTCATTCTGCATGTTAATTTTACTAAATTGTTTAGTACGAGAGAAAACAAAAATCAATTGCTTTACAAATCAATTTAAGTAATATATACATTTGTGTTTATAAAATCACGGTGTCAATAAAATTATTCAAAGAACGTGCCTGTTTAAATATTGCCCGAGTGGGCAAAAAAGCGCTTAATCGAGACATCTTATTCTAGAGTGTCTAATATTGCCCATGTGGACGCAGCGCTAACGAATCATGAAGTATTTCAAAGGCAACATTTCTAAAGAAAACACCTATTGTTAACTTAGTGTTACAGTGGAAGCAACAAAACCTCCTAGGTCACCACAATCCTGCCCAAGTGGGCATACATTTTAATGTTATCCTCTCGATCAATTTGTAGAGCTGTAGTGCAGTATTATGTTGAAGGCACATTTTCTGAAATTAAACAAAATAATATGTATAAATCACATAATTTTTCCATAATTACAAAAAAAACACACAAACTTGATATTAATACAAAGGTTAAAAAAGAGACCGCATACGGGTACAACTATCATTATCAGATTAGGATTCTCAAAATTGGGAACAAATGCGGGGCTCTTTAAGGGATTAAAACAAGTCAAAAATCTTAATACCTTATTTTATAGTGCTCAGTCTGGGCTATTCAACCTAAATGCACTTCCATTTCTCCATCATTGTTGTGTCCTAACGGGGTCATTGTTCTGTACTGTATTATGATTTTGGACTCTAATCTTCTCAAACATTGCATTCTGTTGCCACCTCTTTTATTATGTTTGATAGTATCGAGAACACAAAAGCTCAATAAGTTTGAATTCGGACCATGGTGACTTTGGAAGTGTCTAGCGATCGGATAGGTTCTGTCCATATTTTTTTTATATATATATATATATATATATATATATATATATATATATATATATATATATATATATATATATATATATATATATATATATATATATATATAATATTTAGTTGTTTAGCACTATCGGCCGCCGAGAGCCACTCGGGCTGTACTGGAGTCTCAGAAACGTCATCAACAGTTGCCCTCTTATTCCAGGTGTTGGATTTGTAGATGTATTGTATACAGACAACAATCTTTTTTCAGAAGGATTTAAAAATATTCTAGCTGGGACACTAAATTTAACCTAGACTTCTAGGTGATGCTTTTGTTTTACTATTATTTTGTGCAAGAGGTGAACATTTTTTCAGCGTGCCAGTGCTACATCTTTGGCCTGACCTTTGTTTCCGCTACTATTCGCTGCTGACATGATTCCAAACCTAACCATACTATGCTGTTAGCTCCCTATGCCTCTCACTCCAGCATTTATATTGTTAATGTATCCTCCACTGACCAGACCCTCCAACTCCACCCTCCACCACGTCACTCTGGGACACCACCACATCATCACTCAGCACCACAATAGCACTGTCCTTGCTTGCTACCAACAAGCATTGCCATAGCCAATAGGAGTCACATTAGGAAAGTGTGAGCTATTGGCTTTGTGAATAACGATGCTATTAATTTATATATTTTCAAAGCCAACACATATTAAAAATGTGTCATTTACAATACCAATAGCTCACACTTTCCTAATGCGAGACCTATTGAATTGCAAATGCTTGTTACAGTATGCTGGCTTCGACGAGTTTGCTAGGGAGACATTGACTTTCCCAGTAGCTCCTCCTGTGCCTGGTACTCTGGGACTGATGTTGTTCTATGGGACAGAGAGACACCTAATGTCTCTGTTACATAAAGCGATAGGGGTGGATGTGGCCCACGGGACCCTGTGGGCTTGAGAAGCTTGGGATATGGACCAGGGAGAGCCATTGACAGATGAGGATTGGACCAGGGTGTGCACAATGAACCAGAGAACTAAGCTTTTTCTATTCTGACCAAGCTTCTTCAATGTAACTGATTTCACCTGATTTTATGCACATTGCGGATTGCTCAATAACTGCAACTCCCTATTATTCCAATGTCCTGCATTGCGTTACAAGTTAACTAAGATTCTCCTGTGTACTGTACTATACCTTGGGTGATGTGACGGGATTTGTTCAAAAGAATGCCGTGAAGGTATTTGTTCGCTGACTTCCTTGTGCACCTAATTTTCAACATGATGTTTAAATGATGTTGTTGATGTGTTTTAATTTAAAACAAAAGTTTGAAAAAAAGTTATTAGCAAACAAAAAAATGCTCTTTTTGTGGAAAAGCAGACCCAACTAGAACTACCGAGTAGCAACCGCCACTCTGTAAATATAGATATATAGCTATATATAGATGTAGAGAGGTAGAGGTTGAGTGAGCGATAGATATAGATGGAGTGAGAGATATAGAGATATAGATAAAGATGGAGTTCTATAGAGAGCTAGATAGAGATCGATAGAGATATACAGAGATCGGGAAAGAGTGATCGATAGAGAGAGAAAGAGAGCTATAGCGATATATGTATCGAGATATAGAAATATAGATAGAGATATAGAGATACAGAGAGAGAGAGATGGAGGGATAGAGAGAGACAGCGGGTTAGAGAGACAGCGGGTTAGAGAGACAGCGAGCGATAGAAAGATAGCGAGGGATAGAAAGATAGCGAGGGATAGAAAGATAGCGGGAGAGAGAGAGGTATGCAGGTATAGATAGACATTTATAATATTTTGTCTAAAACGTAGACTTGCAGGGAGCGTAAATTACATACTTATTTTTGACTCGCTCCAATTGGTAGACTGTTTATTTGCATGCACCAACGCTGGATTACAGTGCAACATGTCAGTGGGACGAAATATCTGTTTTTAACACTGAAGTCTATTACATACCTCCTCCTACAATGGTTTGAAAGGATGACGTGTCTTGTGCACCTGCTGAACCTTCTGTGGTCATTGATGTTATTCAGTCTGAGTATCTTGAAGGGGGAAAGAAGATACTAGGCATAAAAATAGCCTTGTGTTAGTTATACTGTGCAACCATGGTTCATGGTATATTCAGTAGTACAAACCAATGTTTGTAACGGAAGAGTAATTGAGCTATAAATAGGATCTGTTGGACCTGGCCCTTTTGGCAGGTTCACCCCGAGACTTTTTGGCTTTTTCCTAGCCTGTTTCTGGAACCTGGGTTGGTGATTTTAGGCCTCTGCGCACTTTTTCCACTGTGGTACAGTGTAAAGTGCGTGTGCTCTCTGTGTATGTGTGGTGAGTGACCTGCCCTCCCATAGGAATGAATGGGGAGTATGTATGCCCATGGTAGTTCCGGATGTGTGGGGAGTGCAGGGTCGAGTTTGATATGTGTGAACTCGTGAGATTGAATGCTGCGTAATGGTGTATGCGGCATGGTTGTGTCTAGTCTAGGTACCACTTTTAGAAGTTGGCATATTTGTGTAGTGAGTCTGCTGGCACGTGATTGGCTGGTGAGCCCGGCCCAGGAGTGCCTGGGCCTGCTTGTGGATTGACTGTCTGGTTTGAGTGTGACAGGGGCTGCAGAGCCCCAGGAAGTTGTCTGAGTCAGCCCGTGGATGAAAGGCAGCATCTGCTGCCAGGGAAGTGGGAGGAGATTAGCACCTGATAGTGAAGGGCTGTGCCTGCCTGCCACAATGCTGGCTCCACCCCTCCGCTGGGCGACTGTCACCTCTGTCCCTGATACTGAAGGGACTTCCCTCTAAACCAGTCTAGCTGGTTCTCACACTGCCTACACAAAGACTTCAAAGACTTTTCTGTGTATAAGAAGGGGCTGTGTCCCCTTCCAAAATGTTCTTGTTTCTGACTTGAATCTGCCAGGGGCGTGCTGCTGCTTGGGCTCAGGGGAATCCCTGAGCCCTGCCCAGCCCCTGGACACCTGATGGCCTTTCCTGGACTCCTGGGGGACCCCTCTGCCCTGCCTGGGCTGATGGGGGGACTTGGCTTTGCCCCCTGGGAAGCTCTGGGACCTTTGCAGCATGGAGGAGCTGCATTTTCCTGTGGAGAGCGCTGGAGTTGTATTTCTAGCGCCTGGAAGCGCTGTGCTTCCCCCTGAGCGCCTGGGAGCGCTCTGCCTGTTTTCTAGCGCTTTGCCTGTTTTCTAGCGCTTTGGAGCGCTTTATTTCCCCCAAGCGCTTGAGAGCACTTTATCTGGACTTTCTAGCGCTTAGGAGCGCTTTATTTTCACTTATAGCGCCGGACGCGCTGAGGTTTCTTGCCCGTATTTATTTAAATATTTACGAGTGCCCACCTCGATTTATTGATTAATTATTTAAGGCCGGTGCCCACCCGGCATTGCCCCGTGTTCTCACCGCTGCGGTCCGGGGGCCTGGAAGTGACCAGAAGCCGCGGAGAAAACAACCACGAAGGGGCCGCGACCTGATTGGCCGAGCCCCGAGGAGAGCCGTGCTCTGATTGGTCCTTTGAATGGGGGCCTGGTCCAGGAGCCGCGCTGTGGTTGGCTGACTCCTGGAAGCTGCGTGACGTCGTTTGGAGGCTCGGCTGTGGAGCCGCGACAGGATTGGCTGGCGGGACCGGGACCTTCAGCACGAGCTCCGGCGAGAGGAGAAGCATGGCGGCCGGTAAACAGGGCTCCCAAGTGCCGAGGGAGCCCTGCAGAGAGAGGATGGCGGCAGTTGCGGGGCTCCCGTGTGCTGAGGGAGCCCCGAGTGAGGAGAGCCGCCACTCGCCAGTAAACCGGTGAGTGGGGCAGAGGAAAGGGAGGGGCGCCGGGACACGTTGTCGGTGTCCGCCCCCCCCTCCCCCGGTAGCGCGAGCTCGCGCTCATGGTCGGTGTGAAGCCACGAGGGCTTCAAGGGCGGCCCCGGTTGGCAGTGGGTCGCCCCAATGTGTGTAGAGCCCTGAGAGGCTCCCGGCCCCATTTTGTGTTTAGAGCCACGGAGGCTCTAGGGGGCCATTTTTGATTTACGAGCCCTGAGAGGCTCAAGGGCCAGTTCATTTGTTCTCAGAGCCTGAGGGCTCCGAGGGGGCATTTGAATCTACGAGCCCAGCGAGGCTCGAGGGGCCATTGGTTGCAGAGCCTGAGGGCTCCATGGGCCATAATTGTTGTAAAAGTCTGTGAGGCTCTTGTGTTATGCCAGAGCCTGTATGGCTCCAACGTGTTTAGAGTGTTTCCAGAGCCTGGGTGGCTCCAGCGTGGCGCAGTTTGCGCCTAAGGGTCAGTGAGGACCCTGTCGCAGTTTGGCCTCCCAGCTGCCCAGCAATTAGTGGGCAGCTGCACCGTTTAGGTCTTGTGATTTGCCCAGGTGCCCAGCAAGTAGTGGGCACCTGCACCGTTTAGGCCCCTGACATTGAGACTCAGGGCGTCCTAGCCCCAACAAGGCCAGTTGGCCTAGGGACTGCCACAGGTGGTGGCTTATGTAAGGTTGTGCGCAATTGTATGGTTTTTATTCCTGCACCTCTGAATGTTTTTAGACATCATGTGACTTTTGCGCTATTGTATTGTTATGGTACCTCTGAATGTATTTTTATTGCATCATGTGCTTGGTTCGTAACACCGCTGAATGTGTAGGTTTATGCATCATGTATTTCCCTTTACTACTCCTCTGAATGTATATTTATGCATCATGGGTAATGTGTTCTTTCTTAGACCCCTAAATGCTGTGTGATACTTAGGTGGTTGTTCTTTTTAGTACAGGTGGTCCTAGTGAGGTCCTGGTCCCCTGCGTGACATTCTCCTAAGGTGTTTAGGGTTGCGTAGGTGGTACTTACCTGTCCCCAGTAGTTACTGGATGTGATTTACAACTGTTATTCTTTTTGCTATACTTATTCTAAGTTCTATAAGTGCTATTTCTATATCTACAAAGTGTTGATTCTGACAGTGGCCCATGTGGCCCTGTCCTGTACATAATCCCTTATGAATGTTGCCCGTGCCAGTTGGCACAATGTACATGTGTGATTTTTATCTGATGTGTTTTGACAATACAAAAGTTATTTTAATATAACCTTGTGTGGAGTTCCTTTTGTGGTGTGCCTAGGATGTTGTTGCTGTTGTGTGCTGGCGCAAATGCTTAACACATTGCCTCCGAGTTTAGCCTCACTGCTCGTGCCAAGCTACCAAGGGGGTGAGCAGGGGTTATCTTGGCGTGTGACTTCCTTGCCCTTACTAGAATGGTGGTTTCTGCCTGGCTTTGGCGTCAGCCTTAGCCTACCAGAAATAGCCAGTTCTAACAGGATCCCAACGTCTTGATTAAAGAATGTTGTCTGTAGTCCATAGCAGAGGAAGTTGTTAAGGATGTTGTTTCACATGTCGTAAATTTAACATAAATTGTGCACATTTTCAGGATTCCTTATGCAATAATTAGGGTACCTGATCACTTACAAATAATGCATATCTGAATGGACCCTACTTCTCATGCACTGGTGTCGATTACCAAGTGCTGGTTGAATTGCAGGGCATCAATTATGGTGGAACGCCACACCACATTAGTGGTAAGTTTGACCACTTAGAAGGAGGAGTGCGGTGATATGTTGCAGTAACTCTCTGGTGCAGGGACCCCTGGTGCCCAGTTAGTATTTAACCCCTTCGCCGCGGGTGGGATTCCCCCGCTGTGCTGGGGGTGGGGGGCGCGTACAGCGCCCCCATGCTCATGACGAGGTCAGCTCGTCATGAGCCACGGCGCTCAGGTGCTCATGACGAGCTGAGCTCGTCATGACCGCGCCCGTTCCAATGGAACGTTCAGCACAGCAGGGGAATCAGCCCAGCGTGCGAGCGTTCCAAGTAACGGGCGTGGTCATGATGAGCTCAGCTCGTCATGAGCACCGGAGCGCCGTGGCTCATGACGAGCTGACCTCGCATGAGCATGCAAGAGGTTAAAGGTACACTGTCTAAGGCGTTCATCAAGCACTAAGTATATGGATAAATTACTGTTGCGCCATTGAGTGTAGAATTGTCACTTTGATCCAGCCCACTATGATCAGTAAATGTCAAGTGTTTAAAGACCTTCATAACAACCCCTTATAAAAATCAGTAGTTCAGTCAGTGTGACCTGCAAACAACACTTGTGAGTGGTTGTATTTAAGAATAAAGAGCAAAAAGAAATTGTTAAACAAGAAAAATAATGTGGCACTTCACAAGAATGGTTTTCTATAAAAGTTTGTTTATTCATTTGTTACTAAGCTAACCCTTTCCTTGGATTTCTGTTTTATAGAGCCAGTGTTTTTCACAACACATTTCAGTACAAGCAAGAGTGAAAACTGTTCTCTCCCGAATTGTCAAAAGTAAGAGGCTGTGGACCTATTTCTGTTTAATTGAACACCTGGTTACCTATTTTCTGATTATTTTGGATAAATTATCTTTGACTTGTATGCGTGGACACTGCAGTGGATTAATCAATCGGAGTGTGTACAGTGCGGCTACTCACATGTGAGGGTCTCAAGGTGCTGTGGGATAGGGAACAAACCTGAGCTCCTATGGTGACTAACATTCATCTCCACATGGGTCTCGCTTTACTTTCCATCACTCAAGGGCCCATCCAGTTCAGGTATTTAATCAACCTGTATCTCCAGCCCACACCTAATTGATTAGAGAATGTTCGTTACTAGAATACAAATAGTCACTGTCAGTCTTGCACCTTACCAAAGGGCTGATCAATGTGTCCTTCAATGAAAAATCCCTTACAAGCTCTAGCATGCCATCCTTCTGCCACTCTCCATTGGGCCTTTTCTCTCGGCCATAAAGTGTTTAGACTTTGCTAGTCACTATCTGTGATGCAAATAATGCCAAACACTTTATTTAGAGAAGAATTCAAGCATGAAGAAAGTTAATCACTAATTTTCAATATCTTATTGAGATGTAAAACTTGTATATTCTTTTTTTGTGCTACATGGATCGATGTCACTTTGACTGAAGGAATCCTTTATTTTTAGCTCAATATGATAACCCTCGTGAAACCTAAAGGAGTAACAATAGTCATAAAATTAGAAAACATTAAGGAAAACATGGCCAGTGAACAGTTTTTCCTTTTGACAGTTATCTCTGTACATAGTACGAGATCATAGATTCATGAATTAGACACCAACTTAAAATTACATCTTTGTGCAGCTCTTCTCTACTTACACACCTACTGCACTTTTAAAGTTGACCGGACCACTTACATCTTTCTGTTAGCACTCATATCCTTATGTTAAAGTGGCCATCTTACTTTGTCTTCTTGTTTCCTTCATTAGTACCAAAACGAAACAAAGGCAAAATAGTCCGAATGGTCGACTATCACCTACCAGGAACACACAACCTAACCCATTGAAACATGGTAAGTATGGGTGTGAAAGCGCTAGAAACCCATAGAAGTAATCTAGTAGGGAATTTAACTGTCTTCTGTGCAATAAGTGTTTTACTTCTAAGAAATGTGCTATGCCTACCGAAGTCCAGTAGATTTAATCTACCAAAATAGTCTATGGTCGATATGTGAGTATTTCTCATTGACTGGCTGCAGATACTTTTTACCTATCGTCGTAACATTATCAGGGTTACTAGTAATGGGGGTGGGCTCCAAAACTTTGCATTTGCTACTGGACTTCTCAACATTAACCATTAACAAGCATTTACATTGCAATGGTCTCAACATTATTAAAGGTAGAGCTATTGGCATTGCTCATGACTTTTTTTTCTTTTTTTTTTTAAACATAAATAAATGGTATTGTCATTTACAATGGCAATAGGTAAGCATTAGAGAGTATTCACGGACACAGAGCCACACACGCACACACGCACACGCACACGCACCACACGCAGCACACGCAGCACACGCAGCACACGCAGCACACACAGCACACACAGCACACACAGCACACACAGCACACACACACAGCAGCGCACACACAGAGCCACACAGACAGAGCCACGCACACACACAGACAGAGCCACACAGACAGAGCCACACAGACAGAGCCACACAGACAGAGCCACACAGACAGAGCCACACAGACAGAGCCACACAGACAGAGCCACACAGACAGAGCCACACAGACAGAGCCACACAGACAGAGCCACACAGACAGAGCCACACAGACAGAGCCACACAGACAGAGCCACACAGACAGAGCCACACAGACAGAGCCACACAGACAGAGCCACACAGACAGAGCCACACAGACAGAGCCACGCACACACACACAGACAGAGCCACGCACACACACATAGAAAGAGCCACGCACACACACATAGAAAGAGCCACGCACACACACATAGAAAGAGCCACGCACACACACATAGAAAGAGCCACGCACACACACATAGAAAGAGCCACGCACACACACATAGAAAGAGCCACGCACGCACACGCACACACAGACCGAGCCAAGCACACACACGCACACACAGACCGAGCCAAGCACACACACGCACACACAGACCGAGCCAAGCACACACACAGACCGAGCCAAGCACACACACAGACCGAGCCATGAACACAGATGCACAGAAAAACCGGGATGACAAGCAGGGAACAGAGGCACAGAAAAAACGGGGGAACAGAGGCAGAGAAAAACCGGGATGACAAGCAGGGAACAGGAGTAAGACGCAAACGAGAGAGCTTCATGGAAGGAGTAAGACAAAGGCAGTGGGCACACCAGTCGATATGTGAGTATTTCTCATTGACTGGCTGCAGATACTTTTTACCTATCGTCGTAACATTATCAGGGTTACTAGTAATGGGGGTGGGCTCCAAAACTTTGCATTTGCTACTGGACTTCTCAACATTAACCATTAACAAGCATTTACAATGCAATGGTCTCAGCATTATTAAAGGTAGAGCTATTGGCATTGCTCATGACTTTTTTTTCTTTTTTTTTTAAACATAAATAAATGGTATTGTCATTTACAATGGCAATAGGTAAGCATTAGAGAGTATTCGCGGACACAGAGCCACACACACACACACACACACACACACACCGAGCAGCGCACACACACACACAGCCACACACACAGAGCCGCCCACACACACAGAGCCGCCCACACACACAGAGCCACACAGACAGAGCCACACAGACAGAGCCACACAGACAGAGCCACACAGACAGAGCCACACAGACAGAGCCACACAGACAGAGCCACACAGACAGAGCCACACAGACAGAGCCACACAGACAGAGCCACACAGACAGAGCCACACAGACAGAGCCACACAGACAGAGCCACACAGACAGAGCCACACAGACAGAGCCACACAGACAGAGCCACACAGACAGAGCCACACAGACAGAGCCACACAGACAGAGCCACACAGACAGAGCCACACAGACAGAGCCACACAGACAGAGCCACACAGACAGAGCCACACAGACAGAGCCACACAGACAGAGCCACACAGACAGAGCCACACAGACAGAGCCACACAGACAGAGCCACACAGACAGAGCCACACAGACAGAGCCACACAGACAGAGCCACACAGACAGAGCCACACAGACAGAGCCACACAGACAGAGCCACACAGACAGAGCCACACAGACAGAGCCACACAGACAGAGCCACACAGACAGAGCCACACAGACAGAGCCACACAGACAGAGCCACACAGACAGAGCCACACAGACAGAGCCACACAGACAGAGCCACACAGACAGAGCCACACAGACAGAGCCACACAGACAGAGCCACACAGACAGAGCCACACAGACAGAGCCACGCACACACACAGACAGAGCCACGCACACACACAGACAGAGCCACGCACACACACAGACAGAGCCACGCACACACACAGACAGAGCCACGCACACACAGAGACAGAGCCACGCACACACACACAGACAGAGCCACGCACACACACACAGACAGAGCCACGCACACACACACACACAGAGCCACGCACACACACAGCCACGCACACACACAGCCACGCACACACACACAGCCACGCACACACACACAGCCACGCACACACACAGCCACGCACACACACAGAGCCACGCACACACACAGAGCCACGCACACACACAGAGCCACGCACACACACACAGCCACGCACACGCACACACAGACCGAGCCAAGCACACACACACACAGACCGAGCCAAGCACACACACACACAGACCGAGCCAAGCACACACACACACAGACCGAGCCAAGCACACACACACACAGACCGAGCCAAGCACACACACACACAGACCGAGCCAAGCACACACACAGACCGAGCCATGAACACAGAGGCACAGAAAAACCGGGATGACAAGCAGGGAACAGAGGCAGAGAAAAAACGGGGGAACAGAGGCAGAGAAAAAACGGGGGAACAGAGGCAGAGAAAAAACGGGGGAACAGAGGCAGAGAAAAAACGGGGGAACAGAGGCAGAGAAAAACCGGGATGACAAGCAGGGAACAGGAGTAAGACGCAAACGAGAGAGCTTCATGGAAGGAGTAAAACAAAGGCAGTGGGCACACCAGGAGTAAGATGCAGACTAGAGAGCTTTGTGGAGGGAGTAAGACTTGAATTAAAATCTGGGATGACGAGGCAAAGTATGGGCTCATAACAGCGGTATCTGAGTGGAACAGTGGTATCACAGCAGGAGCATGCACACTGTCAGGCAGGATGTGTCCATGTCGAGGCAGAAGAAAACAAAAGCACACATTCGAAAGGACAATCTGAAATTCTGGAGGAAAGGTTATTATTTGATGAGGAATAAGGTGTTTGTCAGAAAACACTTCTCAGGATAGCAACGGGTAGGTGTGAGGGAGAGCAAAGAGCAGTTAAAGGACATAAGCGGTCTAAACCATGGACACTCCAAGACGCGAAGAAACATACAAAGGGTCCAAACCACAGAGATTCTGAGGAAGAAAGAAGCAATGAGACCCAAGGCACAGTGAGACTATGCTACAGGGAGAGACATGCACGAGATCAAACCACTTAAAGGCTCCAGGATAGAGAGAGACGCCACAAATGGACACCACACAGGTATTTATGTAAAAAATATGTATCTTTATCTAGTTTAGGCAAGATCAAAAATCAATAGGGCAATGCCAACATACATAAGCACTTCTGTGGGAGATGATCAGAAAAAGGGTTCTCTTGTAGCCAGACAAAAACGATGTCTGGTAGGATCTCTATCACTTATAATTCACTTGTCTTTGTAAAAAGAACACATCCCAAAACAAAGGGGAGGGGCCTTAACTCCAAAGCATGAGGCTGCCTGTGTTTCCCCTATCGCAGCGAGTGTGAGGTGCTGCGTGAAGTTGGGGAGATTCCAACTTCACGTGAGCCCCCATGGCCTGCAATGCTGGTCTATCTCTGCCCGCTCACATCCAACACCCAGCGCTCCACTTAGTCCACCCGCAGTGCACACAACACGCACGGTGGCAGACGAGGGCTCCCACAAAGGAATCTGAGCCCGTTACCTGAAAGGCGGGCGCGGGGCAGTCTGGGCGGCTCACTGTGGACAGGCTCCTTCTTTTCAGCACTCCCCCAGCCTCTGTTGCAGATCCTCTCGCTCCGGTCGAGACGGGGGGGGTGCGATGAATGCGAGAGTAGTTTCCTCCATCTCCTGTCCACAGCCCAGCTCTCTCCTTCTCCGCGCTGGACGCGGGGGAAGCCCTTAGACCTGGCAGCGCGGTGGGTTGATGACGCTGCGCGACCCTTCGATGACGCTGTCAGGATCCACAGAATCGCAGCTATTTGTGTGCCTAAGTGGCGGTCAAAGACGCGGGCGATATCGAAACCCAATCTGGTAAATATTTGGTATCCTTGCCCTTCATAATAGAGACTTCTTAATCACCTGTAAAAAGTTTCCTTAGATTCCTACATTAAACTCCCTTTGTAACTGTAAATAGATTCCTTCCTAAGATGGCTGCCGCAGTGGCTATTTAGTTACTCCCGATTGTACACACGGTCTAGTGAATGAGGGAAGAGCGCGAGTTTTTAACTTCAACTTCAACGTCGATATTTCATGAAGCAGCAGCCAAGTTCCGTTGCTCCGCGTCAAGCAATCCTGACGGGAGTTAGCGGAATTCAGTCAGTCCAGAGTTAGTCACAGTATTGCAGTAAAGGTTCCTCTGTCGTGTGCTTTTCGACAGAGCGAATAATTATCGTTATTCCACTCGTTTCGAGTGGGGTTGTTCCGGAGTTGGTTTAGAGCAGGTTGGTGTCCCACAGTCGCCTGGAGAATTCCGAGGAACCACAGCGCTTCAAGACAGCCTTTCAGATGTCAAACAAGAGAACTGCATCTGAGAGACAAACCGTAAGACTGAGCATTGCCAAGACCAGCAGCGTAATTGTCCTACAGAACCTAACCTTCTTGCGCTTGCCCCTATCTTTTCCTTTCCCCCTCTGTACCTTACCCTGTTCCTTTTTGCGCGCTTCAGAAGGACTGCATAAGGTCAAGAGACTGCATTTTGTGGCAATGTGAACACACCTATACTCAGTGAAGAACCCATTAAAGATATTAGCAGGAAGCCTTTCAGGTACTTAGCAATTTGAATAGTACTTTCCTGGGAATTTAGAAGTTCAGGATAATTAGTAATGTTACTATCCTTTCAGTTGTAGAATGAAAGATTCCTGCAGAACATCCTCAAAATATTAATGAAGAGTAGCAATTGCCTTGAAGACAACTGGTAGGATCAGCTTATTATTATTATTTGCATAGAGAGTGTTAAGGAAAGGTGGGTTGCTGTTTATTCTCTCCCCTTCTGTGTATTAGGCTCTCCATTAGACAGACAACCGAAGTCTACCAGGAGTCCAGCAAGTAGTGCAGGTGGCTGCAGTCTTCAAGGTTTCTCTTCTTTCTTCCACTTCCCCTTTTCCTCCTGGTTGGTGTACTTCGCTCTTAGAAGCGGAGACACTGGCTGGAGGGCGATTGGGAAAAGCATCAATACTGCCTTGTGAAGTGTTTGGAGCCTTCTGACCGACGCGAACGGAACTCCGGGCAGCTGGGGCCATTCCCAGCGCGGACCAGTGGTGACGTCGGCTGCTTTAACAAAAATAAACATTACATATTTTAAACATGCCTATTAAATACTCTTTTGTCTAAAAGAAACAATTATTGCCTCGATCATTGCCGGAGATCCTGCACTGCGGCAGGCTCCGACGAGGGGAGGGAGGGAGGAAGGAAGGGGGAGGCACCAGAGGGAAAGAGGGGGTGGGAAGAGACTGGGCAGGAGGAGGACACCAGGGAAGGTATCGTGAAAGAGCCCCGTCCTTTTCAGACTGGGGGGCGTGTTTTTTCATGATGACGTCACAGCGAGAAACAAACGAAAAAACACGCCCCGAATCTGAAAAAGACGGGGCTTGAAAAGAGTGATGCCCCTCTCCTCCAATGGCTGGCCAGCATTTACGAGGCCAGCCAATGGAGAAGAGAGGCGGGTTCAAGCCCCCTAACTAAAACATTAAATCTCAGAGCGCCACCCACACTGCTACGCAGTCCGACGCAGTCCTCGACCTAAAAACTGTTGGAATGTGACTAACCAGGGCAGAAGCCACTTCTTCATATACTGCTCACCTATTTAAAATTCAAAAATAAATGTCGATTAAGTACTGGGAGTCCAAAAATTAGCACATTTTTATATAAATTCAGTAAAGTTTGGCCCCTTTCAAAAGGAAAACTTAACAGAAATTAGGACAGTGCAGAAATAGAATTAAGCTCTTTTACGGAACAATTATTTTAGTCTTGTAACACTACGTTATTTATTTTTTCTTTTTTAGGTCTCAGACTGCGCACATGCGCAGTTGAGCTGGCGAGATTTAATGATGTAGGGAGAGTTTCACTAGCGAGCTTAAGCCCTGCCCCTCTTCACCATTGGCTGGCCTCCTAAACGGTGGCCAGCCATTGGAGAAGAGGTCCTAGTGGCGTTCTCCTGTCTCGCTAATCCCCGGTCTTTTCAGACTGGGCTCCTTGACTTACGTTTGTGGTAAAAGCTTTCTTATCTTCTTTATGGGTCCAGATGGCCCCATAAAGAAGATAAGAAACATTTTAAGTCAGCAGGAAGTTTGGGAGCCCGGTCTGAAAAGAACAGGGCTAAAAGAGAAACTTCTTTCAGACGATAGTTCATGTTATATAATCACACTACACTGGGTAACCAACTGAATTCAGCAGTTTATACAGAATACACATTCTGCTAAGTGGAAGGAGGGGAGAGTTGGCATTGCCCAGGTACTTCCGAAGGCATGAACTGGGTGTGGCTCCTGACCACCTTTAAATTGTGCACGACTGATAAACGTCCACCAGCGCTGCTGGATTTAAAGGGGAAGTGATGCCTTTTTGAAGTATGACATTTGAACGTGTGCTAGTTACGACATGACTAAGAGTGTGTACAGCTGAGAGCGATAGACCGTGTGGCACGTTGGTACCTGATGCCGTCAGCATCGAAGACAGACTAGCGGGGCCTGCTCGCCCCTCACAGATGTGGCTGTGTCACGTGTCGTCTTTTCCGCGCCCCGGCAGACCCTCTGCCCTCAGCTCCCGGCCCTGAGGGAGAGAGCAGCGGCCGAGCTCAGCGGAGAACTGGGCTCAATGCATGGAGTGGCGAACCAGCCCCTGGAGGGCAGGGGGGTGTCTGAATAAGGTGAGTAAACCATGCTCATCCAGGAGTTGTGTACATATTGCTCCTCGAAGCCACAACATTCACCGCGCCATTGGAACCAATTCTACTCTTTAAACACATGCCCTTGCCCAAACCTCTGACATTTGTTTCCCTCAGTTCCTAAATTGCTCCTACAACTCACCTTTGGGTGATATGCCACTCCTTCGCAATACCTATACTGCTTTGTGGTGGAACATCACGCTCCACCCCGATATCGCCCCAGAATCAATAGCGGCACACTTGTTATCCCTGTGACATTACAACAATCCACATCAGTCCCAGAGCGTGAATGCCATTTCAGGATATGTGCAGCCCCGTGCTTAAAGGAGATCACGTCATGTGTACCACCCCAGGAGTTGTATCTCTCTTCTGCTTTGACAACACATACCTCAGCACACTTCCCTTTGAGTACTTCAACTCAACCATAGAAAATACACCACCCTGCCATGTCATTTTTTTGTCCCTTGCAGTTTTATATAGCGTGAACTCGACCAAGCGCTTTACATGAGCACCAGTTACGTTACACAAATACACATTCATTTTTGGTAGGCACGGGGAGATTGAGTGATTTGCCCAGAATCACAGAATGCTGAGCCGACGCTGAGGTTGGAACCTGGTCTCCCAGCTCCAAAGTCGGCAGCCCTGGCCGTGAGGCTACACCCTGATGCTTCAGAATCCAGTCCATGTCCTTTTCTGCACCAATATGGATTTAGTGGTTGTTTACTTTCCTAAGCACCTATTCAATCTACCCAGCACCCTCAAGCCCCGGTTCAGACTTTCAATGCATGTTTTGTTGTTTTTAGCGTTTATGCAGTTCCCACCTTCCCACCCCTATGTTTCTAGCCAACACTGCTAGTGCACATCTAGAAATCCATAAATAATTAGACTAACCCTGCTAAAAGCAGCAATCCTTTGGCGAATCTGCTCCCCCTGAAGTGTCTCCCCCCCCACCCCCCCTCCATCTCCCCCCATCACGCCTGGTGCCACATTTGTCACCTATATTCAGAAGGAATTATGCAATTCTGCAACCGCATTGTTTTCCACATTATTATAGATTTGACACACTTAACCTCTTAAACCATAATTTGTTAGATAATTGGTTATTTCATTAAACCAATCAGAAATTTGTAAAGGGAAGTCCGAATGACGTTCAGCCCAATGTAAGGAAGGTTAATAGAGAACTCTAATTTTAGCTGCAGACAGCTATTTCTTGGGACTAAAATGTTTGTTTTTCCACACGCTACGTATGTATTTGTAATTTAACAGTGTAGAAAAGCGATTAGTTTCTCATCATGAAAATGTTTTAAATATGAATGCCAGTTCATGTTTACATCACATGCTGTTGTCGGATCAAATAAACAAAGCATACATACAGAAAATTGACATAAAGAGTATATAAAGATTGCAGATACAAGAACAGATCAAATATAATTTTTGATCACCATACATTTGTACACAATTAATCAAAAAATGATTTCCAAATTTTGTCAAACTTTCTTATCCCTCCGATTCGTTGAGCATATAAAAATTCAATCTTTCTAACTTTCTTCATTTTATGCAACCATTCCAGGAACAAGGCAACCTGTGTTGACTGCCAGTTCTGTAGTATCAAATACCTTGCCACAGCAGATACTATAAACAGCAATTTAACCAAATGGTCTGCTAAACCGAGATCAGAATCATAACCATACAGCATTAATTGAGGATTGTGAGTAATCCTGATATTATAATCGGTATGAAGAAACAAAAATGTCATTCCAGAATAACAAAATTTTCGGGCAATATGCAAATATATGAGACCAATTGGCTGGAGCAAATTGCTGACATCTAAAACAGTTAGCTGGAGTATTAACGTACATTTTGGCGATGACAGCAGGCGTACGATATAAAAGCCTTTTGCTAAAAAATAGCATTCTACGCCAATTAGACCCTCTCAATACACAAAAATGTAATTTATTTAAGGTCTTCCAAGTGTTAAGGGATAAACTATGGTTCTCTTGTTCCTGCCATTTTTTAATTGCTTTTAAGCTAGAGTCTTTCTCAATACTCTGTACCAGACAACGTTTTCATTCCCCCGGTTTTCTAGACCGTAAAGTCACAAAAAGATAGTTCCATAGCAGAGTAGGGGTGCTAATATGCCTTAGATCCAGTTGTTCCAACATTTTATAAATCATTATGTAAGAACCAATTATAAGAAAGTTTCCTTGAAATAATCGTGACATCTCTCCCTGAGTTATCCAGCTTCCATCCCTTCGAAAATCTGATAATGTATTAAACCCTGCTCGATACCAATTAACTACAATTTCCGAACCATTTTTTATCCCTATATGTTCAAAAACATACATTAAGGGAGTCATTAAGTTAAACTGCGGGAGAGAATATCTTTTGAGCACAGCGTCCCTTCTTTTAAAAAACTAATTCATAATCTTATATCTAACGAGTTTCGGAGATCTAGGCACCTGAAGCGGGGAGGGAATTTGAGCTTCATGACAAATTTGATCGAAAAAAAAGTTAATAAATAAATCTGAACCTTGTATTTCAAATTTAAATCTATCTAAATATTTTGAAAAATAAGCGTTATAATAGTCTTTAATGTTTGGTAACGCAAGACCTCCTTGCTCTGTATCTGCATAAAGTGTCTCTATTGCTATGCGGGGAGTCTTCTTACCCCATATAAAACCCGAAAACAAAGATTCTACTTTTGAGAAAAAAAGAGCTGGGCAAAAAGCAAGGAATAGTCGAAAATAAAAAATTAAAAAGTGGGAGAACGAACATTTTGATCAGAGCGACACGGCCCAAAATGGATAATGGCAGCGAGTTCCATCTATTAAACATGGAGCGAACCTTCTGAAGAAGAGGATCAAAATTAAGTATATATAGATCTGATACGAACGCGGAAAACAGGACTCCTAGATACCTTTTAGGTCTTGGGTTAATACAGCTAACTAAATCTGGATGTAGCTCTGGATCTATACCCCCACAGACCAAAATTATTTTTTTTTTGTATTGATCCGATAACCACCTAAGGCTTCAAATTCTTTGAAAATCTGTAAAACGTGGATCTGGGATTGCTGGTCTGGTTTGATTAATAACATGATATCGTCCGCATATAATTTGAATTTGGCCATAGAGATAATCGGAGCAGCAATATTCACAGAATTCCGAATTGCAGTGGCTAGTGGCTCAATAAAAAAAGCAAAAAGAATAGGTGACAAGGGGCAACCTTGTCTGGTACCTCGTTGCACTAAAACTGAACCCACCATAACGGAATTAATAATTATATTAGCTTTAGCACCAGTGTATACATTTTTAATTAAACTAATAATTTGTGAAGGAATTCTAAAGTGCGCTAAAATAGTAAAAAGAGTTTCCCAAACCACCAAATCAAAAGCTTTTTCTGCATCTAAAAACAAAATTAACGCAGGAATACTCCTTATCTGAAAATAATCTAATGCCTCAATTAAAAAGTGTGTATTGGTGATTAATTGGCGACCTGCAATAAAACCGTTTTGATCGGAGTGTATTAAATCAGCAGCAATGGTATTAAAACAAGTGGATAGTAATTTAGTAGTAATTTTATAATCGGAATTTAATAAAGTAATCGGTCTATATGAACTAGGATCTTTAGAGTCTTTCCCCTTCTTCAGAAAGCTCACTACCTTGCCTTCATGAAAGGAGTCTGGAACTCGCCCGCCATTCAAAATAGAATTTAATAGTTGTGATAACAAGTCAGAAAAACAATTGAAAAAAACTTTTAAAAATTCAGCAGGAAGCCCATCCGGGCCGCAAGCCTTATTAAGCGGTAAATCCTTAATCACCAATTCCAGTTCAGCTTTAGTGAATGGACTCATCATTGTCTTCTGCTCAATCTTTGAAAGAAAAGAAATCTGATATCTACCAAGAAAATTTGAGAGCTTTTGATGATCTAGGTCTTGATATTTACTATAGATCTGTTGATAATGTAAAAACATTATGGAGCCAATTGCCGTAGACTGTGATGTCTCACTATTTTGAACGGGACATTTTAAACAACGAATCTGGTTTGCGGCAGCTTGTTCTTTGGCCTGCCAGGCTAGAAGTTTACCTGTGAAGTTGCTTTCCTCGTAAATTTTTTGTGACTGTCTACGAAGGATTGCTTCACTTTGCGAGAATAGATTAGAACAAAGTTCACGTTTAGCTTCATTTAATTGATTTTGGACATAACTCGAAGAATCAACTTGTCGTTGCAAAGTTAAAGTCTGGATTTTTTCTTGTAGTAAATTTCTAGATTTCTTAATGTTCAGCCACTCAGCTGCATCCTTACTTATCACAATACCACGGATGAAAGCTTTCAACGAATCCCAAATAATATGCAAGGGGGTGGTGTCAGAGTTACGAACTATAAAATCTGAGATTCCCACTTTAAGAGAAGTGACCCATTCATCATCTTGTAAATATATTTTATTAAATACCCATCGCTTAGGGGTTTTGGAATCTTCTCCCAGAACAAACTCGACAGCCAGCATTGCGTGATCTGAAAAACCGTTGTAAATAATTCTCTGATGTGAAAAATGTAATTGCCGGGAGGCCAAAAAAAAATCAATACGAGAAGATTTAAACCTGCCAACCAGCAGGTAAACTTTTTTTGTGGATTCTGTAAACGCCATGGATCGCATAGATCAAAAGTTAACATGTCATTAATAATTGTTCTGCACGATTTGGGTTTAAGCTGTTTTTGGAAAATGTAGTGGAATCCAGCTTTGTATGCATAAGAATATTAAAATCCCCCCCAATAACAATATCTTCCCCCCCCCCCCCCCACTATAAGCAGTGATTGAAACAGATCTTCATAGACCTGAGGGTTATCATCCACTGGAGCATAGAAACAAACAAAAGTAATCGGCCTACATCTATTCATAACTGAGCATGTAACCCAACACCACCGGCCTGCGCCACCCTCTTCTGACTGTATAATTTCTGCATTCAAATTCCAATTTTAAAAAAGGGCGACACCCCGTTGAGATACTGTAGAGGATGAAAACCCCCGAAATGAGGCCCATGTCTTAAACATAGAGAAATCATAAATATTTGCGGCAGGGATATGGGTCTCTTGCAACATAATTACCGCAGGATTCTCTGTTTTGATCCATAATTCAATGGCTGTCATTTTTTTCTTGTTGTTTAGACCATTAACGTTGAAAGAAATTATTTTAAGCCCCCTTTTGATAGACATTTCAAATTATGCAAATTTCCAATGGGCATTTCAGCAATATATACAGTTTCTGTCCAAATAATTTTCCCCCAGATAATAATATATGGTAGAGTAAAAAGCCCTCAACCACATATGCAAAAAAGAACCAAGATACTTCAATATTTTTTCTTTTTTTCACCCCCAACACCAGTGACCCCCCCAGTCTCTTGAACCCAACCCCATGGCCTTGTTCTACCCCTACTACACCTCCCCACGCTGGCCATAAGGTACAACCCCTAATCATTGAGGTGCCTTGTTATTGCACCCCTTAACCCCCCTGAAACCCCTTTCCTGGATCCTAACCCCCACCCCACCCCGAGAAAACATAAGATACTCTGCAGCGTTACCATAAGGTCACTAAATAGAAAAGCCCAGGCCATATCATAACGATACACATATACAAGAGTTAAAAAAAAAATAAAAAAACTCGGCTTTTCCAAAAAACCAAGTGAAGAAAAACAGGAATAAATCAACAAAAAAGGTCAAGTCAAATCCTACTAATCTTGTGAGATCCTACGAAGTAGCGCTTGTGCTTCATCTACATCAGTCAGCATATGGAATTTGCCTTTGACGAGAACTTTTAGCTTTGATTGTTGAGCAATCATAGCTTGGGCGCCTTTATCTTTGAATAGTTGAAGAATCTTAACAAATTCCTCCTCCTCCTGGCTGCAGCAACGGACATGTCCGAAAAAATCCGACATTTAGTGGTAGCGTTAGCAGCAAATTGCCTTTGTTTAAAGGCTTTGGAGAGAATTATCTCTTTGACACGAACATCAGAGAAATTCACCAGAATAGTCCGAGGAAGTGTGGAGTTAGAGAGGGGCTGCGCTGGAACCCGATGGGCAGAAGTAATCTTTAGGTCCCCCTTAAAGTCCGGAAAAACCTCATGAAGTAAGAAGGAAGTGACCCATTGCTTTATATCTGAGCCCTCAATTTTCTCGGGAACTCCAACAATACTAAGATTTGACCTCCTATTGTAATTCTCCAAATCATCCAGTTTGGATTCAAGTGCTTTTGAAGTTTTGGAAAAACTTTGGACCTCCTTTTTCACTTCAGTCATATGATCTTCCAGACCAGATATCCTAGTTTCGGCTTCTTGTAGACGGGCGGGGAAGGAAGACATAGACTGATAACAGCCAGCTCCGTTTTTTGAAATTGCTTCATTTCCCTCACCTCACCCAAGATCATAATTAGCATATCTTTGACTGAAATCTGAAACTCTCCAGTGGTCTCGGTCTCCCCCCCCCCGAAATGGACTATGAGAATTAGTGATAACAGAGGATGAGAGGTCGGTGTGAGGCGCTGTAGTGGCATATACTCCTTTGCTCTTAGATGATTGACATTTTTCCTTAAAAGGTGAAGGATTATTTACCATTGTGTCAGCAGAGCTAAGCGCTAAGCCCCAAGTCTTTGGAACGGCCATGGCAACTGCAGCGGCTGGTATCTCTGGAAAGGAACTAGGAATCGGACCAATGACAAGCGAGGCTGGACTGTTAGGCATTGGCATAATGGATTTTCTCTCAAATAAAGGAAATTGTTTAGGAGTTTTAAGGGCCGCCGGAGTCATCACCTCATTGAATACCTGTAGGCCACTTTGAGTAGACGGTTCAGTCAGTTCTATCAACGTAGCTCCATGATTATCCTCAGCCACCGCAGGTGTCTTTTGCACAAAGTTATTTCCTAAATTAGGCTGAGTCAACAGAGTGGAGACCGTATCCGGAGACTCCTCATCATCCTCCCCAGAGCTTTCAGAAATATCCACCACAGGGTCCTCTTTACCCGCTTCTATACCGGCACTTTTTGCTGCATCCGCATCCTCTTTGGCTTGCTGGCGACGTATTCTCGCCTTAGCGTGCGCAGTTAATTGTTTCCCCCATCACGAAACTGCTTATGCGCTGGATATTAGTCAAGATGTAGTCCGAAATGTATTTAGGAGTATCGCCGGTTGTAATAATAGTAATAGGAAGTCCAAGTATTATATCCTCCGGCTGCTGCTATCTGAAAGCGCAATAGCAGCGCCTGCCACTAAGGATGCTGGAACATGGAGTCATACCCGCGCCGCGGCCGCTGCAAGATTGTAAGCAGCTTCGGCGGCGGAGGGGGGGGGCTTTCCACAAGGCAATAAAGCTGACCAAAGCGACGGGTGGTAAACAATATAAAGAGCTAGAGAAGCAGAAACGTTCTGTGGCTGCTTTCTGCAGCGAAGGATTCTTCAGCCTCAGTTCAGGTACAGTGTATCAAGGGTCCGGCCACAATACGATGCCGCTCACCTCACATCTCCGCAATAAACGGGCTCTCTCCCTGCCTGTAATCTCAGCACGGCATGATGCTCGATGAGGCAAAATTCAGAAACTACTCAGCGTGTACTGCAAACACGCAGCGAGCAGCACAGCAAACGGTCGCCATCAGTCTCGAGGGGAGGGGGGAGGAGCCAGGAACAGGAAGCTCATTGCTACGTGGAGGCGTGGAACTCCACCGTAGCTTCCCTCGACCAACTTGCTTTCAATCTTGAAGTGCCTCCTAGCCTTTCTCTCCAATTTGGGTTAACTGATCAGGGGTCCTTTCCTTCCACCCACTAAGTCCGACATCCTCCTGGCTTACACATTGAAAAACAATCTATTGTATTTTTTGGTGGGAAGTAATATATTTATATATCAATAAAAAGAAAAGCAGCAGCTTTCTTAATACATTTTCGTCCCAGATGCATTGTTTGATAATCTTAAGTTTAAAAACGTTTATTTCATTTAATTTTTTTTAAAGAAATTTGCTTTCCATCAGACTTATAAAAACGTTTGTCTTTTCTTCCCCTGGTGCATGCATGTGTGGCTCCATGCAGCCCCTTACTGTGAGGTCAGAGGAGGCTGCTCACTCTCTACTACTCTCTACTCTGTACTACTCTCTCTCTACTACTTACTCTCTACTACTCTCTACTACTCTCTACTACTCTCTACTACTCTCTACTACTCACTCTATACTACTCACTCTATACTACTCACTCTCTACTACTCACTCTCTACTACTCACTCTCTACTACTCACTACTCACTACTACTCTCTCTTTACTACTCTCTACTACTCTCTACAACTCTCTCCTACTCTCTCTACTACTCTACTATGCACTACTCACGCTCTACTTCTCTCTACTACTCTATTACTTACTCTCTTCTACTACTCACTCTACTCACTCTACTCACTACTACTCTCTACTACTCTCTTTACTAATCTCTACCACTCACTCTCTACTACTCTCTCCTACTCTCCCTACTACTCCCTACTCTGTATTACTCACGCTCTACTTCTCTCTACTACTCACTCTCCAGTGCTGGTTATTGTTAGCAGTTCAAGCAGCGATGCACCTTTTGGGTAACACAAGTAATAATAATTTTCTTTAGAGTTTTTTGATTTAAAGGTGCTGGCACCACACCTCCTCACTGCCCCCCTCAGTGCACAATATTTCCTCACTGCCCCTCTCAGCGCAAATGCCTCCTTACTGTCTATCTCGGTGCACAATACATTCTCGCATTTGCAAGATTAAGCTATTGGCATTGTAAATAACAATGCCATTTATTTATCGGTTTTCAAAACCAACACATAAATTAAAAAAAATTCATTTACAATGCCAATAGCTGCAAAGGCGAGACCGTTGCATTGTAAATGCTGGTTTCTTTTTACAGCTGTATGTAAGCGGATCTCTTAACGCTGTGTTTTTTTGGGGTTGATATTCAACCTATTTTGCCTTTAAAGGCCTATCCAGTGGCGAGAAAAAATTGTTCTCTGTTCAGTCCTTCAGCACTAACCATCAAAAATAAGCATTCTAGAATCTTATTTTGTTTAATTATGTCTCCCGGCATTTTGAGACATGTTATGGAATATTAGGTCTACATGAGGGAAGAGGTGTGGCGCCGCGGCCAGGGCGACTGACGCTGGAATCTGGGGATCACGGTTTGATCCCCGGCACCGGCGGCAGGTTAGCCCAGCACCTTGTGACTCTGGGCAATAGCTTGCTTAATCTTCCCGACGGCCCCCAGCGCCTAGAGACCCTTAAGGGTGATTGTGCGCTTTACAAATGTGGATTATTATTATTATTATATAATGTTGAATAACTTCCACACTAAAAAGCTCATAGCAACCAGTCATATCTGTTGGATGATGCCATCAATTATGTCCTTTGAGATGTCAACAGTGATGTTATTTAACTTGTCATGAGTGATGTAATATGTAAGGTCCTAAGTAGTGCATGGTGAGGGCAGAAGTTCTACTCAGGTCAATAAAGTACAATTGATTAATTTCTTGGGTTTTTAAACTTTAGTTTTTATATTATTACAAGACTAAAATAAAACATGATTATAAACTGTGGTAAATTCAGTGAAGCTTTAATTTTTTTTAAAAATCAGATTTCCCCATTTCCCTCACTGAACATAGCTTTAGGCCTTGTGTGGCATGGGTTTGGCCTTGGGGCCTCACCTGTGGGCAAAGCACTGCACCCAACGCCTGAAAGGCATCCAACACGCCATGGGAGACCAAACACTCAGGAACCCCAACCACACCTTTTTGTTGCTTTTGTTTTGTGATACTTTTGCAATGCTGCAGCTCCAACTTCACCCAAGTATCGCATGACCATGCAAGCCTCCCCTGTTAATGCGTGCATGCCCCCACTGTACCAATGCTCCCTCAACCATGAGGTACCACATGGGGTGCAGCACCCGATCCTGAGGCACAATTTTGTTTTTGACCCGTTGGGGGTGGTGGGGTCTCTGGGACTGCCCCCCCCCCCCTCACAGGAGTCAGGGTAAAGGTGTACGCCTACCCTACCTCCCTGTATATTATGTTTGTTAGTAACTCGGGACACTGGGTTTGAATATAAAAATATGAGCCACAACATTTCTGTTCAGGTTGCTGCTTGCTATTGAGATTACAAATGGCTGAAGGGACTGACGGGGGAATAAAAAGCCCTCCATGCAAATCGGAATGCTTTTCTTTTTAAATTTACAATGATGGAGTACATCAGGACTCCCAATAGACCAACCCTCCAGATATCACTATATATTGAAACAGAATTTTTCAAAAATGGCTGTACATATTTACACCAAATTGCTGAAAAGCATGCTTTCTGAATAAAGTTCTAGCTTAATACAAAACGTGGTGTTTCTTTTCAGTAATATTTTGTGAACTGTTTCCTAAAATTTCTCTGAAATTTTACATTAGAGAAATATTTGAGACCCTCTTCCCTTTTTCACAAATATAAATATATATATATCTCCTGGTAAGCTTCAGGGCGTTTGTTGAATCATCTAATTACGCGGTGGCCCGTACCGCGCAGGATAGCAACATTCGCAATTTGGGAGGCTGTGGAGTAGGAACTGCGTCCTGTCCAGAGAAGCAGCACAGCGCGCCTGAAATATGAAGAGCGTCTTGCCCCACCCCTCCGGATCCTACGAAGGATAACTTAAGAAATTTCAATTACCTCGCACAGTGGAACCTACAAAGGAAGAAATGCTCGAAGGACAAACTACTTGCCCCAGCATGCATTATAATAGAGACAAGCACTAAGAAAAGCCCCCTTGGGCTGAAAAACAATATAATGCATGCTAATATAAAGAGCGTCATCCTCTGTGCAAGTGTCAAGCCTTTGAGAAAGTGGCGTTTCAGCCACGAAACTCATCAGGCAGTTATAACCAGAGGGTCAAGGCAAGCTGATAGGGCAAGCTCAGGGCCGGCACTAGGCATGGGCAGTATGGGCAGCTGCCCAGGGCCTCGCACTCAGGTGAGAGGCAGGCCCCCCTTCACTGTGAAATGAAACACTTTCACAGATTGCCCCTCCTGCTCCACCAGGGCCCCCTACCCACACAATTACAATACACATCAGAGATGTCTGGTGTCGACCGCGTGGTGGCATTCCTGGGAGTGCAGGGGTGGTGGGGAGGGACAAACAGAGTGGGGAAGTCAAAGCGGCAGGGCCAGCAATTAGGGCTCAGAGTGTCAGGGGCGAGGCTACACCTCTCTTAAGTACCGGCCATTCCCTGTCTGCATTTTGTTGCTAGGTGACAGAAGGCCCCTTTGTTTCCAGGACCAGCCAGATACAGGTAAGGAGTAGTGGGTGAGGAGAGGAGGGAGCAGCCAGATCAACTGGTGCTGTGGCATTGTTTTAAGAAAGGCCGTGTTACTGCTTCGAAGGCCCAGGAGAGGGGGCCCTCTTTCCCCGGGCCTCGAAGCACTAGAGCAGGCTGCAAGGTCCAGGTGTGGGGCCCCCTTTCCCTGGGCTTCTAAGCACTATAGAAATCTGCAAGGTCAGGGTATGGGGGCCCCCTTCCCAGGGCCTTGTAGCCACTACTCCCTCTTTCTTTTCCTTTCCTTTATTTGTTCCCATGTGAAAGGAATCCAAAAAAGAAAAACTTTTTTGCTGGAAAGGTAATCTTTTTTGTGACATTTTTCACTTCCAAAGTGCAGCCTTGGGAAAGAGAGAAATAAAAAATTCAAAATGTAAAAAATAACTAAGGCAAGACAGAGTGGGTCGAAAAGGGGCCAGCTTGATTTTATTCACACCCAAAACACATTAGTGCCACTACACAGAGTTTACCAGTGAAGCGCTCCTTTTGTTTTCTTGTCTTTCTCTAAACAGCATTGTTTTCCCCGGGTGGGGAAGTGCACCATTTCTGGATGTACTGAAATACCTACTTGATGGGCGGACTGGAAAATAAAGTGCATACCGCTGCTCTGTATTCACAAATGTGGTCTTTTTAAACCATATTGCTTTCGTTTTGTAAGGATATAATCAATGGGCATTGAAGCAGGTCCGTTCCGACCCTGTAGTCATGGCCTTAACTTTTCATGCAAAAGCACTCATTCATTTCTGAATAAGTGCAAAAGCGTTAAGGTAACCATGTTGTTCCTGCTTACATTTCACATGCTTTAATTAATCTTGCATTCTTTATGAGTGTTTGCTTTTTCCAGAATGTTGTTACTTTTTGGGTTTTTTAGGCAGCATATTGCTCTTGTCTAGTGCGTAATTTGAAATGAGTCGCCTCTAGGTGTTTGTAGCGGGGCACAATTGGGTTGTAGTTGAAGGCAGTGCGAGTTTCTCTCAGTGGGGTAGTATGGTGTTCAGTGGGGAGAGGATGTGGCACTATGGTCAGAGCTGCCGCATTTGGAACTGGGGAACCAGGTTCAGCCTTCATGACCAGTCCACCAGACCAATCTCCCTGAGGGAGCATATTTCCATGCTAGACCTTGGAAGGACCCGCAAGACCTTAGAAGCCCCGGTGTCATAGCACCAGCAGGTGAACCCTAGCAGTGGCAAGTGTGGGTTAACCTTGAAGGCCTGTCTACCACAATCCCTATTGAAGCCCACGGCAAGTCTTTTGGGCAGGCCTACGAAGCAGCAAACCCTTGAGCAACAGTGACTATCATTGAGGTCACAGGAACCTTGAGCAGGGAGGCTCTAGGGCGGTGCAAACAGTGAGATCGCATTGAGCGCTGACTTTGGGTCATGTTTGCGAGTATATTATGCTTCTAAAAGCACTTGCTGCCTCCTTCCTGGCCTCCAGGAATTTTCGGCAACAATAAAAATGTCATGAAACTCCGGTGATCAATGTTCTTCCTAGAGAGAGATGGAGGTTTGTCAAGTGGAAGTTTTGACTCATGGAAAGGTAGTGCAGAGGGTTAATGTGCTTGCTGCAAAGAACATGTACCATGCAGATCACTAAGTCCACCTAATGTAAATAGGCCAGTGGATTACTGCTTTTGTCAGAGAGATCCTATTGGTACTTGCAGTTTATAAGTCAAAATCCTAACATAGAACAATGAGCTATTAACTGTCATCTAGGAGCTGCATGCCAACTGCAAGGTATAATTTACATCGTTATGGTTTTTTCCCCATTCTTTGATTAACATAATGTTGCGAAAAGGGTTCACTTGAACAGAAATCAATTCTGGTTATTAAAGAGAACTTCCAACCATGGTATTAAGTTCTAAATTCAGAGTTTGTGTTTCTCCAGATCAATCACTATTAAACTATACTGCCTACTAGTACGATTGTCATGTGACTCCTAGTCCTTTGTCTTATGTAAAATTACCTATTGTGATTTACACACGTATTATTGATTATCTCTGTGTAATTTGTGATATAAAGTTCTCTGACACTCTAAACTGGTATCAGTGGTGCGGTTTATCAAATTAAATGCATCTGAGAGAGAGTGTAGTTATGGAGACTTGAGGGGCACTGTTAAAGGGTGGTAGTGAGGGAATCCGTGGCAGAGCAAGTCATTGGGGGGCACCAACATTGTCGCACAGGGCTCCACCAGTGCTAAATCTGGCCATATCTACTTCCTACAGTTCTAACACCAAATCAAAAGCTTTGATTTGACAACCCCTTGACTCTGTAGCATACCTTCAAGTCAATGTATGATATAGCAGTGGTCTCAGTTGTTCTAAGTCTTTTTTTGTTTATGTACAATCTTTATTTGTTTGCAATGGTGTCTTGTAATTTTGTACTATGTGTTGTGTTTTTGCACTTAACATAATTCTGGCGAGTAAAGAGCACACACACAAAAAAGATTGTCCTGCGTCTCTTAGAATGGGAGTGTGGGATTCTGGTGAGAGGACTTACGTTAAAACAAATTACGTAATGTCATCCTAAGGTAGCACAATAATGGCACAGAAAGATAAGGGAGCCTTTTGAAATGTGCAATTATATCCATGGTGTGAGAGGTTTTCTCTTGTGTCATTTTATATTTTGAATGATCCCGCTCCTCATTACGTCAACAGGATCCCCCCCCCTTTGAGGCAGAACTGGAAATTGTATCATTCACTCATCTGGAAACCATCTGTTAACGAGGAGTAAATAATATACATCTTTGTGAGACCTGCACCTAGCTTTTCCATCTAATGAGACAAATGTAATTGTTAGACGGGGACCTGGAGGGTCGGCCGAGCACAGTGATCGCACAGACCGGTAACTTCCCCCCCACAGATGGACACCACACAAAGCTTATGGTAACACCTTTTATAGGCACTTCGGGTAGTAGAGTGGTACGATACAGGGCGATCAGGACACGATGATCCTCTCAATTCTAGTCTCTAGTAAGGGAAGGGGGTAGCGGGACAGTCTTGGTACCCACGGGTACGGGTGTGTAACGGTGATAGCTCACAATCCTCGAGCTCGGTGTTCGGATGGGTCAGACCGCGGCAGCGCCGGCAGGTCCCGAAGAGGTCGTAGGTGGCACGGGCCGCGGCAGCGCCAGCAGGTCCCAACGAGGATGAAGGTTACAATGGGCCGCGGCAGCGCCAGCAGGTCCCACGAGAATGCAGGTTGCAGAGGGCCGCGGCAGCACCAGCAGGTCCCACGAGGATGAAGGTTGCAGAGGGCCGCGGCAGCGCCAGCAGGTCCCACGAGAATGCAGGTTGCAGAGGGCCGCGGCAGCGCCAGCAGGTCCCACGAGGATGAAGGTTGCAGAGGGCCGCGGCAGCGCCAGCAGGTCCCACGAGGATGAAGGTTGCAGAGGGCCGCGGCAGCGCCAGCAGGCAGGACAATAGTTCACAAGGCAGGGCTGTGGCAGCGCCAACAGTCCGTCAAGGATGAGTTCGTCGCGGTGTCTCTCGACTCCAGGATACAACTGCCTTCCTGTCCTGGGGCTGCCTCAGTTATAGGTCTGGCGCCCTTTGATGTCCGGACCCTCGCTCTGGGAGGTCGGGAGGTCTGGGATGAGGGAGTCCAGACACCCAGCAGGGGGGTGGAGCCAGCGCCCGAGGAGGCTGGGGGTGCTCGGCACCTGGCGGGGGAGAGCCGTCGACACTTCGTACTCCCATTGACCTGCCAAGTGGGCCGTTCACCTCCTGGGTGGAGGGTGGTGCCGGGATGTCGGGGCCTGGCCAGGCCCAGGGTTGGGGTCGGGCTGAGGCCGCGCGGCCGCGTGGTGCCGTGTCCAAGATGGCGGCTGGGCCGGGCAATGGTGCTGACGGTGGCCCGGGCCCTGTCCTGCGGGGAGGGAGCGAGCCCTTCATGTGGCCTGTCCAACATGCGTCCCCCCCAGCTGAAGGCGGGGAGAGTCACCCATCTTCTTGGGGACTTTCCTCGTCGAGGCGGAAAAAGCGGGACAGGCCATCCACGTTGGCGTGGTCTTGGCCGGGTCGATGTTCCACAGTGAAGTCCATCCCCTGCAGGGAGATGGACCAACGTAGTAGTTTCGGGTTTTCCCCCCCGCATCTGCATGAGCCATTGCAGGGGTCGATGATCGGTCTGGACCCGGAAGTGGGTGCCGAAGAGATAAGGCCGGAGCTTTTTGAGGGCCCACACCACGGCGAAGGCCTCCCTCTCGATGGTGCTCCAGCGTCGTTCTCGGGCCAGGAGCCGTCTGCTGATGAAAGCCACTGGCTGGTCAAGTCCTTCGGGGTTCAGCTGGGAAAGGACTGCCCCAACGCCATGGTCGGAGGCATCTGTTTGGACGATAAATTCCCGACTGTAGTCGGGGGCCTGGAGCACCGGGGCGGAGCACATGGCGGCCTTCAGCTTCTCGAAGGCCGCTTGACAGTCTGGGGTCCAGTTGACCTTCTTTGGTTGGTTTTTGGAGGTGAGTTCCGTGAGGGGCCCTACGATGCTGCCATAGTCCCTCACGAACCGTCGGTAGTAGCCCGTGAGTCCCAAGAAGGCGCGGACCTCGGTCTGGGTGATGGGGGACTGCCACGACTGGATGGCCGCGATCTTGAGTTGCAGAGGGGCCACCAGACCGCTTCCCACCTGGTGCCCGAGATAGGTCACGGACCCCTGGCCAATTTGGCATTTGCTGGCCTTGATCGTGAGGCCAGCTCGTTGGAGGGCCTGTAGCACCTCTCGGAGGTGGTGGAGGTGGTCGGACCAGTGGTGGCTGTACACAGCGATATCGTCCAGGTAGGCGGCGCTGAATCCTTCGAGTCCTGCCAGGACCTGGTTTACTAGCCGCTGAAAGGTTGCTGGGGCATTCTTCATGCCGAATGGCATGACCTTGAAGTGATAGTGGCCATCCGGGGTAGAGAATGCAGATCGTTCTTGGGCCCGGGGTGTGAGACCGATCTGCCAGTAGCCCGCTGTCAGGTCGAAGATGCTGAGGTAGCGGGCAGCTCCCATGCGGTCGATTAGTTCATCTGCTCGGGGGATGGGGTGTGCGTCTGTTCTGGTGACCGCATTCAAGCCCCGGTAGTCGACGCAGAACCGGAGCTCCGGCGTGGCGCCGGGGGCGGCCGCTTTGGGGACCAGTACCACTGGGCTGGCCCAGGGGCTGTCTGAGGGCTCGATGATCCCGAGGGTGAGCATCTTGGCCACCTCCTCTTGGATGCAGGCTCGTACCCGATCTGGTACGCGGTAGGCCCGATGGCGGATAGGGGGACTGTCTCCCGTGTCCACGTCGTGTAAGCACCAGGGGGTGACCCCTGGGGTGAGGGAGAACAGGGTGGAGAACTGTAGCAGGAGGACTCGGCAGCCTTGGCGCTGTTCCAGGGTGAGGGCCTCCGAGAGTCGGACCCCGTCCACGGAGCCGTCCTTCTCCCGTGACCGTAGGAGGTCAGGGAGGGGTTCGGAGTCCTCCTCGGTTCCATTGTCGGTTGCCATCAGGAGGCTGAGTTCGGAGCGTACAAAGTGGGGTTTCAGTCTATTAGCGTGGAGGACCCGGAGAGGGTTTCGGGAAGATTCCATATCGATGAGATAGGTGACAGGGCTCTTGCGCTCGATTACTTTGAAGGGCCCCGTCCATTTGTCTTGCAGGGCGCATGGTTCGGTGGGAGACATTACCCACACTTGTTGACCGGGTTCAAATTCGATGGAGGATGCATTTCTATCGTACCACCTTTTCATGTCCTCCTGACTGGCCTCCAGGTTTGCTTTTGCCATCTCTCTGAACCTTCTGGTCTGGTTGCGGAGGGTTAGGAGGTACTTGAAAACATCTGGAGGGTTCTTTAGAGGGGGCATTTCCCAGCCTTCTTTGACTAGGCTGAGCGGGCCTCGCACCGGGTGTCCATACAAGAGTTCGAAAGGGCTGAAGCCGAGGGACTTCTGGGGGACTTCTCGGTAGGCAAAGAGAAGGCACGGTAGTAGCACATCCCACTGGCGACGGAGGGGCTCTTCCAACCCCCCAATCATCCCTTTGAGCGTGCGGTTGAACCGCTCAACCAGTCCGTTCCCTTGAGGGTGATAGGGGGTCGTGAATCGGTAGGTGACCCCACACTGTTGCCAGAGGGACTTCATGTATTTTGAGATAAAGTTCGTACCCCTGTCGCTGACGACTTCTCGGGGGGAAGCCCACTCGAGAGAAGATCCCCATCAAGGCTCGACCCACTACTGGGGCTGTTATCGTACGAAGGGGGACCGCCTCAGGATAGCGGGTAGCGTGATCCACCAGGACCAGGATGAAGCGATGTCCCTGTGCTGTTCGGGGGTCCAGGGGCCCCACAATGTCTATTCCCACCCTTTCGAACGGGGTGGTCACCACGGGGAATGGTTGTAGGGGTGCCTTGAGTTTGCGGCCGCTCTTCCCACTGGCCTGGCAGGTCGGGCAGGACCGGCAATGGTTGGATACGTCGTTCCTCATTTTGGGCCAAAAAAAGTGAGTCACCAGGCGGTGGTAGGTCTTGTCTTGGCCCAGGTGCCCGGCCAGGGGGACATCGTGGGCTAGGTTCAACAGGAAGTCTCTGAAGTGGAGGGGCACCACCAGCACTCGCCCGGCCCCCAGTTCTGCGATTTTCTGTTCGCTGTACAAGAGATCATTGTCCCAATAAACCCAGTGGGCCCCGGTGGTGTCTCCTTGGCTCTGGGCGAGCGCTTGCTGTCGCAATCCCTCGAGGGAGGGGCAGGTCTTTTGCTCCTGCCGGAATTGTTCCTGGGTGGGCCCCCCTTCTTGACGCCACTGAGCCAGGTCGGGAAGCTCGGGGGGCTGTGTGGACCCCTCTGGGGTGGGGTCCGGATGGTCGGTCTGGAGGAAGTCTTCTTCTGGAGTGATCGAGGGCGGAGGCGCTGCCCATTCTGGTTCTTCTGGTCTAGGGATGGTGCGGGTGGCCATGGACCGGGTGGTTACGCATGCCCAGTCCGGGAGACCCAACATCCCCAGATGCTCTCTTCTTTCCACAGCGGCCCACGGGGAGCTCTCGAGATCGTTCCCCAGGAGGCAGTCTACGGGGGCATCGTCACGGACAGTTACTTTCAGCATGCCGGACACTCCTCCCCATTCGAAGGGGACGCAGGCCATCCGACACAGGCTCTCCGAGTTGTCTGCCGATCGGACGGGGCAAAGTACGTTTGGTGGGATTTGTTCTGGGGTCACCAGGTGACAGCGGACGGCCGTCACACTGGCCCCGGTGTCACGCAGGGCCTCGGCCTTGCGCCCATTGATGCTCACCCATTGGCTGTACTTCCGAGTGTTGGCGGGCAGGGGAGTCCGCGGGACCATGTCTCTTCCTCCCAGGCATGCCAGGGTCATGGCGGCGGGTTCCCACTCGAACTGCTCCGACTCATAGGTCTCCGTGTCTTCGGAGATTTGTTCTTCTCCCAGGGCGGCGGCGGCCATCTGGCGGGGCCCGGGGACCTGGTTCTTCGGGCAGGTCGGGTCACTGGCATAGTGGCCGACTCGCTGGCATCGATGACACGTCACGTTAGCTCGGAACCCCGGGCGCATCGGGGGGTTTCCCCGGCCTGCTGGAGCCGGGGTGGCGTTAGTGGGTGCGGCCGGGGCGGCGTCTCTGCCCCGGCCCGGGCCTCCTCCTCCCCCTCGGGGACGATGGTGACCTTGGTTGGTTCTGTTCTGCTCATTCGGCCCACTCCGGGCCACTCGGGTGCTCTCCCACCGGTCAGCCTCGGTGGCGAGCTGCCGGGGTTCAGTCAATTTACTGTCGAGGAGGTGCTGCCTGAGCTCGACAAAGCAGTTGTTGGAGAGGTGCTCCCATACAATGAGATTGAAGAGTTGTTTGTAAGTGGTTACGTTGTTACCCTTGATCCACCCCTCGAAGGCTCGGCTGAAATAGTTCACGTATTCCAACCACGTCGTACCTGGGATCCGGGTGCAGTTGCGGAACCTCTGGCGGTACATTTCGGGTGTAAGTCCATATCGACTGAGGAGGGCGGCCTTCATATGGTCATAGGACGTCATTTGATGGTCCGGAAGCTGCAGCAGGGCATCACGACCCTCGTTGACGAATCTCCCCCATAGACCGGCTCCCCAGTCACTTCGAGCGACCCGGTGGGCGGTCATGGCCATCTCATAGGCTTTGAACCACTGCTGTATGTCGTCGTTCCGGTGATATTCTCGGACCACATCCTTGGGGATGTGGACCTTCTGCTCGGTAGGACCCGGGGAGTGCGGTTGCTCGGGCACCCCTAGGTTTTTGTTCAGTTTGCGTATTTCTATCTCCGCTAGTTTGCAATCGTGCTCGTATGCCAGTCTTTTTTCTTCGAGGTCTCTCTGTCTCTGTTTTTCCTCTCGCTCTTCTCTGAGCCGTAAGTGTTCTAAGTTTATTTTTTGTTCCGCCAGTTTCAATTCTCCGTCTAATCTGAGTCGTGCCAAGTCTAATTCGTGTAATCTATTTTTTTCCCGCTCCTGGATCTCTTCATGGGAGGGGCCTGGTCTCCGTTCCTCCGTCCGGGTGGTGTTGACTTCCGGGGCTGCGGGGTCCCGGGGGGTTGCGGTATTTGTCTCTGTCCAGGCCTCTAGGGCGTTTTTGAAGTCTTCTTTTGTGCTTAGCCCGGTGGTAGCAATGCCTAAGTCCATGCAAAATTGTTTGAGCTCTCGGTGGTTGTATTCTTCCAGCTTTTCCATCTGGAACTTCTCCGCCGATCCGCTCTCTTTGGTCGTCATTGTGGTTTTAGTCGTAGGGTGAGTTACTGTCTGTACGGTACGCGTTGGTTCGGATCGCGCCGCTAGCCACCAATGTTAGACGGGGACCTGGAGGGTCGGCCGAGCACAGTGATCGCACAGACAGGTAACTTCCCCCCCACAGATGGACACCACACAAAGCTTATGGTAACACCTTTTATAGGCACTTCGGGTAGTAGAGTGGTACGATACAGGGCGATCAGGACACGATGATCCTCTCAATTCTAGTCTCTAGTAAGGGAAGGGGGTAGCGGGACAGTCTTGGTACCCACGGGTACGGGTGTGTAACGGTGATAGCTCACAATCCTCGAGCTCGGTGTTCGGATGGGTCAGACCGCGGCAGCGCCGGCAGGTCCCGAAGAGGTCGTAGGTGGCACGGGCCGCGGCAGCGCCAGCAGGTCCCAACGAGGATGAAGGTTACAACGGGCCGCGGCAGCGCCAGCAGGTCCCACGAGAATGCAGGTTGCAGAGGGCCGCGGCAGCGCCAGCAGGTCCCACGAGGATGAAGGTTGCAGAGGGCCGCGGCAGCGCCAGCAGGTCCCACGAGAATGCAGGTTGCAGAGGGCCGCGGCAGCGCCAGCAGGTCCCACGAGGATGAAGGTTGCAGAGGGCCGCGGCAGCGCCAGCAGGTCCCACGAGGATGAAGGTTGCAGAGGGCCGCGGCAGCGCCAGCAGGCAGGACAATAGTTCACAAGGCAGGGCTGTGGCAGCGCCAACAGTCCGTCAAGGATGAGTTCGTCGCGGTGTCTCTCGACTCCAGGATACAACTGCCTTCCTGTCCTGGGGCTGCCTCAGTTATAGGTCTGGCGCCCTTTGATGTCCGGACCCTCGCTCTGGGAGGTCGGGAGGTCTGGGATGAGGGAGTCCAGACACCCAGCAGGGGGGTGGAGCCAGCGCCCGAGGAGGCTGGGGGTGCTCGGCACCTGGCGGGGGAGAGCCGTCGACACTTCGTACTCCCATTGACCTGCCAAGTGGGCCGTTCACCTCCTGGGTGGAGGGTGGTGCCGGGATGTCGGGGCCTGGCCAGGCCCAGGGTTGGGGTCGGGCTGAGGGCGCGCGGCCGTGTGGTGCCGTGTCCAAGATGGCGGCTGGGCCGGGCAATGGTGCTGACGGTGGCCCGGGCCCTGTCCTGCGGGGAGGGAGCGAGCCCTTCATGTGGCCTGTCCAACAGTAATCCATTTAACAGTTTTAAAATATATGGACTTATTTCATTTGTATATTTATCTTTTTGTCCATGTTACTGATATCCACGTTAGGTCTCTTCAGGGATGCCAAATAAGATCAATAGTCCTGCGATGTCACTTTCTATGATGTCACTTCTTGTGATGTTACCAAGGGCGGCTCCTTCACTAGGGCGGAGGAGAGACAGACTCACTACTTTCTCGCAAAAGCAGAAACACAAAATGCTAAAACTACCATTTTATGTTTCTGCTTTTAGCACTGCGAGAAAGCAGAAGTGTTTCGATGGGGGCCGGCGGGTCTATTTTAGGGCAGGGGGGATTGCCTTGCCAACTGCTAAGGGTGCTGCCTGTTCGGCCAAACCAGACTTGCGCACTCTGGCCTTTCTCTATGTAGGCTACAACGCAGCCTACATGGGGAAAAGGACCTCCCCATAGGCGCCTGGCTGGTCGGCGTCCTGATAAATCACAACGCTGCCATTGCAGCATTATGATTGGCTTAGGGGAGGGGAGGGAGGCTGCCTGCTTCCTGTTCTCCTCCCCCCCTTCCGAACTCCCGCGAGACCCTCCACCCGCGAGTCATGCCGGCTGCGACTGGAAGATACATGCACATTAGAGGGGCCTCACATCTTCTCTTTCGCCCGGGGCCCCAGGAGTTCTAGGACCGGCCCTGGGCAAGCTGGTATGTGTGTATGTATATGTATATGTGTATGTGTGTATATATGTATATATATATTCACTGAAAAAACCATAGGTTATAGACCATATATAGTTAGGAATTAGCATTTAAATAACCTTATTTTACTCACACAAAACCATTGAAATTCCATATATAGTTAGTTGCACTAACTATATATCGCGCACCCGCAATCCACTGCTGATGATGTCACTGACCATGTCATGAATGATGTAATATGTGACATGATCAGCAGTGGATTGCGGGTGCGCGATATATAGTTAGTGCAACTAACTATATATGGAATTTCAATGGTTTTGTGTGAGTAAAATAAGGTTTTTTAAATGCTAATTCCTAACTATATATGGTCTATAACCTATGGTTTTTTCAGTGAATTTTCAAGGTTTTGTAAATGCTAATTCCTAACTATATATGGTCTATAACCTATGTTTTTTTTAGTGAATTTCAATGGTTTTTTAATAGCAAATATCAAAAGCTGTCGAATGTCAAGTACGTGGTAAGTGAAAACATTTTCGTGTTGATGCACACTGATCTGCTTTGAATGGTGCCCCCCCCCCCCTCATTTCTATTAGGAGTACTCTCTCTTTGCACATAGTGAAGGGTAGTTAACGCAGGCCTTTGCCCCCGTTGTAATACGTCGTGCCTGCTTCTCTCTCCATTTGATTGATTGTTATCCAAGTATTTACTGTTTTAGAATTGGTTCTCTTTGGTTCATTCTCTATTTACAAACAAACACAGAGTCGCAATACTCTGTTTAGTCTTTGCAGATAACGAAAAATCGTGTAAAAAAAAAAAAAGAAAAGGAATCGAGCAAAATCAGTAGGCCACTAATGGGATCTCTTTTTGACCTCGCTAAAATAGAAACATTAGGAACAACCCCTCATGACAAATACAAAACTAGTGAAATGAACTGAACTCCACACAATGATGGCTGCAAAACAGCTCGGCTCCGCCACCCACCCCGCCCAAAATAACGATAAAGAGCGGCTGCCATGATTGGTTGCGGAATGGCCACGACGGAGCTACGAAATGGTGCTGCTCTCATGCTAACCCCAGCTTCAGTCTGAAACATCCAGAAACACTGTAGACTACCAATTCGATCAGTTCCGGTAGCGCCCCAATGTAACCCGGTAGAGAAGAACTAGCCCTCCCCTCTTTGACTAATGGTTCTTGTTGCCTGTCCCTTCTGTTGTCATTTAACAGAACTATTTAGCCTGCTGAAAGGGGTTGTGTTCCGACCGCTGGTTGGTGGAGACATTTTGACTATATTCTGGACCTGCGTTGTCGCGTAATGCGTCATATGACGCGCCGCGTTAGCGCATCCGGAAGTCATCCGGGGCGCGCAGCGCGTAACGTAAGCATAACAAGTCATATGACTTGTTAATAAAACTTTTCATTGGTTCATTTTACTTTTCTTATTCTAATGATGAAAGGCTTGGTCATATGACCTAAAAATTACGCTTTTTATTACTTCCGAACATTATTTTTTCTTAAATATATGTTATAATGTTCCAGGCTAATGTACTTTCCCGGAAAATTTACAACTGTCCTGCAAGTAAAATATATTCTTTTTTCGAGAAAAAGAGCGTTTCTTCGTCCCATGACGGAGCCGTTGAGCAAAAGAGGGTCGACCTGCTGTCTTAGTCGCCGATACGCCTGAATATGAGATTCTTATCGATCACTTTATGTTGCAGGAATAGAAAACACAACAGCCCTTGACCATTTATCTTTACTGCGTTCCTTCGTATTATACCTTTTACCCTTCATGTAATTGGTCTGCTTTATTTCACTTGCCTTTTAATGATTCTAAAACAGTGACTATTATTAAAAACTTTACCAATGTATATACTACTACCATGTTTTCTTTTAAAAACCTTTATTGTGAAAATTTCATTATACAAATACGAGCCTATAACCACGTGGGCCGGCCACGGAGCAAACTGTAATCGTATATGATGAGTAGACATTTACACTGTAGAGGAACGTAACGGGCGGGCCATTAGGTTGCAAGAACTAAGGTGTCTAACAGTTACGGAATCGGTGGACGTACATTTTATAATTAAAATACGACAGGGCCAGTTACAATAAAATTATCTAGATATACATTTGCGGGCAAGTACCATGGGTGACGTTAATTCGAACTTTCAATAGTACAGTAATCAATAACACATCAGAACTTAATATCAATAGGGATGTCGAAATATTCAATCAATTCTCGTCCCCGCCCGCCATGTGCTTCAAAACTGCATACGTATCTCGTGATTTCAAGGTTCTGCAACCAGTACACAACAAGGAGTTACGAGTCCCATTTATTCCGGCGCCATTTTGGGCGAGGACGGGCAGGTCCAGGATATAGTCAAAATGTCTCTACCAACCATCGACTATGATGATGTTCATATGCTGTATTTATTAGAGTAACACTCATCTGTCCACATGAAATTAATTTGCCACAATCTAAACATGTCATTTTAATCTTTCCAAAGTTCTTCTAAATATTTGGGACCGTTTCCCTTGCCTCTGATGCTGTCAGTGCCACTTCTTTGATGAATGTACTAGCAGGTCAGGGGTTCTCCTCCAAATCTCTTTTATGCAGCACTATAATTAATCGGTGCCACCTCTCCATATGACGATGCATGGTATAGTTACCATAACTATATTTTTTTTCGGTTCCTCTGGAGAGTTCATCGTGGCAGATGAAGCGTGTAACGTACCGGGCATTTACCTTTTTTTGCATGTACAGGAAAGGAAAAAAAAAACGAGCGTCCGAGTTCTAAGGTGTCCCAGGGCCATTTTAGTGGACCAGGCCCAAATCCAAAGAACAGGCCGCCATTTTGAGAGTCCTGTTGCAGCCGCCTGTCGCTGTAGCATCAAGAGCAGCCGAAACTCAGCTGAATGGCAACTGAAACGGTAAAGGGGCGCCCCACTACAGCAGACGAGCCTCCACCTAGGAAAGCCCGTTCACGCCGCCCCCCCCCCCTTCGGGCACCCCACGCCGTTATTCGGAGCAGTATTGTAGGATGGCCACACCAGTGCGGCAACTTGCTAGACATCACCTCGGTGGTAACCGAATCTCAGCGCCTTTTGGTGTCTTCTCTTCAGAAAATATTGTTGCGCTGCCTTTGGCCCCATTCGCACATCAGTCCGCTACTGACGCCATCTCACAGGCTAATGGGGCGCCCCACGCCGAGTTTCAGCATTGTAGGATGACCACACCAGTACAGCAACTTGCTAGACACCACCTCGGTGCCATCCGGATTTTGGCATCTCAACGCCTAGTGGTGTCTTTTCTATTCGGAAAATATTGTTGCGCTGCCTTTGGCCCCATTCGCACATCGGTCCGCTACTGACACCATCTCACAGGCCAACAGGGCGCCCCACGCCGACTTTTACCATTGTAGGATGGCCACACCAGTGCCACAACTTGCTAGACACCACCTCGGTGCCATCCGGATCTTGGCATCTCAGCGCCTTGTGGTGTCTTTTATTCAGAAAACATTGTTGCGCTGCCTTTGGCCCCATTCGCACATCGGTCCGCTACTGACGCCATCTCACAGGCCAACGGGGCGCCCCACGCCGACTTTCAACATTGTAGGATGGCCACACCAGTGCACCTTACTAGACACCACCTCGGTGCCATCCGGATCTTGGCGCGTTGTGCTGCCTTCGGCCTATTCGCACATCGGTCCGCTACTGACGCCATCTCACAGGCTAATGGGGCGCCCCACGCCGAGTTTCAGCATTGTAGGATGACCACACCAGTACAGCAACTTGCTAGACATCACCTCGGTGCCATCCGGATCTCGGCGCCCCACTGCAGATGAAGTGCCTCTCAACTATGAAACCACCACGGTGACATCCGGATCTTGGCGCGTTGTGCTGCCTTCGGCCTATTCGCACATCGGTCCGCTACTGACGCCATCTCACAGGCTAATGGGGCGCCCCACGCCGAGTTTCAGCATTGTAGGATGACCACACCAGTACAGCAACTTGCTAGACATCACCTCGGTGCCATCCGGATCTCGGCGCCCCACTGCAGATGAAGTGCCTCTCAACTATGAAACCACCACGGTGACATCCGGATCTTGGCGCCTTGTGCTGGTTCCGGCCTATTCACACATCGGTCCGCTACTGACGCCATCTCACAGGCTAATGGGGCGCCCCATGCCGAGTTTCAGCATTGTAGGATGACCACACCAGTACAGCAACTTGCTAGACATCACCTCGGTGCCATCCGGATCTTGGCATCTCAACGCCTAGTGGTATCTTCCATACAGAAAATATTGTTGCGCTGCCTTTGGCCCCATTCGCACATCGGTCCGCAACTGACACCATCTCACAGGCCAACAGGGCGCCCCACGCCGACTTTTACCATTGTAGGATGGCCACACCAGTACAGCAACTTGCTAGACATCACCTCGGTGCCATCCGGATCTTGGCATCTCAGCGCCTTGTGGTGTCAGTCAGAAAATATTGTTGCGCTGCCTTTGGCCCCATTCGCACATCAGTCCGCTACTGACACCATCTCACAGGCCAACAGGGCGCCCCACGCCGACTTTTACCATTGTAGGATGGCCACACCAGTGCCACAACTTGCTAGACACCACCTCGGTGCCATCCGGATCTTGGCATCTCAGCGCCTTGTGGTGTCTTCTATTCCGAAAATATTGTTGCGCTGCCTTTGGCCCCATTCGCACATCGGTCCGCTACTGACGCCATCTCACAGGCCAACGGGGCGCCCCACGCCGACTTTCAACATTGTAGGATGGCCACACCAGTGCGGCAACTTACTAGACACCACCTCGGTGCCATCCGGATCTTGGCGCGTTGTGCTGCCTTCGGCCTATTCGCACATCGGTCCGCTACTGACGCAAACTCACAGGCCAACGGGGCGCCCCACGCCGACTTTCAGCATTGTAGGATGGCCACACCAGTGCTGCAACTTGCTGGACACCACCTCGGTGCCATCCGGATCTTGGCGCGTTGTGTTGCCTTCGGCCTATTCGCACATCGGTCCGCTACTGACGCCGCCTCACGTGCCAACGTATTTTCTCCGCATTTTATACCCTATGCCGCATAACAGGTCATGTGACTTGTTTATAAAACTTTTCATTGGTTCATTTTACTTTTGGTTTCCTAATGATGGAAGGCTTGATCATATGACCTAAAAACAACACTTTTCATTGGATGAAAACTTTTTTTTTTCCCCAAACGATGAAAGCCCCACCTTGTTTCTGGATGTTTCAGACTGAAGCTGGCGTCAGCATGAGAGCACCACCATCTCGTAGCTCCGTCGTGGTCATTCCGCGAGCAATCATGGCAGCCGCTCCCCACCAGAAGCCTACAGGAGTCGGGGGCCCCCAAAACTTTTGATGAATCCTCAAGGCGGAGGGGACGCTTTCGAGAATGGGGTCCAAGACCTAGCAGACAAGCGTCCGATTTCCAAGGTGTCCCAGGGCCATTTCAGTGGACCAGGCCCAAAAAGGAAACAGCCTGCCGCCATTTTGAGAGTCCTGTGACAGCCGCCTATCGCTGCACCGCAAGAGTGGGCGCAACTCAGCTGAATTGCGGCTTTTGACACAGTGGACCAAAAACGGACGGAATGGCAACTGAAACGGTAAAGGGGCGCCCCACTACAACAGATGAGACTCCACCTGGAGAGGCCCGTTCACGCCGCCTCCCCCGGGGCGCCCCACGCCGTTATTCGGAGCAGCATTGTAGGATACCAAAACCAGTGCGGCAACTTACTGGACATCACCTTGGTGCCATCGTTCTGCTGCCTTGGAACTATTCGCACAACAGTTTGCTACTGATGACCCACCCCCCGCGACGCCCCACGCCAGAAATCTGGACGTTGTGCTGCGTTGGGACTATTCGCACAGCCGACCGCTACTTCGTTGTTTTTCCCTAAAAATGTTTATATGTTATTACTATTTTTGTTTTCTTGTATATATTTATAAGTTATTAAAGTTTTATAATCTTACTACTTTGTCGGAGTGCTATATATTTTTAATGTGACACATAATTGTAAAAACTTTGATGTACAAAGAGTCATCCCTGGAATCTTCCGCTTCAGGCTCGGTCCCCTCCCCAATCACAATACAGGATGGTTTTCAGATAATAGGAACTCGTCTGCTGTGACGGATCTCATCGAGTGTGGGCCTTGATCTACTATAACTCCTTTGAAGAGGGGTGATTCTTTACAGCTGGGGCCATAAACTACATCTGCAGGGCTAGCTGATAGCCTAGGACCGGCCTGGACAATCGGACACAGAGGAAAAGGAGTGTCAGAGGGTGCGGTAGTGAATAGGGCGAAAGGGAGGTGTCGGGCGGGCACAGGGTGTGATTCTCAGGGAAGAGCAGCGCAGATGGGGGGAGATTTATTACCCATGCATAAGACAGAGAGCGGGGGTGACCACTGCCTGGGGGAGATGCTTGCGAGGGTGGGGAGCCATGCTAAGGATCGACAGCGTGCACAGAGTGGGTCTGGTCAAGGCATCTAAAATGACTGCCGTGCACGACAAAAGTGTGGCATTTGAAAAAAGACAAGATGGCGCAGACAATGTTTTTCAACACTTCCTGATTTCCTTCGAATCGAACGTTAACAGACGTTGGGGCATATTACCAAAGTTAAGCGATATTTATCCCTAACGATGCTTAGCAACGATTTTTTTACCGCTAAGCATCGTCAGAAATTATCGCAGATAAACCTTGCTATTTTCAAGGTTTATCGCAAATAGGATAAAAAACGACCGCAATGCATTAATATCGCTGAAAACTCAGCGATATTCATGCATTACCGAGCTAATGCTCTTAGCCATGTTATCCACCTCCCATTGGATAACATGGCTAAGAACTGCTCAGGGCAGGTGCTAGCTTTTGGAGATATTCGCGCTTATCGCGGATATTTCCAAAATTTGATAATAGGAGATAGCGATGTTAGCGACTGTTTCCAGTCGCTAACATCTTGGCATGCCCACTTTGCATGTCATTAGTGATAAATATCACTCACATGCAAAGTGGGGCCCAAGATGGTCGCTATCTCCTACTAGCCGTCGCTAACTGGTGTTAGCAACAGCTAGGTAATACAGATATAATTTTATCTCCGTGAAGCGGAGCGCTGTTACAGATATATATCTTGTTTTTGAACGTTAATTTCCCAAAATCCACTGAAGCACATATATTGAGACCTAGCAAAGGCACATCGAGCTACCAGTCCCTACAATTTTGCCAAGTTTCGTGCAAATCCATTCAGCCGTTTTATTATTATTATTTTTTTTTTTGCCCCGCGGGGCCCTTTTAAAACCTCCACATCAAACCTAAGAGGTCAAGGAGGATCTACTATGCCCCCTTATGGTCATTTGCCCCTTCGCTTTGGCCTCCTCTTGTCTCTCGATCCTACCGAGAGACAAGATGGCGGCCGCTACGGACTGTTTGCAATGTTTACAGACGCCGGAGAACCAATCAGCTTCGCAAACCTCCGTTACGCGAAGCGGAGCGCTGTTACAGATATATATCTTTTTTTGAACGTTAATTTCTCAAAATCCACTGGAGCACATATATTGAGACCTAGCAAAGGCACATCGGGCTACCAGTCCCTAATATTTTACCAAGTTTCGTGCAAATCCATTCAGCCGTTCGATTATTATTATTATTATTTTTTTTTGCCCCGCGGGGCCCTTTTAAAACCTCCACATCAAACCTAGGGGGTCAGCGAGGATCTACTATGCCCCCTTATGGTCATTTGCCCCTTCGCTTTGGCCTCCTCTTGTCTCTCGATCCTACCAAGAGACAAGATGGCGGCCGCTACGGACTGTTTGGAATGTTCACAGACGCCGGAGAGCCAATCAGCTTCGCTTCACAAAGCTCCGTACCGCGAAAAGTCCGCGAACCGGAGCGCTGCCCGGTCCGCTGTTACAGATATATATCTTTTTTTTAACGTTAATTTCTCAAAATCCACTGGAGCACATATATTGAGACCTAGCAAAGGCACATCGGGCTACCAGTCCCTACAATTTTGCCAAGTTTCGTGCAAATCCATTCAGCCGTTCGGGCTAAAAGTGAGGCCAACCGCCCTATGGAAAACTCAATGTTAAAAACACGTTTTGGGACCCCCCTTTTTTCTCGGCCCCCCCTTGACGAACCCCCCCCACATTTTCAAGGGCTGCTCAGAAACAAAATGTGCCATTTTCCTGAAAATTTCAGCCAATTCCGTCCACAAACGCCAAAGTTATTAGACATAGAATTTTCAAAAATCCCATAGAGAAAAAATCCTAACTATATATACCTACTGGCGACCGCCAGTAGGTAATATATATATATATATATATATATATATATATATATATATATATATATATATATATATATATATATATATATATATTCACTGAAAAAACCATATGTTTGACACCAGTTATAGTTAGCTGGAAATTTTACTGACATAAAACCATTGAATTTCCCACGTTATAGTTAGCTGGACTCACTATAACTCGCGCGCCCGCAATGCACTGCTAATGATGTCACATATTACATCATTCATGACATGGTTAGTGACATCACTGATATCACTGATGACCTCTCAAATGACATCACTGATGACATCTCAATTGACATCACTGATGACATCACTGATGACATCATCCAGTGTCTGTGTGTTTCTGTAAAGTTAAAATATGTTTTACATATTAAAGAGTGTATGTATGAGTGTCTGGATGAAGGATTTAGTAGGTGCGTGACTGACTGTATGAGTGAGTGATTAAATGTGTCTTAGTGAATGCATGGGTTAGTGACTAAACTGTCTGAATGTGTACATCATTATGTTTGTTGTGTAAGCTGCTGCATGTGAGAGTTGTCATATATAAATGACTATATATAACAGCATGTGATTGCATAAGTGACTGTATCTATCAATATGTACTTGTATCAGTGATTGTAAAAGACAGTAAGTATGTGTTAGTCTATGTTTAAATAAGCAAGGTTTTGTGTGTATAACTGTATAGTTGTGGAAATGGGAGTGTGATTGATTCTTTACATGACTGACTAGGTGTATGAGTAACTCCATGGATGAGTGGCAGTGTGTGAGTCTCTGTATAGGTATATGAGTGCATATGTTGGTCTTGTATTGATGAGTGACTGTATGTATGAAAGATTGTATGGGTGAATGAGTGGATGTGTGTGTAGACCTAGAAATCAGTGAGTGCGTATGTGGTAAGTGGTTTTACTGTGTCAATGGTTTCAGGAATGGTAGTTTGTATTTAACACTAGGTGTATCATGAGTTAGATTAGAGAGTGAGGAGGTGTATTGTATTATCACATGGATGATGTCATCAGTGATGTCATCAGTGAAGTCATCAGTGATTTCATTTGAGATGTCATCAGTGATGTCACTAACCATGGCATGAATGATGTAATATGTGACATCATCAGCAGTGCATTGCGGGTGCGCGAGTTATAGTGAGTCCAACTAACTATAACGTGGGAATTTCAATGGTTTTATGTCAGTAAAATTTCCAGCTAACTATAACTGGTGTCAAACCTATGTTTTTTTTCAGTGAATTTAATAGGTTTTTAAATGCTAATTCCTAACTATAACTGGTGTGAAACCTATGGTTTTTTTCAGTGAATTTCATAGGTTTTTTAATAGCTAATTTCTAGAGCTATGAAATATAATATTTTTTAAAATGAATCCTATATTGTATATTTATGTAATACTATTTTTTTATGTATATTCATGTTTATTTTTTTATTTTTTTGCCCTAGAGCGCTCCCGGTGCGCGTACCGGTGAGCGCACCGGTAAGCGCAGTCGTGCAGCGCGCCCCGGTGCGCGTACCGGTGAGCGTCCCGTTAGCGCTATTTCCACGAACGAAAACATCATCGTGAAGTATCGTGTAGCCGCGTGATGCGTCTTATGACGCACGGCGTAAGCGCCCCCGGGCGCCCCCCGACGCGCTTACGCTACGCGCCCCGGGGGGCGCCCCGGGCGCGTAGCGTAAGCACGTCGGGTCATGTGACCTGAAAATAACACTTTTCATTGGTTCAGAACAGTTTTGTTTTCCAAATGATGAAAGCCCCCACCTTTTTTCCTCATTCTCACTTTGTTCTTTGAGTGAGGAAGACCTGCTTCAATTCATTGAGAAATGGCTACAGTAGCAGCAGCAGCAGGAGCATCTTCACCACCACCACAAGGACCACCACAACACCACATTGGTGGTGAAGAAGAAGAAGAAGAAGAAGAAGAGGAGGAGGAGGAGGAGGAGGAGGAGGAGGAGGAGGAGGAGGAGGAGGAGGAGGAGGAGGAGGAGGAGGAGGAGGAGGAGGAGGAGGAGGAGGAGGAGGAGGAGGAGGAGGAGGAGGAGGAGGAGGAGGAGGAGGAGGAGGAGGAGGAGGAGGAGGAGGAGGAGGAGGAGGAGGAGGAGGAGGAGGAGGAGGAGGAGGAGGAGGAGGAGGAGGAGGAGGAGGAGGAGGAGGAGGAGGAGGAGGAGGAGGAGGAGGAGGAGGAGGAGGAGGAGGAGGAGGAGGAGGAGGAGGAGGAGGAGGAGGAGGAGGAGGAGGAGGAGGAGGAGGAGGAGGAGGAGGAGGAGGAGGAGGAGGAGGAGGAGGAGGAGGAGGAGGAGGAGGAGGAGGAGGAGGAGGAGGAGGAGGAGGAGGAGGAGGAGGAGGAGGAGGAGGAGGAGGAGGAGGAGGAGGAGGAGGAGGAGGAGGAGGAGGAGGAGGAGGACGACTTCTTTGTGTGGGAGTTTTTTAAAATCCCAAAGGACCAAAAGAAAGTCAATGCGCCAAAGGTGACATGTCTCATCTGTGGCACTGTACTTTCCAGGGGGAACCCTGCCAAAAAATTATTCATTTGGGAACCATACAATGCTTCGCCATATGCAACGCAGGCACCCTAACAACTATGCTGCGGCAGAGGTCAGAGAACTGACCAGAAACCCTCCCCAATCTTCTCCTAGCACCTCCAAAACAAATCAACCCACTCCATCGGGGTCCAGAGACAAGGGAGATGGTCCCAAATATACAACGCCAGTTCGGAGATTACAAAATAATTTGTATATTTTGCGGGACTACAATTTCCTATGGTGAGCAAAGGACCAAACTCATCAACCGTGCTGGAGACAACCACAACTGCAGAAAGAAACCTTAATTTTTTCTAATTTTTTTTTTTTGCTCCAGTTGAGCCGTTTACATTTCCCTGTTTTTTGTTTGTCCCCATAAAAAATACAAAAAATATATAAAATTGTTCATAAAAGCCAAAAAAAGTAAAAAATGTTCAAAAAAAGAATAAAAAAAGTTCTTTTTAGAACTACCTCCAATTTTTAAAAAAATGCTACATTTTTTAAAACTGTCATTCTTTTTTCTCCATGGTACGCTCCCCGGTGCGCATACCGGGCGCTCCTCCCGTGTAAATCGAATAAAAAAAAAAATGTTTGCCCCGCGGGGCCCTTTTATGGCCCCCACATCAAACCTAGGGGGTATGGGGGGGTCTACCCTGCCCCCTTTTGGTCATTTCCCCCTTTGTTTTTACCACCTCTTGTGTCTCGATCCTACCGAGACACAAGATGGCGGCCGCTCCGGACTGTTTGGAATGTTGACAGACACCCGAGAGCCAATCAGCTTTCCGCTCGCGAACTCGCGTAGCGCACTGGTACGCGCCCTGGTGCGCGTACCGGGGTGCGCTTATAGATGTATATATTTTTTAGAACCTAAATTACTCAAAATCCACTGGAGCACATATCGTGAGACATAGCAAAGGCACATCGGGCTACCAGTCCCTACAATTTTGCCAAGTTTGGTGGAAATCCATTCAGCCCTTCGGGCTAAAAGTGAGTCCAACCGCCCTATGGAAATTAACATGGGGAAAACACGTTTTGGGATCCCCCTTTTATCTCTGCCCCCGCTTGACGAATTCCCCCCAAACTTTCAGGCAATTAGCGGAGCGGAGCTGGCCATTTTCTTGGAGAAATTCAGCCAATTCCGTCCATCAACGCCAAAGTTATTCCCAATAGAATGTTGCAGATTTCCTATGGAAACTCGGTCCTAACTATAACTACCTACTGACGACCGCCAGTAGGTAATATATATATATATATTACCTACTGGCGGTCGCCAGTAGGTGTATATATAGTTAGGATTTTTTCTCTATGGGATTTTTGAAAATTCTATGTCGAATAACTTTGGCGTTTGTGGACGGAATTGGCTGAAATTTTCAGGAAAATGGCACATTTTGTTTCTGAGCAGCCCCTGAAAATTGGGGGGGGGGTTCGTCCAGGGGGGGTCGAGAAAAAAGGGGGGTCCCAAAACGTGTTTTTAACATTGAGTTTTCCATAGGGCGGTTGGCCTCACTTTTAGCCCGAACGGCTAAATGGATTTGCACGAAACTTGGCAAAATTGTAGGGACTGGTAGCCCGATGTGCCTTTTGTAGGTCTCAATATATGTGCTCCAGTGGATTTTGAGAAATTAACGTTTAAAAAAAGATATATATCTGTAACAGCGGACCGGGCAGCGCTCCGGTTCGCGGACTTTTCGCGCAACGGAGCTTTGTGAAGCGAAGCTGATTGGTTCTCCGGCGTCTGTCAACATTCCAAACAGTCCGTAGCGGCCGCCATCTTGTCTCTCGGTAGGATCGAGAGACAAGAGGAGGCGAAAGCGAAGGGGCAAATGACCATAAGGGGGCATAGTAGATCCTCCCTGACCTCTTAGGTTTGATGTACCATTTTGCCAAGTTTGGTGTAATTCCGTTCAGCCATTCAGGCTGTAGATGTATCTAAATGTCAATAATCGAACGGCTGAATGGATTTGCACGAAACTTGGCAAAATATTAGGGACTGGTAGCCCGATGTGCCTTTGCTAGGTCTCAATATATGTGCTCCAGTGGATTTTGAGAAATTAACGTTCAAAAAAAGATATATATCTGTAACAGCGCTCCGCTTCGCGTACTTTTCGCGTTACGGAGCTTTGCGAAGCTGATTGGTTCTCCGGCGTCTGTCAACATTCCAAACAGTCCGTAGCGGCCGCCATCTTGTCTCTCGGTAGGATCGAGAGACAAGAGGAGGCCAAAGCGAAGGGGCAAATGACCATAAGGGGGCATAGTAGATCCTTCCTGACCTCTTAGGTTTGATGTACCATTTTGCCAAGTTTGGTGTAATTCCGTTCAGCCATTCAGGCTGTAGACGTATGTAAATGTCCTATGGAAAATTGCATGGGGAAAACACATTTGAAAGTGTTGAAATTTAGAACCAATTAAAATGTTACTTTGGTTTTGTATTTGTGTGTGATGAAAGTTAATTGGTTATGTATATATGTCAAATGAGAGGAAACCACAGCCATTTTGTGATACTACTGTCTGAGGTACATTTGTGAGGAATTTTTGGTGGTGAATTTCTGGTGTTTGATTTACACAGTACTAACACTTCTCCTACTTTTAAAAAGGTGAGTTGTTAATTTGTAAGGGGAACTATGTTGTACACTTGAAGATAATTTGAAAAATGTTTTCTGTTATTTATTTGCAGTCCTTCTGTTATACTAAATACTTGATAAAGTTAGTTTTATATTATGTATTACTAAAAACGATAAATGAAAGTGATTCTTTTTTTCTGCAATTTACAGCAAGCAATTTCAAAATAAAATGGCTCACAATGAAGAGACCGTGGCAATTTCTTTTGAATTGTCCACTACATTGATTGAAATTGAGAGCACCAATAATGAAATATTGTCACAAGGAGGAGATGACGTGTATGATTTCATTAGATTGATTGAAATTGACAGCACCAATTATGAAATATTGTCACAAGGAGGAGATGACTTGAATGATTCCACTACATTGATTGAAATTGAGAGCACCAATAATGAAATATTGTCACGAGGAGATGACTTGAATGATTCCACTACATTGATTGAAATTGAGAGCACCAATAATGAAATATTGTCACGAGGAGATGACTTGAATGATTCCACTACATTGATTGAAATTGACAGCACCAATAATGAAATATTGTCACAAGGAGGAGATGACTTGAATGATTTTTTTGATCAATCTGTTGATGGCGAATTTATCGAATGTTTGGAGACCATAGAGTTACAAGAATCATCATTGCAGACTTTTCATGAGGAAATTGCTGATGAGGACATGTTACTAGTTCTTTCAAATTTAGAAAATTCTGAAGAATAAATTTATATTTAGAAATCAAAAATTGTTTGAGACATTATTCATTTTTATTTTTAATTTATGAGGTTGTAGCGAAGTGATTGTAGTATAAAATGAGACTTATAGTAAAGAGTGCAACATTTTTATGTTACATGGTAAGTTTACTCATATTTACTTCCCTTCTGCCACTATATTATCTCCAATGTGTATTTGACATCTCTTCTTCATCTCCGGCCTCCTTTCTCTCACTGTGGGGCATATTATCAAGCCTGTGCGATAAAATTATCGCCGCTTTATCGCCCGAAAACGGCCGATAAAGCGGCGATAATGGGCTTGATAATATAATCTATGGAATTCCAATCGAAGCCCATGTTAGATGTGAAGACATCTAACATGGGCTTCGATTGGAATTCCATAGAGCATATTATCAAGCGCATTATCGCCGCTTTATCGGCCGTTTTCGGCCGATAAAGCGGCGATAATTTTATCGCACAGGCTTGATAATATGCCCCTGTGTGTCTCCGATGCATCTTATCGCTGCTATTTTGTGTAATTGCAGAAGAGAGTAAAATAAAATAGTTCGGAACGTGAAAAGGGGGCAAAGTAGAGTACCCCTCACCCCCTAGGCCTTTTCAGGCGGTCCCAAAAGGATCAGTTTCTGCTTTCCTGAGAGATTATGGTATGAGTTCCATATACCACAATAATTTGCATTACAACATGCAAGATATCTATCTCCTATTACCAACTTTTGGAGATATTCGCGCTAAGCGCGAATATCTCCAAAAAGTAACACCTGCCCTGAGCAGTTCTTAGCCATGTTATCCAATGGGAGGTGGATAAAATGGCTAAGAGCATTAGCTCGGTAATGCATGAATATCGCTGACTTTTTAGCGATATTCATGCATTGCGGCCGTTTATTATCGCATTTGCGATAAACCTTGATAATAGCAAGGTTTATCTTCGATAATTTCTGACGATGCTTAGCGGTAAAAAATTCGTTGGTAAGCATCGTTAGCGATAAATATCGCTTAACTTTGGTAATATGCACCAACGTCTGTTAACGTTCGATTCGAAGGAAATGAGGAAGTGTTGAAAAACATTGTTTGCGCCATCTTGCCTTTTTTGAAATGCCACACTTTTGTCGTGCACGGCAGCCATTTTAGATGCCTTGACCAGACCCACTCTCTGCACGCTGTCGATTCGTAGCATGGCTCCCCACCCTCGCAAGCATCTTCCCCAGGCACTGGTCACCCCCGCTCTCTGTCTTATGCATGGGCAATAAACCTCCCCCCATCTGCGCTGCTCTTCCCTGAGAATCACACTCTGTGCCCGCCCGACACCTCCCTTTCGCCCTATTCACTACCGCACCCTCTGACACTCCTCTTCCTCTGTGTCCGATTGTCCAGGCTATCAGCTAGCCCTGCAGATGTAGTTTATGGCTCCAGCTGTAAAGAATCACCCCTCTTCAAAGGAGTTATAGTAGATCAAGGCCCACACCCGATGAGATCCGTCACACCACACGTGTTCCTACTATCTGAAAAACATCCTGTATTGTGATTGGGGAGGGGACCGAGCCTGAAGCGGAAGATTCCAGGAATGACTCTTTGTACATCAAAGTTTTTACAATTATGTGTCACATTAAAAATATATAGCACTCCAACAAAGTAGTAGGAATATAAAACTTTAATAACATATAAATATATACAACAAAACAAAAACAGTAAAAACATTTAAACAACGACGAGACCGTGGCAATTTCTTTTGAATTCCTGATGAGGACATGTTACTAGTTCTTTCAAATTATGAAAATTCAGAAGATGTTGCCTGGGGGTGGGTCGTCAGTAGCAGTCTGTTGTGCGAATAGTTCCAAGGCAGCAGAACGCGCTGAAATCTAGATGGCACGAAAGTGATGTCTAGTAAGTTGCCGCCCAGCAAATAACGGCGTGGGGCGCCGCGGGGGTGAGTGAGTCCAGTAGGCACCACAGCTATTCTTACCGGCATTGCAGAATTACTGCTGGGGACAATGCCTGTGCTGTAGCAGGGTCACAGCAGAAACAAAAAGGATTCTGTTGAAGATGTTGTTGGTTTTCAATTTGAAAACAGTTCTGGTGTCAACTGCTATGCTAATGTAGTGGTTAATGTTTTGTTTTCTCTAGAAAATGTAAAAAAGGGGGAGGCAGTCCAAAGTTCCGTTAAAAGGGCAAAGGAAAGGATCGGTGGTTTGAACTATCAGTCAAAAAGGGGAGGGGGTGCAACAATTTTTCCTACCGGGTCACACTGTGCTTTCACCGGAACTGAGGTCTGCAGGATTCTAGTAATTCAAAGTGAGGCTGGCGCCAGCATGGGAGCGGCGACGTCCCGCGGATACAGTTTCGTCACTCCACGGGCGATCATGGCAGTCATTCCCCATCGGGGGTCGGAGACTCCCGCGGCTCCTCTAGAATCTTCAAGGTCGTGGAGGACTACGGTGGTGGAGTCAACCAGTGACCGGGCCATTTCTTTATGCTGGGCCTGCTCTTGCCAGGTCGACCGCCATTTTGAGACTTCGGTAGCTACTGGCGATCGCGGGGTCAAATGAGCGGACGGGCTCCACCCTGCCGGGCGAGACGTTGCAGCATGGCCACAGTGGAAGAACCCTTTTCCGGGCGCCTGGAGCGCTGAGGGTGCAGCTGGGAAGCCTCCACCTGGGGAGGCGGGAGAGGCCTGTTCGCACCGTCTCTCCCTCCCAGTGCACCCCACGGCGTCTCGCTTGAGATTTGTTATGGCCGGACCAGGCGATGAGGACAAGGGGGGGGGGGGGTCGGAGGCATGTGCAAGACATCCCCCCCCAGTGTTGTCGCAGCCATTATTCAAGAAAGAAGAAGTGTCCCGTCCGTCTTCGGGCCGGGCTTCCGGTGGATGGCGGCCGGACGCCCCTGGCTCTGGCCCCATGAACGGGTTCCTTGGTTTATCGGCTGCAGCCGGATCCCGTCGGCCTCGGCCCCCCGACCGTTGGTGGCCGGACCGGAAGAGCATGTGGCGGGACTACCTGAAACTCTCAAGGGCCACCGCGGCCGGACTGGGAGAGAGAGGGGAGGGTCGAGGAGACATTCCCCCCCCTGCAACTCTTCAGCGTTGTAAAGGCAATCCCCTGGCCGGGTCCCGCTGGCCTCGGCCTCTCCTCCGGCTACACCCTACGTTAGGATCTCCTGGCCGAGGCGTGGCAGCAGGACCCGCCTTATATGGGCTGCTCCCGGCTGGGCGTAGCCGCAACCCTGCCCCACCTTGGAAGTTTCCAGAGTGGGGGCGGATGTTCTACTGACTTGCATTTTCCCTAGTCTATCGATTTTTTTGGCGTGGCAGGCGGTGGGACAGCGAGGGGTGATTTGGTTTCTCTTACTGTTTTTCTGGTCTCTCACCACTGGCATATTTTAACGTTTTCTTGTTTCTAGGACATTAATAGGTTTTATCATTACGTTATGTTATCGTTTCTTTGTTCGTTGTTTAATAAAAGTTCATGTTCATCAGTGGCCTACTGATTTTCGTTTTCCTATTCTTTTCTTTCCAGGTTGTTTCATGCTAAAGTTTCTGTTAACAGGATACAGTGATCACTTCGTTATTATTGCATATGTCCTTTTCACTAGGGGTGCTCTCTGGTCGGGCCAGATGACGTATCTCTAGTAAATGGTCCGGGTGAAACAGGTGCATCAATCAGTGGGGAGTAGATAGGCATGACAGATTACAACGGGGGAGAAAGGTCCGCATTACGTACCCTTTCACTATTTGCAAAGATTTTCCTACGTATATTTGCAAACAGGGAATACCTCCAAAAAGAACCAATTCCCAAACAGTCAATGTTTGGGGAAACAATCAATCAATGAGGAACGAAATAGGCACGACGTGTTAAAGGTTTGCGTTACCTACCCTTCACTATCTGCAAAGGGAGAGAGAATATTCCTATTCTTCCTCGTTTGCAGGCAGAGAAGATTCTTAAGAGAACCAACTTCGAACAATTCAATGCTCGATTCAAACAATCAACAAGGGGTACTGTGAACACAAATCAACGCCGCTTATGTACATACACATTGGTATTATCAACAGGTTGTTCCTAATGTTTCTATTTTAGGGAGGTCAAAAAGAGATCCCATTAGTGGCCTACTGATTTTGCTCGATTCCTTTTGTTTTTTTACACGATTTTTAGCTATCTGCAAAGACTAAACAGAGTATTGCGACTCTGTGCTTGTTTGTAAATAGAGAATGAACCAAAGAGAACAATCAATCAAATGGAGAGAGAAGCAGGCACGACGGATTACAACGGGGGCAAAGGCCTGCGTTAACTACCCTTCACTATCTGCAAAGAGAGAGTACTCCTAATAGAAATGAGGGGTGGGGGGCAGCATTCAAAGCAGATCAGTGTGCATAAACACGAAAATGTTTTTACTTACCACGTACTTGACATTCGACAGCTTATGATATTTGCTATTAAAAAACCATTGAAATTCACTGAAAAAACCATAGGTTATAGACCATATATAGTTAGGAATTAGCATTTAAAAAACCTTATTTTACTCACACAAAACCATTGAAATTCCATATATAGTTAGTTGCACTAACTATATATCGCGCACCCGCAATCCACTGCTGATCATGTCACATATTACATCATTCATGACATGGTCAGTGACATCACTGATGACATCACTGATGACATCTCAAATGACATCACTGATGACATCACTGATGACATCTCATTTGACATCATTCTTGTGCTAATACGATAAACCTCTTCAGACTCTAATATAACCTTAGATACACTCAGTGTATACAGACACTCACACACTGCCACTCATCCATGGAGTTACTCACACACCCAGTCAGTCATGCAAAGAAACAATCTCACCTCCATTTCTTCAACTATACAGTTAAACACACCTTACTTATTGAAACATATACTAACACATATTTACTCTCTTATACAATCCCTGATACAAGTTCACAATGATCGATACAACCACTCACTCATTCAGTGGCTCTCATGCATAGTTATTTATATATGCCAACTCTCACATGTACTGTGTTTTACATATGTACTTACTATGACATGTAGCATTGAGATATCCATTCACTCATCAATACACTCATGCACACAGTCAACTGCCCATGTAGCTGTTTCCACATGCACTCTTGAACTCATACACCTAGTGAATAAACTGCTCACACATCTATGCACAGTCACACACCTTCCAGCCACCCCCACACAAACTCAATCTCCCATAGAAATACTTGGGCAACCAATTAATAACACATATAGCCTCTCGTATAGCTAATGATCAACACATGCAGCAGTTTACATCACAACAGACATAATGATGCACAAATTAAGACAGTTTAGTCACTAACCCATGCATTCAGTGAGACACATTTAATCACTCACTCATACAGTCCGTCACGCACCTACTAAATTCTTCATCCAGACACTTATACATCCACTCATTCTTCAATATGTAAGACATATTTTAACTTTACAGAAACATACAGTCACTGGATGTTGTCATCAGTGATGTCATCAGTGATGTCATTTGAGATGTCATCAGTGATGTCATCAGTGATGTCACTGACCATGTCATGAATGATGTAATATGTGACATGATCAGCAGTGGATTGCGGGTGCGCGATATATAGTTAGTGCAACTAACTATATATGGAATTTCAATGGTTTTGTGTGAGTAAAATAAGGTTTTTTAAATGCTAATTCCTAACTATATATGGTCTATAACCTATGGTTTTTTCAGTGAATATATATATATATATATATATATATATATATATATATATATATATATATATATATTCAATCTTGCCAAACTTGTCCGATTTAAAGAAGGCGCTGACACCATGAATCTGAATCCAAACTCGATTTATTCGATCAGTATCTGCTTAGACGCGTTTCGGCGTTGCCGCCTTGTTTTTTTTTTTTTTTTTTTGTTCCTTTCAATTGAAAAGGGTCCTTGCAGCTCCTGCCTCGTCCCACCTCCAATTGTGGTTTGGCGCTGCACAGCAAACCGCAATGGAGAGTGGAAGATGAGCGGCCGACCAGCCCTCGCGCCTGGTATTGTGAGGAGTTGGAGTTGGGACGAGGCAGGAACTGCCAGCCATTGCTGCAAGAGATTTGTACTCATGGCTGAGAGGCATGTGTTCCTGAGAGAAGCCTGTCTGTCGATTGAATTCCAAGGACTTTGGATCAGGGCACTGCGAAAGTATTGCTAAGCAGTAGAGAGGATGGAGCACCACAAGCCTAAATGGAAGACTATTTTCAAGGTGAACTAAGAAAAGTATATGCCATCATTTTAAGAACTTGCACCATTTTGATTGTTTTGCGTGAAGAATATGAACATTAAAATGCTCACCGTGCAGACTGGTACATTTGTGTTTATAACATTTATCAGGATAGGCCAGTCTGCTAAAGGTGTACAAGGAGTGTTCCCTTCATGAATCATAAAGGCATAAATCAAACAGTCATCACGATGATACAGATTGATAAAGGCAGTACAGTGCTGAAACGCGTCTCTGTGAGTGACATAGTGGCATTTAAATAAAGAAAGGTGGTATACTCTCCATGGAGTGCAAGGACTCTTTTTAATTGAAAGGAGCAAGTTCCAAAAGTAGGGCGCTGACCGGTATCGTCCTACATTGCACCACCTGTGGTTTGGCACTGACTGGCAAACTGAAATGGACTTGATATATACATACATACACTGAAAAAAACAGTGGTTAAATTAATGTTAGTTATGTCAATGTCAGAGACAACATTAACATTCTGAACTAAAAAAAAAACCTCATTCACCGTTATAGCTAACAATAACTTGCCCCCCGCCATGCACTGCTTATGACCTTACACATTACATCACACTTTACATGCTCTGTCATTTAATATGACGGCCCTAATGTCATCTCAAATTACATCACTGATGACATCACTGAGGTAGAAGAATAGTGCCAGCAGATGCTCTGGGTTGCAGGAGACCTAGAAAAGGCATTCCATACAGTCGAGTGGAGCTACGTCTTGGAAGTACTAAGGGTTTTTGACATTTGCCCAAAATTCCATGACTGGATCTGAATGCTTTATATGAGCCCATATGTCCAAATTAGGATTGGCTCACTCCGCTCTGAGGGCTGGGAATTGGTATGGGGCAACTGCCAGGGATGACCACCGTCGCCCTTATTGTTTGCCCTCACAAGGAAATCCCTTTTAATCCGAGTTCACATAGACATGATTGGGTGGTTCATACCTGTGGGAGAGACGAGACACCTAGTTTTGCTCTATGCGGATGATGCGCTGTTTTTTCTCTGGAGGCCCATGGGGTCGCTTGGAAAGTGGCTGCGTATCTTTGATGACTTTCTGGTGGTCTCCGGACTACGATTAAATAGGAGAAAGTTGCTGCTGTTTCCACTCCCAGCAGGGCTCCTGTAGATAGCCTCCCAGACGTAGTTTTCCGAAGGAAGCTTAATAGATTTCACAATTTGGGTAATTTGCTCACTCAAGGAAGGCTCACTTGCAATATAACATGAGCTGATATTGGACTCTCTGAAATCCTCAGTTACCTTTTTGAACACCCTGCCGGTCTCACTCGTAGGCAGGATCACAATCTGCAAGAAGGTGCTTCTCTCACATTTTCTTCATACTATACAGCATGCCTTCTCCCCGCCTGGGTATTTGGAAAGCTGGACACCCTGATCACTACCTTCGTATGGGCGGGTGGGCAGGGTAGAGTATCCAGGACTATACTGATGAAACGTTATGAGGAGAGAGGGTTGGAGGTGCTGTGATTGGAATTATATTACTTTGCAGCAATGATTCAGCATGCAGCGCGATGGCTGGTGGAGGGAGACAATTGGGAAAAACGTTTACTGGTGAGATGTGTGGGTTTAGAGAACCTAGCAGTGTTAAAAATGGAAGGAACTGGAATGTCAACCGATCAGCCATTTGTGGTCATGTGACAGCCTGAGTGTGGTAACATCTGATTAACGTACTGCTTCGTAGGGCACCCCTTTCACAGGAAGCTTCCAGTATGGATACTTGTCCCTCTTCACCGTATGGAGGCCAGCATGACCTATCCAGCGTGAAAGAGTGGCTGTGATACCTGGGGTGACTTTTACCCAAATGAGATCTTTATCTACTTTGAGGACGGTCAAAGGGAGTTCGGTGTGGGACCTGGGCACTTTTTACAGTACGTGGGCTTGGCTGAGTTTCCCAGGCAGACATGGACTTGCCCGATGGCTCCTTTTGTGTCTGGTAGTCTGAGGGTGATGTTGATCCGTGCAACAGAGAGACACCTGATGTCTCTGTTATATAACGCCATGGGGCGGATGTGGCCATGGGACTCTGCGGGCTCAAGAGTCCTGGGATACGGATCTGGGAGATCCATTGACTGATAAGGATTGGGCAGGGTGTGCGCATTGACTGGGAAAGTTTCTGGTAACAGGCGGCTTAAGCTTGTCCACTTTAATTTTATTCATCGCACTTATATGGCTCAGTTAGAACTAAGCTGCTTATATCCTGACCAAGCTTCTTCAATGTAACTGATCGAACCTGAATTAACGCACATTTCTGATTGCTCAGTAACTGCAATTCCCCATCATTCCAATGTCATGCATTGCTTTACAAGTTGACTGCGATTCTCCTATTTACTGTACTATACCTTGTGTGTTGGGACGCGATTTGTTCCAATGAATGCTGTGAAGGTATCTATTTGCTGAATTCCTTGTGTACCTATGTTTCAACACCATGTTTAAATGATGTTGATGTGTTTGAATAAACAAATCTTTATAAAGTTATTTGCAAATCAAAAAACGCTCTTTATCTGGAAAAACAGTTCTAACTAGAACTACCTAGTAGATACTGCCACTGGGTAATTATATATAATAAAATGTAGACCTACAGGGAGCATAAATTCCATACTTATTTTTGATTCGTTCCAACCACTAGACTCTTTTTTTGCATGCACTGCAACCCTGGATTGTAGTGCAACATGTCAGTGGGTCGAAATATCTTCTTTTAACACTGAAGTCTATTCCATTCCTCATCCTCTGATGTCTTGAACAGATGGCACGTCTTGTACACCAGCTGATCCTTCTGGGGTCATTGATGTTATTCAGTCTGAGTATCTTGAAGGGGGAAAGAAGATCCTAGGCATATAAATAACCCCGTGTTAGTTACACAGTGCAACTATGGTTCATGGTATATTCATTAAGGGAAGAGTCATTGATATAGAAATAGGATCCCAACGCCTTGATTAAAGAATCTAGTCTATAGTCCATAGCAGAGGAAGTTTAACACATGTCGTAAATTTAACATAAACTGTGCAAATTCCAGGTTTCTTATGAATAAATAGGGTACATGATCACTTGTAAATAATGCATATCTGAATCCACTCTACTTCCTTTGCACTGCTGTTAATTACAAAGTGCTGGTTAAATTGCATGGAACCAATTATGGTAGGTTTATCCCCAAGACAGTACTGGAAGGCCACGCCATATTATTGGTATGTTTAACCACTAGAGGGAGGAGTGTGGCGATACATCACAGTAAGTTTCGGGTACAAGGACCCCTGGTGCCCAGTTTGTATTTGAAGGTGCACTATCTAAGGCTTTCATCAAGCCACTAAGTATATGGGTCATTTGCTAGTGCACCATTGAGTATAGAATTTTCATTGTGATCCAGGTCTCTGTGATCGGGAAATACCATGTTTTTATAAGACCTTCATAACAACCCCTTATAAAATCAATAGTTGAGCCACTGTCCCCTACAAACAACACTTGTGAATGGCTGTATTTAAGAATAAAGAGCAGAAACTAAAATTGTTAAACCAAAAAATAATAATGTGGCACTACACAAGAATGATTGTCTACGAAAGTTTGTTTATTTATTTGTTACTAAGCTAACTCTTTCCTTGGATTTCTTTTTTATAGAGTCATCGTTTTTAACACCAACACATTTCAGTCCACGCAAGAGTGAAAACAGCTCTTTTCCGAATTTTCAAAAGTAAGAGGCTGTGGACTTATTTCTGTTTAATTGAACACTTGGTTACCTATTTTCTGATTATTTGGATACATTACATTTGATTTGGTCCATATGAGTGGACACACTTCAGCGGAAGGCTAGGGAACAAACCTGGGCTCCTACTTTGGCTAGCATTCATCTCCACATGGGCCTAACTTTATTTTCGATCACTCCAGGGGCCATCCAGTTCAGGATCAGCCCACACCTACTTGACTACAGAATGTTCTTTATAAGAATACAAATAGTTACTTCCAATCCTTGCACCTTACAAAAGGGCTGATGAATGTGTCCTTCAGTGAAAGCTCTCTTACAAGCTCCAGCATGCCATCCTTCAGCTACTCTCTCTTGGCCTTTTCTCCAGGCCATAAAGTGTTTAGACTTTACCAGTCACTATCTGTGGTGCAAATAATGCCAAACACTTAACTTGGAGAAAAATTAATTCATGAAGAGAGTTAATCTCTAAACTCCAATATCTTATTGAGATGTATAACCTGAATATTCTATTTAGGTGCTACATGAATCAATGTCACTTTGACTGAAGGAAACCTTTATTTTTAGCTCAATATGATAACCCTCATAAAACCTAAAGGTATAACAATAGTCATAAAATTAGAACACGTTAATGATAGCAGGATCTGTTAACAGTCATTCCTATTGAGTTATCACTGTACATAGTACAAGATCATACATACATGAATTTGGCACCAACTTAAAATTACACCTTTGAGCAGCTCTTCTCTACTTACTCACCTAGTGCAATCTTAAAGTTGACAGGATCACATACTACTTTCTGTTACCACTCATATCGTTATGTTAAAGTGTCGCAATCTCACTTTGTCTTGTTTTCTTGTTTAGAACTAAAATGGAACAAAGGCTAAATAGTCCGACTGGTCGAGTATCACCTGCCGAGAACACAAAACCTAACCCATGGAAACATGGTAAGTATGGGTGTGAAAGCGCTAGAAATCCATAGAAGTAATTTAGCAGTGAATTTAACTGTCTTATGTACAATAAGTGTTTTTCTTCTGAGAAATTTACTATAACTACATAAGTCTATCAGACTTATTCAACCAAAATAGTCTACGATCGATATGCGAGTATTTCTCATTGACTGACTGCAGATACTTTTTCCCTATCGTTCTAACATTATCAGGGTTACTAGTAATGGGGTGGGTTCCAAGAGTTAGCATTTGCTACTGGACGTCAACATTAAGACGAGGGAGCAGCATTAAAAGCCTTTGAAGATGTGACTAACCATGGCAGAAGCCACTTCTTAAATATACAGAGCACCTATTTAAAAATAAATGCTGATTACCTACTGGGAATCCAAAAATGAGCACATTGCAGCATGAATTCAGTATAGTCTGGCCCCTTCCAAAAGGAAAACTTAACCGAAATTTGGGAAGTACAGAAATAGAAATATGCTTTTTTTACGGAACAATAATTTTAGTCTTGCTACACTAAAGTTTTTTTTTTAATTACCGGCTTCATGTAAGAAGAGGGTCTTTCAACGCTGTGCTGTTTTTTGCCTTCCAAGGGTTTATCCATTGAAGAGAGAAAACTATTCTCTGCCAAGTCCATAATTAACAATAATCAAAAGCATTCTACAATCTTATTTTGTTTGATGTCTCCTGGCATATTGAGGTCCTTTGCAACTTCATTTACTGGATGGACCTTCTAAAGCATTTATATTAAATTATTTGCTCTACAAAGAGATGTTTCAGGTATATCTGCTTACTTATTTCTCTTTACTTAGGGTAGGCATATTTGTGAAGTGTCCTGCTGCAGAAGAAAGAAGGTGGCATATGATTTTCATGCAATATTTCTAGCTTGCCTTCCAGTTCTTGCCCTCTTACTTGAAGGGAAATCTAGAGAAGAAAAGAATGCGAAATAGCACAGACACCATTTCTCTTGGCAATCTGCTCAACCAATCAAGCTTATTAGTGCTAATGAAGGACACCACCTGTTGACCATTCAAGAGCATCTAAGTTGAAGGGAAAACAACTTTGCCTTTGTTGACTCGATCAAGGTTGTAGCATTCATTGATATCGAGGCATCTTCTTACACCTCCATGTCGCTACAATTAAAGTATATCCATTCACCATCACATCACCATGGATGGCGTTTATATTCTGCTTCACTTTCACTAAAAGTCTACATTGCTTTATGATCACAGAAGAAGGCCCTCTTCAGCAGCTGCAGCAGTCACAGAATGTTATGGGTGTACGGGATACCTCTTTTCCTGATTATTCCACGACCCATATTCACTATATCTGAGCATGTACCACAGACTCTGCTGATGCCAGCACATCCTGGCATTTCTCAAGTTTTGGGGGGGCAGGAGGTGGAGTTTCTACCTGAGGTCAATAAAGGATTATGCTCTGGATTTACGCAAGAATTACAGCACAAAATATTTGTAGACTTAATCCTATTGGAGTTATAAAGACATGTCTGATTTGCACATCACAGAGGACCAACAGTCCTTTCTATCTCAAGATAGTTGAGAACAAGTACAGTAGGCCATCATCTCAACCTTCTACTCCAGGCAGCTCAAACCACCACCTACCTCCACCACCTAATTTACCACAGCTATTTTGTCACTCAGACCACACCGATTGGGACCAAGATAGTCTCTATAATACCCGAGACTCATATTATGATACTGTCTTAAAGTGGGAAAGTGATGACCCTTGGAAAGATTATCAGGTTGACCCAGGCAACGTTGGCTTGAATCCCTACCCTGTTCAGGCCTCCCCACCTAACGATACCACAGCCTATCATGCAGTCATAGAGAGAGTGGCACAGAACCACAAGCTGACCAATATCTCTGCATGGTCGGAAGCATGCTTATGACCAGTGCAGACAACATTAAAGATGCCGTGAAGGTTAGGGTTGTCACTCCTCGGATTGAGAAAAATTGACAGCCCCTAATGGCCCAGTCTTATAATAAGAGCTGGTTGTGGAAGGAAATGTGATATTGAATGCAAACATCTGGTCTGCATTTGACACTGCTAATATTGTCTTGCGAGAAATTAACCACTGCATTCAATTAAGGATCCATGCCTGACTCGGAGTCTTGGGTTTCAGACTTGATTTGTAGCATCATCTGATCAGTGTCCTTTTTGATGGAAAGGATTTGTTCAGCCCCATGTCGACACAATGCTATAAAAATGAATTGCTACTGTTTAAAATGCAAAAACGTTGCCTTCAGTTGCCCCACCCACAGTCAAAGGGTGATGGATTATGAATGAACAAGTCAGTGATATTTGCTGATGCTACTCCACTTTTGCCAATACCATACGCCTTGAGGAAAATGTGGGATGTGTCAATGAGTGTCATTCTAGTGGTATCATTGTGGGCAAGGCAACTTTGGTACTCATTGCTAGTGGTGATGGATGTGCATATGCATGAAAAATTACCATGAGGCTGATGTCCTGTATCCAGACAGTTGAATCTAGCAGTTTGGCACTCAGTTACAATTTGGTTACTTGAAAATCCCAGAGGAATGGTTGGTAAGCCTGCTTGAGGCATGCAAACCCACCAGGCTGGTCTGCAAGGCTGCCAAGTGGGAAGGATGTGTTCACTGATGCATTGGTAATAGACTCTTCAATAACCTCAGTTCAGGATATCATTTGTAATTTACTGAAATCCGGACTAGAATACATTTCCATCCATCTACACCTGCACTCTACAATGAGAACAGGCAGTGCTTTATTTGAGCCAGTGGTTGCAGCTGGGGCCCACCGGCGCTCATTTTTAGGAAACTGTATTTATTTTTCCTCATCAGTCGGAGAGTCTAAAACACACAAAGGAGAAAAGAAAAGGAGAAATGCAGAAAATATGTGACAGAGGGAGAAAGCAGAAATCTGCAAACTGAATTTAAGGGGCTGGGCGAGTCAGTCGTAAATTAAAGACATGAGGTGTAATTAAGATTTCACGGTTTGTTTTTCAAGACACTGACGTACAATAGCTATGGATGTGGGCTTGTGAGCAACACTTTGGGACTTGGCACTTCGTCTTTTACAAATAAAGCATTGAGAATAAGCAGCATGTGTTTCTTTTAAAGATAGTTGTCATACTCACAGAGGACCTTGGAAGGGTGATTCCACCAAGGATGCCTTCATACCCAACTTGGAATCTCAATGTCATTCCCTAAAGGTTAATGGGTCCTTCCTTTAAATGCTGCATGACTGTAATGTGCAGTTATTGTCACAGAAGATAGCATTTCTGGCTCCTATCACATCTCTTCAGAGAATCCGTATGTTGAGCATTAACTACAGAGTAATCATTTACTAAAGTACACAAATGCTTTTGAGGACAACCCCAAAAGTCCTACCTACTGTGGTTTCCCTTTTCATGTCAAACATTCAATTTGCCCATCTTTTCCCCACTCTGTGGCAGAAAGGGCTTTACACATTCAAGATCTCAAGAGGGCAATCCTATTTTGTATAGCTGGAACTAATTCCATTTGCAAGAGAAAACAAATATTCACTTTTGCTAAGCCTCACTTGGGAAAGCATATGTTTGAAGCATGTGTGGCTGTTGATACACATGCTGTGCATACTCCTGCCATCTATTGTTGGACCTGGATGTGTGCAAGTTTTCTTTGTTAAAGCATTCTTTCAAGTCATTGTGACTCCTCCTCTTGCTGGTAATGCTCATGGACAACAACTCCATTGTTAGATTGTTTTATTTCTGCCGTCTGGTTCGGATGTGTTCTCTTGTGTTCTGGTTTAACACCACCGCAGTGCTCTTTTCAGTCCACATGGGTTCCTTACCTCCGTGTTATTGTAATCAATTGCATCTCCCTTTCTTCCTGCTCTTGGGTCGATGTTTGTGACGTCGCTCAAACGTGGTTCAGATCATCCGGGGCCTCGACCGTTGGGCCCTACTCCTGTCTGTTTGTCGCATATCTCCCCCATGCTTAGACTGTGATGTAACAGATGCCATTCTGTTATTGTCCTCGCTGCCAAGCACAGTATCTGTGCACTGATCTCATCACATCTGCAATGTGTGTCTTTTGCTGAGCATCACAAAGCCGCTTGTGATGTTTACAGGTCTTTTTGGAGCAAAAGGAGCGGCAGAGGCCATTGAGATTGGCATCTCATGATGTCGCGTAGGAGCAAAGACGGCGCACAGGATCAGTTCGGTCCAGAAAACATCAAGGTGGCGCACCATCCACAGCCCTCGGCAGCAGAAGAGAAAGTCTTTACCCAGAGAACAGCTCTGACTCCGATTTGGAGCTTGAGGACCTTCCACCAGCTCAGCAGGTAATGAGTATGATGCCCCTCACCATCGCTCTACAGCAGAGCAGCCTGAACAAAGGGGCATCCAGCCACTCTGGAACACCAGAGACAAGCCACCTGGTCACCACTGCCTTCAGACCATGGTCATCAACAACCACAATCTTTGAATGTACCACCCAGCTCTGGCTCTGTGCGACAGAAATCAGTGAGGCAGCCCACTTCGGTGCCCCACATACCGGCACCGGCTTGACTATCTGCGTCTATCACTTACGCCGCTGCACTGACCCTACCATGGGTGCTGAAATCTAAGCCATCTTGTGAGCTTAAACACTCGGCGTCAGCCAGCAAGACCGACCTCCGCTCTGGCACTCTGTAACAGATTCCCCACAAATTAGAAGAAGAGATCGTTCCCTGGCAAAGACACTTGGCCATTCATTCTCACACGGCCCAGACCCTCACCTGCCCTTCGGGATCTGCAGCTGCTCAACCCTCTAAACGTCCATCGTGGGAGGCCTTGGATATTACAACCCCACCAAAGCAGTGCATGAAGGCAGACAAGGCTACTATCCCCATACCTATCACACATACATCACCCCACCCTTTTCTTCAACCCTCCCCTTTCCTGGGCATGGCCTAACAAGATGACTGGCAGGACCGCCTGCATCCTTCATAATCCTGCCACCCGAATGCTGTGTAGACGCAGTGGAGCAGTGCACCTTGCGATTTGGAGCACCTGCTGCTTGCAGTTTGACGGAGGAGTGACCAGGGAGACTGGGACTGGTGGTGCTGAGACTGACACTGGGACAGCAATGTTGAATGGGCCTACTGTGAGTTAGGCGGGCTGGAATAAGCTTTGACAGCCTGAGTTACAAGGAGGGGGTAATAATGAAATCCTGTGCAGGAGGCAGCTAGTCTCCATGGAGTAGGTTGGGCGCAGCTGGCCCAGAGGATGGGGCGGCTGGGTCCTGCCCTCCAAGCTTGGGAGTGGCGGAGGCCAGTAGCAGGAGAGAGCCAGCCGCTGGACTGCGCATGGCTGTAGCAGGGCTGGTGCTCCGTCTTTGATGGCTCCCCGAGATTGAGGCGCCCAGGGCAGGGAGCATCCCGCCAAGCTGCGTTGAAAGGGTAAATGCCTGATTCTGGTTGGTATCCATGCCTGAGGCCTTGCTGCACCGGGCCCCAGAGTACCAGAGGAGAGCTTCTGCTGCATGCTCTGGGCCATCACTGACTGGGCTACAGCTGGGCTTTTGGATTGTGCTGGGGCTTTTGGCAGCAGCTGTGAGCCCAGAGTTTCCCTGGGGATAGCCTAAGATGGGCTTGGCAGGGCAAGGATACGGAGGTGCTTCTTTTGTGGTTAGGGGACTTCAGCGGTATACTAACTAGAGAACATGATAGACTGCTCCCGTCCCCTCGTTTGGGCACGAAACCCTGTATGGCAACCGGTTTCAAAGTGGTGATGACGCCTGGTGCTCGCTCCTGACAATGCACTACTTGTACACATGCCACACAGCACATTTAGCAGCCTGGATAGGGTGCTAGTGGCCGGGATCCCCCTTGCCAAGGAGATGATTGTGTCACATTTGACTAGGTTCTCGTCCGATCACTCCCCTGTTAGTTGTACACTGAAGTTGGATGTGGTGGGCAAGGAGGCACTGTCTCCGGCGCTAACTGAATATTTAGTGGAATGCAAACAAATGATGGATGGAATGCTGAATAAATCATACATTCACCCTTAGTCAAGAGATCTGGATTAAATCCATTGGTCTTTTGCTCCCCAATTTACACCCAGCCATATGCAAATCAGTCTTGATCCTGTTCCTCATGGGGACAGTCCAGCCCGATCTGCCAAGCCAGGTCCTTGGACTGGAAACTAGCATCCTCGGACCGGTTTCGGGGTATTACCCCACATCAGCCAGGTTAGCTTGAATCCAGTGGCACAGTAACCAAGAGACCCAGATCTGGGCATACCGATCCCACTTAGGGATTCAAGCTAGCCTGGCTGATGAGGGTGATACCCCAAAACCAGTCCCAGGATGCTTGTTTCTGGCCCAGGAAGGACTTGGCTTAGCAGTTCGGGCTGGACTGTTTCCATGAGGAAGAGGGTCAAGACTGATTTGTATATGGCTGGGTCCAAATTGGGATGGCGTGGTGAGCAAAAGAACAATGGATTAAACTCAGATGTTTGTGACTGGGGATGAATGTTTGCATTGTTCAGCATTCCGCCCATCAATCGTCCCTTTTGCTTTTGTTGCCTTAAGTGGGAAGGGTATGCCCAGACAAGGGTCCCATGCTCACTGCGCCACTGAATTCAAGCTAACCTGGCTGATGAGGGGTGATCCCCCGAAACCGGTCCCAGGATGCTTGTTTCTGGTCCAGGGAGGACTTGGCTTTGCAGTTCGGACTGGACTGTTCCCATGAGGACCAGGGTCAAGACTGATTTGCATATGCCTGGGTCACAATTGGGATGGCGTGGTGAGCCAAAGAACAATGGATTAAACCCAGGTCTTTGTGACTGGGGGTGAATGTGTGCATTATTCAGCATTCTTTCCATCAATTGTTCCTTTTATTTTAACTGAATATTTAGAGCATAACTGGAGCACGATCACTTGCAGGGCCACAGAATGGGAGGCTATGAAGTCTTTGCTGCGGTGCAATGCATGGGGCTGACCTGTGAGCTGCTGCACCATCTGCAGGGGGAGCTCCAGGCGGCTGAGGCTGGTTTGGCTATGTTTGCTGGTGTAGGATTTTTCCGATCCGGCTTTCCATAGGGAGGAGGTCTAGGTGCACCATCGCATTGCGAGCATGTGGGACACATTGGATAAAAACACTCTGAAGCAATACCATCAGAGATTGCATCGAGAACGTGCTAAGTCTGGCAGAACATTGGCCTGGATTTTGCGCAGGGAGGTGGTCATTACCCCTATACATCATTTAATTACTATAGAGGGCGCAATGGTGTCTTCAGGAGTGGCCATCTTGACCACCTTCCGATGCCACTTGGAGGGAGATCTATAGAGCAAACCCACATATCACAACTGACATGATTAGGGCTTTCTTGGGTGAGTACGCCTCCAGTGGGTTGGTGTGGAGGCGATTGCTGAGTTGATGGCGGACGTCACTTTAGACGAGCTGCGTGTGGCATTATGGATGATCCGGAAGACTAAGGCTCGTGGGGGGAGGGAGGGTAGGGGGTTCCCATCTAAAGTCTATCAGGACTTCTTGGCGTTGCCCTCACACGTGGCTCCTCTAGGTTTACTAGGAGGCTAAGAGGATGGGGTACTACCGCTAACCATGGGGGAAGGGGATCAGTATGTTGGGGGATAGTTCAGACCCAGCGGTGTCGTCTGCTTATCATGATAAACACGGACGTAAAAATGTTATGTCAACTATTGGCCAACTGACTGAACCCTATGATGAGGCCTGGTACACAAAGACAAGCATGGGCTTATCCCGAATCGCTACATGGGGATAAATCTTGGGAGACTAACGCATGTACTACATGAGGTGGAAGGCAAGAGTGAGGGATTTCTGATCTGCACTTCCTTCATGGAATATGTCCCCCCAGGGCACTACATTGGTCCTTCAAAATAGGCTCTTTCAATTAGTAATGGAGGTAAACAGATTCTTGTTGAGTGCACATAAATTCATGTATTTTATTATTCATACATTGTATCTTCATTTCAAGCTTCTTATGCAACTCATAGTGTATGGATAATTTCATCCATCCAATGCATTTTGGGTATTTTTACCCTTCATCAGGGATTGGTCCTAGGATAAACGTGAATAACATGAGGGACTATATTCTTATTTCACATTGTTTGTGTCTATTATATATTTCATGGGGATGGTGAATCATGCTTGGTAACCGGGTGGTGGTAACTTTTACATAAAGTTTTGTGGATTCAAGTGGTTGAGATATGTAAACGTGACAATGTTAATGGAGAACGTGGCTTTTAGGATATCATTTATGCGGTGCAAAAATAATGGTGCAATATACCTTTCAGTGTGCCAAAAAAGTGTTATGGAGTCGGTCTTTTCAAATGGCAATTATATACGAAACCAGTCTTCGATGAAAAACTGGCAGCTCCGTGTGAGTTCAAACAAGTGTATGAAAAGAAACAAACTGGTGCTTAAATTTCGTGGTTAAGAAATGTGTGAGTCTTTTGATGTTTGATAGTGGTTTACGCGTTCAAAACGCCATGTACTTATTCGCAGTTCGAAACGGAGCTTGTGTTAGGTGCTGGCTACGTGTTCGGCATAAAATAAGTTGTGCGTTACTAATCAAAGCTTTGTTTACCGTGTAAAGCGTGATTCCATGAATGCGTAGCCAGCACCTAACACAAGCTCCGTTTCGAACCGCGAATAAGTACATAGTGTTTTGAATGCGTAAACCACTATCAAACGTCAAAAGACCCATGGAACTCCTATGACGTATACCCACTGGGGGATACGAACCTAGACTTGTACCCTGCCTACATATCTTCGACAGATGATTCTATTTAATATCTGGAACTTATTTGTAGGGCCACCTCCTTCTATAAGGTGTATCTTCACACGGAGCCTGTAGAGGAGAACAGCTTTCTCTTTAGAAACCTCTTGTTCACCCACCGCTCCACCCACACAACTGACATCTTTCAAGACTCCGTCAGTGCTAGGGTCAAAACTCCAAGCCTGGCTAAAAAGTACAAGGCCTCCCCTACTGACCTCCATTTACGTTTGGGGGTAGCTACAACCTGACTCGCTTGTGGTCTCTACAGGCCTTGATGGGCAACTCTCAAGTAACTGGTGATGCCCCTCCACCAGACAAGGAGAGTAAGTGTACAGACCCTGCAGGGAAAAGTGACCGTGCAATCAGCCAAAAATAGGTACATTGCTAACCCCATTGGGCTACTCTGCAGATAATCACCATGCCCACTGGGATAAAATGGAAGAGGTACACAAGCACATCCCAGGGGGCCACAGGAAAAAGGGTTATTAGATTGTCTCTGAGGGGGAAACCGTTCTCTAACACTACTATCTGCTGCGCATTAGATACTGTGGACACTGCCGATAGAGGAGTGAACTCCTGCGCATTTATGGCTGACTTCATATTTCAAGCCTCAAGCTGGTGGTCTAACAGAACCTCCTTCACATGCTGTTTCATGGTCAGCATCTATTCGGCCCCCAGGTAGACCAAACTTTAGAAAAGATCATAAAACCTATGAAGACAGCAAAGGCTATATGCACACCTTCTGAAGAGTCTGAAAGACCACCTCCCCAGAGGTCTCCAGATCCTACCAACGTCCACAGGCCATGCAGCCCTCTCCCAGAGGCTGCTGTAGGGGATCCTACAGAGGCACCAATTCAAAAGGCAGCTGTAAAGGTGGCTCCCCAAAGGAACAGCCAACACCACCCAACATGCCTCTCCTCCGCCCCTCCAATTACCCAACACCTGTCATTGGTGTTTTCAACAGTTCTTCTCCATTTGGCAGAATGTCACCTCAGACTAATGGTTATTGAACATTTTCCGAAATAGTTATTGCCTGAAGCTCATTTCCATGCCTCCCATTATTCCACCTTGAAAAACAAACTCTCTCAGATCACTAAAGGCTACCCAGGGAAGAGGTCAAAGCACTACTTCTCAAGAGGGCTATAGAACCCATCCCAAATCATTACCAAGGCACGGGACTATACTATGTACTTCCTAATGCAAAATGGTTGTTCCCTTAGACCCATTCTGGACCTTGGGCATCTCAATTAATGCATCAACTCAGAGCACTTTCATTTGTTTATTCTCAAGGTTATTCCGCTTCTGTTACTACGCAACTTCATGACTGCTCTCACCCTGAAGGATACCCATTTCCACATACCAATACACCCATCTCATTGCCAGTATCTCAGGTTTGTGATCAGCGCGAAACCAGTACAATGTGCTCCCTTTTAGGATCACCACTGCACCTCACGTGATCGCCAAATGTCTTGCAGTGATGGCTGCTCATTTTCGCAGACGAGGTATTTACGTCTTCCCCTACATGGACAGCTTGCTGATCAAAAGTGCTAACCACCAGCAATGCTACAAACACACTCAGGTAAACATAAACCGCTCACACAACCTAAGGTTTACCATCAACATCACCAAATCCCACGGACAACCCCTCCAGATCCAACCCTACCTAGGCGCAGTTCCCAACTCTGAGATTGGCATGGCCTATCCAAACACAGACAGGATCCGTTCCAGTCCTTTCAAGCACTAATGCTTCTTTTCCAACCAAACTGTCAGGTCCAGCTCAGGACAGTCATGCACCTTGTTGACATAATGACCTCCTGCATTGATATAGTACCCCATGCCAGACTACACATTCATCTGTTGCAGGAGTGCCTATCACAACATTGGTCTCAAGCAAAGGGTCATTGGGACAATCTAGTGTTGATCGGCCACTATATTTGTAGCTCTCTGCAGTGTTGGAACACCAACAATCTGTCGCAGGGGTGGCATTTTCTATAACAAGTTCAGCAAAGTACCATCAGAATGGATGCCTCCCTTACATGTGAGGTATGCACTTAAAGGATCTGACTGTTCAGGGCCAATGGGAGCACAAACACAAGGGCATCCACATCAACTACCTGGAACTTCTAGCCATTCACTTAGCGTGGAAGGCTTTCCTACCTCACTTGACAGGCAAGGTCGTTCTCATGACAACAGGACAGCCATGTGTAACCTTCAGAAACAGGCTGACAACTGTTCACCCCAACTCAAGCAATTAGCCTAGAGCATTTAGTGGCGGGCTCTCTGCCACAAAGTCCCTCTGCTAGTTGAATACCTTCCTGGAGTCAACAACGACGTTGCCGAACTCCTCAGCAGGTTCAGCAACAGGTCCATGAGTGGGAACTCCACCCACAAGTCCTCCTTCAGTACTTTCAGGGCTGGGGCTTCACAGAGATAAACCTTTTCACCTCAGCACAGGACCCCAAATGCCAAACCTTCGCTCCCAGGTCCCCAAACCAACAATCTAAAGGCAATGCTCCATGCAGACCCCCCAGGATATTGCGGCATAGATTTGCAAATTTAGCGGCACAAAAATGGAAATTTAGCTGCATTTTTGCGGCACTTCATTTTACTTGAAATCATTCCTTTTCAGCCTTAAATCAATGTAAACTGATTTAGCAGAGTTTTCCACTGTGAAATAGGCATGTTTAAAGTCTTTGTTACTCTACAGAAGGACAGCTCCAATCTGCACCTCGTGAGAGAGGTCCCTATTTCTCCCTGGGGTGTTCTAGCACCCATGTATTCACTCCTGCCGAGGCACCACTCCCTCCTGGACCCGTCCAGAATGTGCTACACCTGTGGGCCAAGAGAAGTGTTTGCCTCAGGGCCAGAGTGAGTTTTCTTCTCTACCAATCTGCACATCTCCATCTGCACATGACTTAGGTTTGGAATGAAGTCTGCAATTAAGTAACAGCAGAGGGGTGTGTGCAGGGTTTTAAGTAGGATGAAAAAACGGGGGGGGGGGTCTCATAGGGGCGTGGCCAATGTAATTAAGGCCCTGGCTTAAAACACTTAAGCTAAAAATCTGAACTTAGTATAGTATGCTGCCCGAATGGTATTTTGCCGCTTCTGTCCATTCATCCAGATATAGAACACAAAGTGGTCATGCAATTGATGACCTGCATATGTCTGCACTCCAGCGCTCCCTTCTGATAGTTATTCTGCCCCAGGAGGCTCCCATGGCTGGAAACTGACTTGCTCTCTCAATAATCGAAATGGGAATTTGTAATACAAACGTCGCCTCCCACACCTTGGCCAGAAGGAAGCAGATATTATACGGCGGCAAGTAGTGACGTTTACGCGCACAGCCAATTAAAGGCCATTGTTTGTTTAGCTGTCTCCTGGTAGGCACTTTTTTGTAAATATCGCAGACAAAATTGTATATATTGCACCCATTGTGATAGTCAGATGATTTAGCGATTTTTGCCTGAATCGTGTAATGTTGGAGGGTCTGATAAATATGAGAGAAAGAGGCAACCCGACCATGTGAGCTGTGGTATGCAACCCGAACACCCAGCACTACCCATGCAGCTGAAAAGTATTCAAGCCGCTCACCCCCACTATGATGGGAAAGGGAGAACCCCTCACCTATTCCACTTACAGTGCAAACATCTTCCCCAAAGCAAGGGTTTGCGTCTCCGCACCCTTTGTTAATGTTACATTGTGAATCCATGTGACCAAGCATGTAGTGCAAGATTATACTGTATTCAATGGCCTTGCGAGGAATGGGGCCCATCTGAAGGGTTTGGGACCCCTGAAGAGTTGTCCCCTCCCATGTTACGCCCTTGCCCAGTCCTTTGGGCCTTTCAGAGGTGCTGACCTTTGTCAAACTCCCATAGTCACTGAACAGAGCAGTCCACCTTCTGACAGCAGCAGAAGTCAGACTAATACCCCCTAAGCCAAGGGGGTGGGAGAGAGGTATTTCTCCCTGTGCCTAAAAATGAATGTGTCTTTCTGTAATGCAACATGTGCTCATGTAAGGGGCTCAGATTCCTTCGTGTTGAGTTTTCACTATATAAAACTGCAACAACAAAAAAAGTACTTCAATGAAATTCAAACGAAACAGGAAAAAATGTTTTGTTATTGATATCCTAGTAATATAGCCTGCAAGATGCCAATTAATTTTTTAACGCACGGATAATATCCAACTTTTGTTACATAGCCTTTAATAGGGGCATGAATATACAAGGTAATTTATTAGCAGGTTTGAGAAGTCAACATCGAATAAACTTATGAACTGCCAAACAAGGAACCAGCAAGCTGCCACAGACAAGTATGGCAGACTGACCCGAGCCTTGTGAATGGGAACGTTGCTTTGGCCCTTACGCCTTTTTAATTTTGAAATAAAATTATTTAAGTGGGTTCCTGTGGTGTAGAAATGAAAATGTATGTGCATACAGTAAGTATGCTGTTGAGGTAATGCGGACGGCCGCAGCTAATGCTGCAAACTGCAGGAAGCTTGAACGCAACTAAGTCATGCCAATCCGGCCAGACACAAAAGGCTTCTATGTTCTATATATTTATATAAATATAAAACTACAAATCATAAACGTTGGTTTGTGTTCTTGACACTACCGCAATTAGGCCTAATTACGTAGATTTTCTGATGGTTTTCTGACAAATGGTCATCCTAATGAGCTATGGAAGCAAAATTCGGTAAAGCAAAAGATGGCGAATAGCACCACATAGCGGTTTGTGTTTGAAGATTAACTATTTAGCATTCATCTTTTTTGGCTCTACTAATTTATTTGGTTCGACCTGAAACATAAGTGTTTGTGCACGTGAAAAAGTGCAGCTAACAAAATATTAACCAGCTGAGTACTACAGCGTTAATTTCGCTCTAATAAACTACTCCCCAATGCTCTTTAGAAGTCTGTAATCTAGAAAGGGAGCTGGTGACCTATGATGGATAGAACAGGATTGTGTTTGCAAGCGTTGACTTTAACTGTCCAAGTAATTTGCTGCAGGTCAGATGACCGGATTAGTTAAAGGCCGCAATGTGGTTTGAATAAAAATAGATTCAGAAGGGCCCACTGACAAGACTGTATTTTTCGCATATTCCCTAATGCCGGCCGCAGTAAGAAGCAGGCAGGTATTACCGCTGTACGCGCCACGTAATGAGGTATGCGCGTACAGCCAATAAGAGTTATCATTTCTTTTGCTGCCTGCCGGAGACCTTTTTTGAGGCAAAAAGGGTAAATATCGCGGTACTCGCGCTCCTCTGCTGATTTTGCCATTATTTTGCAAATCGCGAAATACTGGAGGGTCAGTCTATGGATGAGTTGGTCAGGGATTTTTGCCTATGCTTTTCCGCCTCTCCCGCTACTTCAGTTTCTGGTTCGGAGGCTCTGGCAGACATATCTCACCCTCATCTTGGTGGCTCCCACATGGGCCCAACAGCCTTGGTTCACTAATCATACTCTTTGGTTCTACACAAAAGGATGCTCAACAGGCCGGACCTTGTCACGCAGAACCATAGAAAAATCAGGCACCCAGACCCCACGTCTCTCAACTTTGATTTGGCGCCTAAGGTCATAACATTTGGATACCTTACTCTGTCACCTGAATGCATAAGCATTCTCAAGGCAGTACACAGACCTACCACCCGGGCAAGTTATGCAGTCGAGTGGAAGAGGTTTGTGTTCTACGGTCACTCAAAACCTATTGATCCCTTAAACGCCACAGTGCAGGATATTGTCAATCTGCTTCATTTGCAGATTTCAGGCCTAGCCTTCACCTCCATACAGCTACACCTAGCTGCTGTGGCCACTTTCCTCAAGAAAAGACAGCACGTCTCTCTTCAGAATTCCAGTAATTAAAGCTTTTGTGGAAGGGCTCAAAAGGGTCATTCCACCAGCCCGACATGGAATCTCAACATTGTATTGACAAGATTCATGGGTCCTCCATTTAAGCCCCTCCACTTCTCCCCCTTCAGTACCTTTCTTGGAAGGTGGCATTTCTAGCTGCTATCAAATCACTCAGGTGTGTATTGAGCTACAGGCATTAACCTTAAAAGTACCTTTCTTCCAAGTTCATAAGTATAGGGTTGTCCTTTGCACCAGCCCCAAATTCCTCCCTAAGGTAGTCTCCCAGTTCCACCTTGATTAGTCCATTGAACTCGGTTTTCCCCACAACCTGAATCCATTGCGGACCAAACTCTCCATACTTTGGATGTGAAATGATCCCCCATGTACTACTTTGAACTAAACCGTTTGGGAGCATACAACAAATGTGTTGCTTGCTCTAAACACCATAAAGAGAAGGCTCTGTCCAAATCAGACATTGCAAGATGGATTGTCTAAGGCAACCAGACATGCTACTCTAAAGCGAAGAAAACGGTGCCCCTTCCTCCTGGAGCCAATCCACTCAGAGGAAAGGCACCTCTATGGCCTTCCTGGGAAACCTTCCAGTAGCTGACCTATGCAATGAAGCTACCTAATCCACACCACAAACTTCTACAAAACATTACTGTGTGGATGTACTAGCACACTAACTAGCCACTGCAGGCCAGGCAGTAGTCTGTACACTTTTCCAATATGCTGCAGCACCCACAGGCTAGCCACCACTTTGGGGGGGGGGGGGCTGCTTTACAGTCTATGCCACAGCATGTGCATCTACAGCACACATGCCTCAAATTGAAAATGCTACCCTGTAAGCATCTGTTTGTGGCATGTAGTGCTGTAGATTCACAGGTGCCCAACCTCCTTCCTGACGCCTATAGCCAGCACAGTGTCCCTTACCATCTATTTTCCCTCTTTTGCATGAACATCACTCTATAATTTGCTTCGCTTCTCATTCCATCCTCACCCGCCGTGCGGAAAAAACAATCCAATGGAGTCGAACGCCATGTGCATTCCCAGCAAGAGGAGGAATCAAAGTATCTTGTGACTCTAAAGACTTCCTAGAAGAAAGATAACTTGCACACATCTGGGCCCAACACTAAATGGCAGAAGTATGCACATCATGTGACTCTACAGCACTACATTCCAAAAACAGATGCCTACTGGGTAACATCTTCCTTACAATGGTAGATAGATAGTTACATGTATAAGACCTATATTATGCTAAGGCCTAAGAGTTTTACACCTCCAGCCTTCAGCATATTCCATGGGTAAAAAGGCAGCTACCACGGTCTTTTGTGTAGTAATCATTTGTATAGCTGCTTACTTAGTCAACACTACAAACTTTCTCTAAGCGCGATTACAGCCCACCAGCAGGCTTTTGTTGGCCAAGCAGTCTTAAATACCTTGTTCCAAACATCTACTTGCTAGCCACTGATTAGAGGCAGTGTTTAATTTGTGAGAGAAAGAGTGCCAGTGCCCACAGCTCTGCTCAGAAGCCAATGGATGGTGCAATTAAATGTCAGCATGCAGAATACCAAGGTGGTAGTCTTTAACCACTTGGCTGCTAAGGTACATCCCCCTCTTCCCATTGACTTTCCATTGAAATCAATGGAAACTCCATGACGAGTTACCCTTGTCATTAGCACTGAAGGGGTTAATCTACTACCAGATGCTCCCTTTCCCGGTTTTCCACTCTTGCAGGTTCCTGCTTTCTCCCTTAGTGACCACTTTGCGGTCTTTCCAATCTGTTTTTTTCCCCGCTCATCTGCTTGTTAATGGTCTAATACGGAAAAATAATTGCTGTTAGCCCCCTCTGGCTCAAACTTGAGCACTGATTCCAGGAGGAATTGCTTTACAGTCTTTGCAGGGCAGTTGCTTGCTACAAACAGAAAATGTTACTTTCCCTGTAACCACGTGTTAATAGAAGTAGTGCTGTAGATCCACATGCTCCCACCCTCCTCCCAGGAAGAGAGCTATGATCTCAGATGTTATACGTCTCGACTAAATAAAAATGCACAGTACTTGTTTTTAGTCTCGCGTCACTGCGCTCCACCGACGTTCCTCCCCTCCGGGGGGGGGGGTGGGGGAAATCAATCGGACAGTGGAGTCTTTGTCCTAGTGCATTGTGGGCTTCGGGCAGTCATAAGGAGTCTTGTAACGTGAAACTTCTTTCAACAACAACTGTAAATATCCACCCCCAATAGTAGATGGCAGGAGTATGCAGAGCTAACTACAGGCTACGAATAGATAGTAACCCATTCCTTTTGCCATTCTATTAATTCAAATAATAATAGGAAATCTTGTAGAGCGCAATGGTGACGCACAACGGCGTGTCCCCGCGCTGAGAATGCGAGCGTGTTCAGAGATTGTGCTGAGGGGAAGGCCAGCTATCTGGCATAAAGAAATGTTTTCAGCTTGGCTCTGAAGATAGACTCTGCTGGTTCCAAACGCAGCGCTACCGGAAGTTTGTTCCAGCAGGATGCGGCAAGGTACCTGAAGGATCTACCACCCATCCTTGCTCTGGACACCTTCGGAATGGTCAGGCGCCCTGAGCCAGAGGATCTAAGCGCACGGGAAGGCTCGTATTGTGTCAAGAGACCCTGAAGTGGGAGGGGTGCTCTGCCGTTAATAATCCGATGACAGGTGCAGAGGGCCTTGAATTCTACCCTGCTCCTGACCGGAAGCCAGTGCAAGGCCTGGAGCGCGGCTTTGGAGGCTGATCTTCTAGGTAGTCTGAGAACTAGCCGGGCAGCGGCGTTTTGCAAGACCTGTAGGCGGCTCAGATTCTTCTCGAGGGTTCCTAGATAGAGAAGGTTGCCATAGTCCATCTTGGACGTGACTAAAGCGTGCACTAGTGTCCGGCGGGCTTTGGTGGGAAGGAGCTCCAAAACCTTCCTGAGGGTCTTGAGGATCCCGAAACAGGTGCCGACCACCCGGTTGACCTGGGGGCCAAAGGTGAGATCGGAGTCGAACCAGACACCTAAATTCCTCGCCTCCAGGCAGGGGGTAGGTGCTGGTCCCAAGCAAGGTGGCCACCACGCTGACGTCCACGCCGCCCGGTCTCCCCCTACCACCAGCACCTCAGTCTTGTTGCCATTAAGTTTAAGGCAGTTGGCAGACATCCAGGCAGCAAGATCTTGCATGCATGCTCTGAAGATGTCTGCCGCAAGACCGGGTGCACGCGATAGGGAGATGACCAGCTGCGTGTCGTCAGCGTATGACACCATGCGCAGACCGTAACTCTCCACTATGGAGGCGACCGGGGCCACATATAGATTAAAAAGCATTGGGCTTAGGGACGAGCCCTGTGGTACCCCCTGATCCAATGCCACTCGCCTGGAATAGCAGTCGCCCTGCCTGACTTGGAAACCTCGGCCAGATAGGAACGACTGGATCCATTTTAGCGCTGCATCACCCACCCCTGCTTTGTTCAGACACTGTAGCAGGATGGAATGTGCTACAGTGTCGAACGCAGCGCTGAGGTCCAGCAGGATCAGGGCCATAGTGTGGCCCTCGTCGGCCCCCTGTCTGATGGATTCGGATGCCATGAGGAGTGCCGACTCCGTCGAATGTCGAGGTCTGAATCCAAACTGGGTGGGGTGAAGGAGATTTGACTCTTCCTCAAACTGCATTAGCTGCAGATTCACCACCTTCTCAGCCACTTTCGAGAAGTAGGGAAGGAGGGAGATGGGACGCAGATTCTCCAGCTTTTCGAAGCTGATATTAGGCTTCTTGCGGAGGGGGAGCACAACTGCTTGTTTCCATTCCCAAGGCACGGTGCTGGACCTGAAGGAGATGTCCAACAGGTGCCTGATATATGGCTCTAGTGTCGTCAGGCTGTCCCCCAACCGTTTAGGAGATGCTGGGTCCCGTGGGGAACCTGATTTCACTGATCTACATATTTTGATCAGGTCTTCTGCTGGCGGGGTGGAGAAATTAAGCAGCAGATTGTGACCATCTACCTCTCTGACTGACGCTTCGAACTTTCCACCTAACACAGGTTGGGCAGGGAAGGCGGAATAGATTTTGGACACTTTGTCGCTGAAGTAGTCGGCAATGCGATTGCAGGCAGCCACAGAACAGTCCTCTGATCCCGCTGAGGATTTGGGGACCGCCAGAGATTTGTAAACACAGAACAGTTCTTTCGCTGAGTTCTCTGCATCCAAAAAAATTTCGGCATAGTGGGCAGTTTTCGTTATCCTAATAAGATTGTGATATGCTCGTCTGTAGATGAGATATCTCTCTCTCGCCTGACTGTCATAGGCTTCCCTCCACTGCCTTTCCGCTCGCTTACACTCCCTCTTGGCACCACGCAATTCCTCGTTGAACCAGGGTGCCGATTTCTGTGTACGACCGCCCTTCTTTGGATGGCCTAAAGGGGCCATTTGGTCCAGAGCAGCCGTGATGCGGTCGTTAAGTAATTTGTTTGCCGATTCCGCGTCATCGCCTCCAGGGGGGCCATCGGCTGTAAGAGCCTCATTGAATTTGGGCAGGGAGAACCTAGCCCATTTGCGCCTGGGATAGTTGAGGGGAGTGGGAGCGGTGACCTTGTTCTTAGGGAGAGAGATTTCAAAAGGTACCAAGAAATGGTCAGTCCACGGGAGAGGCACTGGGGGAGCCACCCTAACTTCCTCCCAGTTCGCAAAAACTGGATCAAGCAGATGACCATGTTGGTGTGTTGGAAGGTGGCCCTTTAGCTCTAATTGTAATGCTTGAAGTTCCTGCCGGAACTCCATCGCTCCCTTGTCTGACGAATCTTCGAGATGCATGTTAAAATCTCCGAGTAGCAGAAACTTGTCTCTCCGCAGCGCCATCTCTGTGGCACACTCTATGAGAGTACCCTTGAACCTTGCCAGGGGGCCAGGCGGGCGGTAGACTAAATAACCCTTCACAGTGGTACCCCCATTGATTTTTATCGTGAACACCCCCACCTCACTTGCCGCCAGCTGAACTGATTCAATTTGACAGGCAAGGTGGTGTTTAAATGCAAGCGCTATGCCTCCTCCTCTGCCCTCGGGTCTATCCAGTCTTACCATCAGATAGTCATCCGGTAGTGCCTGAATGATGTCAGGGTCAGAGTGTGCATCCAGTCATGTTTCTGTAAGAAATAGCAGGTCCAGTTGTCTATCCACGAGTAAGTCGTGGATGTCGAACTTATGGCAGCGCAACGACCTCACATTAAGCAAGCCGCACGAAAGGATGGGGCTGTACCGGGTATCTGCCATTGCAGTACAGAACCGGAATTGCCAGAATCTGCATCCTGTGTCCACCCCTGTGTGCATGATGTGGAGACCGTGACTGCATGTGGCGGAGGACAGATTCATCAGCTCGTCCCTACTCCACGGATCCGGTTAACAGGACCAGGGGCTTTGGCCCTGGGCCGTGTCCGGTCGCGGACGGGCGCAGACGGGCTTGGCTTTGGCGCGGCTTCGGCGCGCGCCCAGCGTGCCCGCTGCGCTCGTCCGCTGCGCTTCCTAGGCCAGGGTACCATTTTATAGTCAAGGGCGGGCGGGGCTGAGCACTAGAGTGCTCGCCCAGCTCGTCCCCCTCACCCAAGATGGCGGGACCGGTGAGGAGGGAACAGGGATTCGCGCCCTGCTTTCTACAATGTAAGTTTTAAAACACAATGGACACATTTTCATACATGCACTCTGTATAAAAACCAATGGCAGCAATTAAAATAATAGCAGCAATTTTGAGTATGAAACAGTCCCGGCTTTCCGCCTCAGGACAGCACTCTTACCGCGCTAACAATCAGCGAGGGCACGGGTGCTTGGAGCTTTTGTAGAGTCAAGGGCGGGCGGGGCTGAGCACTAGAGTGCTCGCCCAGCTCGTCCCCCTCACCCAAGATGGCGGGACCGGTGAGGAGGGAACGGGGGTTCGCGCCCTGCTTTCTACAATGTAAGTTTTAAAACACAATGGACAAATTTTCATGCATGCACTCTGTATAAAAACCAATGGCAGCAATTAAAATAATAGCAGCAATTTTGAGTATGAAACAGTCCCGGCTTTCCGCCTCAGGACAGCACTCTTACCGCGCTAACAATCAGCGAGGGCACGGGTGCTTGGAGCTTTTGTAGAGTCAAGGGCGGGCGGGGCTGAGCACTAGAGTGCTCGCCCAGCTCGTCCCCCTCACCCAAGATGGCGGGACCGGTGAGGAGGGAACGGGGGTTCGCGCCCTGCTTTCTACAATGTAAGTTTTAAAACACAATGGACAAATTTTCATACATGCACTCTGTATAAAAACCAATGGCAGCAATTAAAATAATAGCAGCAATTTTGAGTATGAAACAGTCCCGGCTTTCCGCCTCAGGACAGCACTCTTACCGCGCTAACAATTCAAAGGTTTGTGGAAGGAACAACGAAATTTGCAGATTTAGGCCAATTGCAACATTCATGTGAAGTTTAAATCTGGTGATAAAGCAGCTCATTAAACAACTGTTTGAGCCTTACACAAAACAGGGCTGAAATAACGCATGCTGAGTACAAAATGTGTAATTGTAGTCTCCTCATTTCGTAGAATACGTTACAGGCTTTAAGTATCTTTTCAACAAATACACAAGGATAAAGTAGTTAAGCACGCTAACCCTCTCCTTATTCTAAAGTTCATGGTTTTCATGTGAACCAATCTATTCAGTTACATACATTTTTCCAACAACTTAAAGCACAAGCTGAAACAAGTGCTACACTGCCCAGTGGTAAGGAGAGATATTGTTTACTTCATACAAGAGACCATGTCACTCGGGAAAAGTGAAAAAAGCGTTTTTTGCACACAGGGCAGCAAACAAAGGGCTTAGAGTTTCAAATGAAACAATTGCAAGGTGGTTAGTGAAAACTACAAAAATATGTTACCTACTGACTTGGAAAGACAACACAGGGCGTGCTCTACAAGGATGGACAGTGCAACATAAGCCTTCCTCGATAATGTGTCCATCTATGACATATGCATGCCAACTAGGTCTTCAGCTAATACCTCAGAATTTACTATATTGTAGATATCCATGGGAACCAGAAGACACATTTAGGACAGAAGATTCTTAAATACCTTTTTGCAAACACCCAGACTTCACTTCAACCTTTCTCAGATTACTAATACTGCTGCATATCCTCAGAATAGTTTCACAGTGCAAAAGGAGATTGTTACATAACTGTAATATGTGATTAATATGTCACCCATCTAGCTCCCCAGTGAAAAGATGGAGGTAATACAAACAAGTTAAACATTTAAACATGTTTAAAGGAAGTGAAGTAAAAATTCAGAGGTCACCATAACAGAGGGAAAAGGGAATCTAAATATGGCGCCCACTTGCTTTGTGGGTAACTCTTGACATCATCGGTAGTCAGCAACTCAGTATGGCACCTCTTTTAGTCAGTACCCATAAGACATAAAAAAAATTTACCTTTCAAGACTCGACCACTAGGTGACAGGACTGCATAAGAATCCCAAATGGCGTCAAGGACCAAAACCTTTCTACCATCCTTTTATACATTGCTGGGATTCTGAGTCTCTGGAATGTCTAGCTGCTTTGAGAAATATCTTAGAAAATTGCTCCGATCTATCGGTGGGTTAGCTGTTTAAGGGAATTAGACTGCTATTCTGTTCATGTGATCTTTAATGAAGAGTCTGCAATCTAGATGGAAAAGTTACTCACTTGTAATCCTAGTACTGAATAGTTGGACTCTCCATTAAAGTCCACCCTACTCAGTGACACACAATCAGTATTGTAGATGTCCAGATTGGAGATCCTAGATTACCGAATAAAAAGAAATGGAGCAACCGTACATGCTATGCTGAGAGGCAGAAGTTGCTTGCTGATCCTTTAAAGGAGCAGAGTACATTTTCTTTGAAAGTTTAAAGCTACTGCATATCTAGCTTCATTTCCACATTTCTGTCATTTTTAATCTGACGGGGTTAATAATGCATTGAGCTTGATTTTGGGATTCTTTTTTTAAATGGCTTTTATGTTGATGTTAAAGCATTTGAAATCCCATTCATTTAGCCTGTGATAGGCTGCAGATATATTGGGTCTGCACTTCAAAGAAAAAAACATTTTTTTCAGCCACATTTAAATCTACATCCTAATCAGAAAGTGTTCCATGAACTTTCAGGTGGGCAGTACTTCTCTAATGTTCAGTGGTGATTCCTACAAGCAGAACTAGGGTTTTAAGTAAGTTTTCCTGTATTAGCAAACTAGTATGACCAAGCTAACAGACTAAGGCCCTCTTTCTGAGTTGAGGGTAATTTGTGATTCATCCAATAAGAGAATGTTTGCAGCGTGTAATGCTGTAGTCTTAAGTCAAAAAATGCCCCAGTGGCTACTATTGCAACAACCATACAAATCTTGCACACTCACTACCTTACACCAGTGCTTGAGAGAGAGGACAAAGAGGATATGATACAGAAATATCTGTACTAAGGATAATAATTCATTTTATTAAACTTGCACAATTATGCTTCAGAAAGATAAAAAGTAAATAACATTTCTGGTTAAAAACATGGAAATAACAGACATAAAGATAAAATAAGACACCAAAATGTTGATTACATAAGACAGTAAATTGGGAACAAAAGAAAAGAACACTAGTTCCAAATTCTAGAGGAGATTACTAAATCCAGTCCGTATTCAATTGTCCACAATGGGTACAAATTCAGTATATACGATATAATACAATTGACCCGACAGATTTGAGATAATATCCTCTTCTCAAAGCATCGACACGTTTCGGTGGGCCTATAGGTGAACGGCCAACAACTTCTTCAGGAAATAAAATATGTTCCAATCACAATATAAAAGGTCTGTATTTTCGAGGCTGGTCAATACCTCCGCTCCAGTATTTTTACCCATTGTCAAACGCCGGAGTCTGTTGATGTGACCGACTCCGGTGTTTGTTTGCGTTCGTGATTCATACCGAAACTTCGTTCCTCGTTATTATCTACTAATACCACCCGGTTTAAATACCGAATACACAGCTAGGAAGATCCTCCAGCACCCCTGCTCGGGGGCTCTTACCCCGTTTCTCCAGCAAGGAAGAAAACTATGTTCCCCAGCGCCACTCGGCTTTTGTAGGCAACCACTACCCCCTTGAGGGGCGAGTGGGTCGCGTATATTATTAAAACAGTCCTTCGAGTACTTTGGTTGGACTTCAATTGGGAGGACTAGATATGGTGGCATAAGATTGACAAGATTCTACCATTTGATACTGGCTTTGGTTGGTCCTGAGGAGAATCCCATAAGTAGAAGGGATTCGAAACGCGTAGACCACCGGGTCTGCCAAGTTGCCCTTTTTGCCAATTAATTTCTTTGCAATTTTGTATGTGGCAACAATACACCTAACCTTGTTGTATATATATTCTTTTGAATTAATTCAACTGTGTGATGGAATTGGATATGGTGTATTTTAAACAATTTATGATGTAAATATTGTTGTTGGCAGACTTAGTACTCCTCTATTTGTGCATTTATTCCCCGCTTGAGTGAGTACTTGTTTGATTGTATGTGTGAGGTATGACTGTGAAATGTTTGATTAGTAATGAATGAAGGCATGTGTGATTCTTGTTCATGTTGTGTCCACTCCCTTTCTTGGTATATAATTGTGTTGCAATCTTTGTCTGAATTTCAAATGATCTTCTAAAGCAGAATCTTCTAAATAAACAGCTTTTAAATAGCACTTGGTTGCACTGCGCAGTGGTCTTTGTATTCCTGAAATAATTGTGGTTCAAAAGAAGATATCAGTAATGGCATTTTTTCTCGTTGTTTGAATAACATCAAGGTCAGTTAGTACACACCAACTCCATGGCGCTCAGTCTTGCAATTTGGCACCTGAAGTCTTGAGGTTGGGGATTTACACCTTCTTGAGGCTTGCATAATAATTTTAAGAAGCCAGACACCTTATTACCTGTGAATGCTTTGTAGTTAGATAGTAGAGATGTGTATATCACTGTAACACTCTTAATAAACAGCCTTCAAAAGTCACAGTACAAAACATTTTTGGCATCATTTTACATATTCAAAAACCTGGTTTAGCCTTTACAATACAGGTACACTTGGCAATAGCAGTGATTTATCTACACAATGGGGAACACGTTTTCTATGTTCAGAATTCCTGCTGTAAAAACTCTTGTGGAACTTCTTAACAGGATAATGCCTCCTAGAGCACTTCTTATCCCATTATTGGATCTTAATATGGTTCTTACTAAGCTTACAAGGCCTCCATTAGAGTCACTTCAATCATACCCACTACAGTCCCTATCCTGGAAAGTAGGCTTTGTGGTAGCTATAACTTTAATCTATAGAGTGAGTTGGAGGCTTACTCACAGCTGTGACCCGTGCAGGTAAAAGTGGTGGGGTAGTGGGGTGATGGGATAATTTTGACGGGCGATGACTAGAAAAATGAATTTCTTAATTTTCCCTTGTTATCGCCCATCGAAATCCCCACCCGCCACCCCTCCCCCCACCCGGCCCCACCGCTCCTACCTGCACGGGTCACGGCTGCTTAGTCAGTTATAGAAATTTTATAGAGGTATACAGAGATCAAATTGTCCTCAGGGTGCACCCTTGTGTCTTGCCAAAGATCACCTCTCCTTTTCATATCACTAAATCTATTGACTTACTTTCATTTTTCCTACAACCTGAGTCAGTAGCTTAAAGAGCTTTTATATACCTTGGATGTTAGAAGGGCCAATATGTACTATGTTGATCTACAAAGTCCATCTGGAAAACGAAGTAAATGTTTGTTGATTTTGCAGTTACACCTTGACAACCCAATTACAGTAGCTGTTTTTAGGTTTTGCCTACGCAATGCGTACGAAGTACGCATGCGCTAGCAAAATCTAATGTCTTGCAGTGGGGTTGCAGTGGGGAACAGGGACTCGCCCCCTCCTCCCATTGGCTAGCTCCATAAATGGAGGCTAGCCATTGGGAGACGGCTCTGTCCGTCAATCCCGGACCAGATTCGGGGGCGTTCCCGAGAATTTTTCCCTTTTGGTGACGTCAGCCGAAAGCCTGTTCTCGGGAACGCCCCCGAATCTGGTCCGGCATTGCCGGCCCCCGCCTTCCTGACCTTCTCAGTTTCTTCCCTCAGCCACGCCTCGTTCAACTGCCCTCACACTCCCCCGTGCTCGTTTTCAGCGGGTGCTTACCTGTAATAAATAAAAAAAAGTATATACATTAGCTTAGAGAAGAAACGTTCGTGTGCAGAAATAACCAGTGTAAATCCCTGACAAAACAATGTGTAAAGTGAAGTAGTGGGCGGGGCGATCGCAAGAGTTCGGGCTTGTCCGAGTCTCTCAGAAGTCATTACCCTCTGCCCTAACCGGCCCAACAGCCCATTAGAAGAAAAAAGTCCGTGTTTAAAGCAACTGTGCGTCTGCTTCAAGCCTAATGCGTCTACCTCACAACGGTCGCATCGGACATGGTTTATTCCCAGTAAAACCCAGACATGCAGACTAGTGAAAGCGTCAATGCTTTCTGGAATAATTGTTACAAAAAAAACAATACATTTTTTGAACTATTTCCTCCAACACACCGGTGACTGTTCTGCGTACTTCTATAAAAAGTATATTTATCAAGGAAACGTACAGCAGAGATTGGAGAAAGGATTTTTACGTGGACTTTACTCCGTGCTTGCTATCCGCTATTTCTGAATGTATCTAAGTGCAGCTATAGTGAGTTCACCCCTGCGCCCTCGAGCACCTCCTGTGTTTGACCTTGACCACGCGCAGATGACACTTGCCTCCCCCTAGGGACCCGTAGGTCCATCTTTCCAGGAGTGTAAAGACTGCTCGTTTGACCGCAACTAGCACCCGCCAGCGCTGCTGGGAGCACAGACACAACTGCGCCACGAGCGTCGCAAAAAAACGCTCGCAAACATTATAGTCGGAACCTTCTTTCAACCTGGGCCTTCTTCTTCTTTCTCTTGCCTCAAAGGCGTTTCAAAGCATATTTTGCAAACCTACACCTGCTTGTAACTGTTCATATGACTGGACTCTTATATTTACTACCAAAATCACGCATGATTAGCCCTCGTGCGCTCGCACTAACAGCAGGTTTAAAGTTCGAATCTAACTGTTCAGCCTTCAGTTATAATACGTTCTGTAGAGCGCTTAGATGCGCAGAACTGCGTCTGTAGCGCATAAGACAATGTATCACTAGAGAGAGTAGCGTCTAGTGGTATAGCACAAACTGCAGGCAATGCTTGCCTTCCGCAAAAATAAAGATTTAGCGTTGCGCCAGAGCTCATATTTCTGTTACACATTTTCCATAAGAAAAATATACGCACAGTCTTGCTAATTTCTTGCTTTATTATGTGGCATGTTTTATACATCGGATGCCCTGACTTCACGAAGTAGGGGCTGGTGGCAAGGGAGAGCTGTAAGGGGCTCGCAGACCGGCATGTCATGTTTACTTCCTGGCATGAACGTAAAATGGGAGCCCGCTTCTAAAGCAATCGGGGTTACAGTATTCAACACGCGTACAAGTTATTACATTTTTTCTGGGGTGTGATTCACTGCAAGTCCTACATAAACTCTGGACTCAAGCCGCGCCAAGAAGTCATATCCAAAGAGGTCAGGGACTGGATGTCTGCGCCCCCTCCAACGCAGACCGTCGTTGGCAGGCACATCACATCCAGTTTTGCTCGTGTCGTGGTAAGTAGGGTCACAAGACTTAGACGGGAGGGTCGAATCAACGTATATAGCAGGGTCGATCATATTATGCGGCAAAAAAAAGTTATGCCCCACATTTTGTGATAGTATCACTTCATTATTGTGTTGGTTTTTTTGTGCTCGGTTTAACACTGTTTGAGCAAGCATTTCACCTCTTTAGTACCATGTTAACACATCAATAAGAAACTTGAAATTGACTAGTAACTCTTTGTGAATGGCCTTCCACTGCCAACAACACCCGTTGCAGCATAGTAGTATTCTTTATCTGTTTGAGTTAGTCATGTTTTTTGTAAAAATGTGCAGTTTATGCAGAACATGATGGATTATGTGGCAAAATTCATAATTATGCGGAAAGTGCCACATAATAAGAGATGTTTCGCTGTTTGTGGAACTGATGTCTTCATCTGTTGCATGGAATGAGCCTGTCCCGGCACAACTAACCCAGAACAGAGGGTGCCCTGTTAATGTTCTTATCTCCAGACGCTCTTCCCAAGGGAAGTCTGTGGTGTTCCCTTAAAGACCAGTACCCTAAAATGACCAGCGTCAGTGGCACCCGAGGCTCAGCCAGTCTGGCATGCCACTGCTGCGCTGTCCCAGCTCTACTGGCCTGTCCTCCGACAGTAACACCAGACACCAGTACCTTCTTCTAACATTCGGGGCCTGCATTACTACTTCTTCCATCAGGTTAAACAGGTTTAATATTATCCTAAATGTGTCCTTTGTTTAAAACTCTTTAGACTGCAAGTTCCTGGGATAAAACTCTACGTAGCCTTTCTTTGGTCATGGTAAAAGTTTAATAAAGTAGGTTCATGGTCTGTAAGACAGAGCTCAACTGACCATGGACATGACAAGGATGTCTCATGACCTCTCCATCCTTGGATGTCACTGTCAGCAACGCCCCCCCCCCCTCTCATTCAAGGGCAGTCCACTTTTACGGCAGCCTCTTACACAGAAACGAGACGTATCTTCTGTGAGGCGAAACCTCCCCGACCAAGGGGCGCATGTTCATGCACGGTTACTGACCCTGCCCCATACCTTCTATCCTTTCTGGGACAAAGGCGTTCGAGGGCGACTCCTCCTACATGTAAACCTTCCTACGCAGCAGGGGCGCTTGCTCTCTTTCCACGAGAGCCAGGCAGGCAAAAAAGAAAGAAAGTTTCCGGAAATTGCAGGCTCGGTCCGGAAGAAGCTAAAAGGGGAAAGCCGAGGGTCAGTTAGACCGAGTAGACACGCATCCTTCAAATGCGCGTGAACGGCGGATGCCACGTTCCAGAGGCGGAAATGAATTTATGTCCTGTTAATTTTACGCCGCTCGGACAAATCCCTGACACCTTTCCCGGCATCAGCCTCCTAGGGACTTCTGCACTCGACCTTCCTCTCACTTTTTGGAGATTCTGATGTTTAAAATAAGATTCCCGATTTTCACATGTTCCCCAAGAGTCGTTTCTATGGTCTAGCATTATTGCTACAATTTATTTTTAATCGATTGTTATAGCTAATGTTTAAATAAAAAAAAAAAGAATCGTTGCAATTTATATACGTTTTTTTCTTGTCGGTTTGAGTCATGGTAAGGCAAACTCCACCTTTTATCCTTCCCAGGTTGGCTGAGCACTAATAAATTGGTTCATAGTACCGACGGTTACTTACAGCGCATAGAATCGGCAGATGTGAGCCGTGGAGCGCCTCCTAGAGCCTGTTATTATTGCCAATCATTTGCCTGTGATGTCACAACTCAGCTAAAAGCTGGGACAAGTGCCCCATGCTACCCCTTGGCCCAACTGCCCTCCCGAAGCCTTACCTTTAAGTGCCTCAGAATAAAATGTAAATGGTGGCATATTATTCTATAAATTACAGCTAAGGCTATAGTGCTTGCACCTGCGCTGTGATTTTAGGAACTTCATGTATTCCCATTGTTAGCACGTGCTCTTTTGACATTTATTTTCAGAGTATAAAATAGTGTCTATTAACTGGCTGTGAATGCACAAAGTTGCATATGAAAAGATGCGGCGCCGTTTTTGAACCCTCCCTGCTTCCCAGTGCCTGGTGTGTTAATTACAGCTCCTGTTTTCCATATACTTGCCGTTCAGTGGTTAAGCCCGGGAGCATTCATTACTTCCGCCCTGTCCCTCCCCTGCCTCTCCGGGGGCCTGGTGCCGGCACATATGACAATCGCGGAATGCGGGGCCTGCACGCTTAGTGGTTCCCATGAACTGCCTGCTCGCTGCAGCTTAGAGGGCCCACCCGCTCTAGTGGACGAGCCGAGGGCTCTCAGCCTTTCACTGGTGGCCGCCATTTCCTGCTTTGGAACGCATTGTAGTGGCGCATACTAGTTGATGCACGTCACGTCATGACGTGACGTGCGGCGGCCATCTTAGAGATGCGCGCGCAGTCTGTCGTGTAGGCGCGAGTTCCGAGCGGGACACAGCGTCGGCTCGGCGCTCTTCAGTTAGAAGTTTATAACGTAACATTAAAGAAGCGTTAACCACCAATATTGGCTCCGGGCATTATTGTGGCAGCAACCTTACAGTGGCGACGAGGTCGGGACGCGACCAGAACCCTCGGGGGAGACTCACCAAGCCAAGACAGGCAGACCCTGGGAAGGAGCAGCAAGGAAGGAGCACAGCCAGGAATGGTGACGCAGATAAGTGCCTGTATAAAGAACAAACACATAAAACTGAAGAGCGTGGCAGAGCCACAACAACCAGATGGAGAAGTTAGCAAGGGGGCAGTGCGCACGCTATTCACAAGCTACAAAAAGCGCGCCAAACCGGAAAACGACCCCACCACACCAGAGATAGCGAGCTGGCAACCACAAAGCAGGAGGAGGGGGCTGACACCGAGAGTCCCCGGGCACAACACTACAAGGCAGAGACAGACAGCACCCCAGGCAGCCCCACCAGCAAGGCGGACAGAGCATCCACAGGCAAGGGAGAAAGGATGAGCACACCAGCGGGGTACGCCATAGCGCCGGTACAGTTCCTACCAAAACCAGGGGAGCCATTGATGAAATGGGAGGACTGGCGTGAGTACATAGACAACTTTATAGGGGTTTTGGAGGATGAGAACGAAGAGGAATTCACCTCCAAAAGGAAGAAACGCATATTACTACTAAATCTGGGACCAGAAGGACTCAGGATATACAAGAGCCTGGTGCCCAAACAAAGAGATAGTATGGACGACGATGTGTACGCCCATGCCCTCGATGACCTAAATGAGCATTACCGGCCCACCGTATGTGTGTCAGTTGACAGATTCAACTTCCAGCAGAGGAAGCAAAGGTCGGGTGAGTCGATCGAGGAATATGTGGCAACCCTGAAGAAACTAGCGACCACGTGCAGGTACAAAGAGTGGGAGGAGGAATTTATCAAAGACCAGATAGTGATGCACGCCTCCAGCACAAACGTCCAAGACAAGCTGTGGGCGAGTGGAGACACCACACTCAAGGATGTGATGGTTATCGTCAAAAGGGCAGAGCTGGCACGCAGGTGCGCCGATGCTACCAAGAAAGACACAGCACCCGGCGCCATGGTGAACAAAGTATACGAAGAGGGACCACGGAGAGACCAGAAATACAAGGGCCCGGAAAGGAGAAGCCACAACAAGGGGCAAAGCAGCACTGGACAGCAGGGACGACAACCCAACAACGACACGAGAAAGACGTGCTACAGGTGCAGGAGTTGGTCGCATGAGGCACACGACAGGAGATGTCCCGCGTTCAGGGCTAAGTGCTTGCACTGTGGCATCATCGGCCATTACGAAAAGGTGTGCAGGAAGAAATCGTCGAAGAGTACAGTGCGATACGTCGATCAAGAAGAGGAGAATCAGGAGGAGAGCCAGGATGAAGAGGTCGTCACAGTCCTGTGCATTTATGATCAGATATTAAGCGTGGAGGGGAAGAGGACAACAAAACCCGTACTGGAAATGGAGATGGGAGGTATAGCCGTCGAGGTGGTGGCGGATACCGGCTCACCCTTCACCATAGTACCAAGAGCGGTGTGGAACGACACATTCAGACCCGTACTAGGACCAGAGTTGGAGAAACTGGATATCCGACCAGTCACATATAATGGTGACCGCATCCCCATGGCAGGGTTCCGGCTCCTAGAGTTCGAGTTCAGAGGTCGTTCAGCGATGTGTAAGCTATACGTCTCAGAGAAGGGACCGTCTGTACTGGGATGGTTGGACCAGGGTGACTTGGGAATAAAACTAGACCCAGGAGGAAAAGAACAGATCCTGCTCACTGAATCGGACACCTGGCCAAATTTGACGAGATGGAAGGAGAGTTATCCAAAGGTATTCGGAGGCACAGTAGGGAAACTGGAGAGATTCCAACACAAAATCATACTCAAGGAGGACGCTAGTCCAGTGGCCCACAAAGTAAGGAATGTGCCGATTGCTGTAAGGGAGGCAGTCCAAACAGAACTTCAGGACTTGGAAAAGAAAGGGATAATTGAGCCTATCACTTGTGCAGAATGGCTCGCACCGTTGGTGGTAGTCATGAAGCCGAATGGAAAGGTCAGGCTCTGTGTTGACCTGAGGGAGTTAAACAAGAACATTGTCGGGGAAAAATTCCCCCTCCCGAGAATCGAGGAAATGCTGGCAAGAACAAGAGGAGTCAAATGGTACTCCACCATCGATTTGACCTCCGCTTACCACCAAATAGAGTTACACCCAGACAGCAGGAAACTCACCTCATTCATCACCCCGTTCGGCTGCTACCAGTTCCGCCGCATGCCGTTCGGACTGGCCTCGGCAGCCGCCGTGTTCCAGAAACTAATGCACCAGTTGTTTAAGGACATAACGGGCATACAATACTTCCAGGATGACATCCTGGTGATGGGGCGAGACAGAGCAGACCATGATCCGAAACTGGAGAAGGTGCTGAAAACCTTGGAAACCAAAGGCCTTACGGCTGAGTGGGCAAAATGCCGACTGGGTCTGGAGTCGGTGACCTATTTGGGCCATGAGATTGGGGCCCAAGGCATCACGCCAAAGGCAGGAAACGTGAAGGCAATCGCTGAGGCTCCGCCACCCTCCAACAAAGAGGAGGTAAGATCGTTTTTGGGCATGGCGGAGTACTACAGCAAATTTGTGGTACACTTCGCTTCCAAGACACACCACATGAGGATGCTGACCAGGGAGAACACCAGCTTCCAATGGACACCAGAGGCACAACGTGAGTTCGACACGATAAAAAAGGACGTCACAGGAGCAGTACCTTTGAAGGGATATGACCCACAGGGTGTTACAGTACTCACGAGTGATGCCAGCGATAAGGGACTAGGTGCAGTCCTAATGCAAGATCGTGGACAGGGGCTGATGGAGACGATCAGTTTCGCATCCCGGACATTAACAGCGACAGAAAGCAAGTACAGCGTAATCGAGAAGGAGATGCTGGCCGTGGTGTGGGCCACATCGAGATTCCGGCAGTTCTTATGGGGGACTCGATTCTTGCTCAGGACAGACCATAAGCCCTTGGTGAAGGTATTAACATCTAGTGGGCACGCCAACGCTACCCCCAGGATATCTAAAATGACATTGAAGTTACTTGAGTTCTGGTATGACGTGGAGTATATCCCTGGAAATCGAAATCGGGTGGCAGACTACCTGAGCAGGGCGGCAGCGATGGAGCCAGGCGAAGAGGATCCCACGAGCCACAGTGAATTGGTGGCCCTAATAGAGGACCAGGAAAAGATTATCAGCCACCAGGAGTGGATGGATGAATATGAGGAGGACAATGTCATGAAAGAAGTGAAAAACAACATTGTCAAGGGCTGGCCGGACAAAAGACACATGAATGAACAGATCAAGCCATACTACGAAGTGAGAGAGGAACTATCAGTAGGAGATAGAGGAGTGTTTGTATATAGAGGGGACAAAGTGATTCCCCCAAGGAACCTAATCAATAAACTACTGGACATGCTACATGAGGGTCACCTCGGCATTGGGAAGTTGAAATTAAGAGCGAAACAGAACTACTGGTGGCCTGGCATGGACATAAGAGCAGAGAGGCATGTCAGGGAGTGCCCCCAGTGCCAAGGGGCCGACAAAACGCTGAAACCTTTGCGTCCTGCACTAGGACAGTTTGAGATTCCACAGAACCCGTGGGAGGAATTATCCATAGACATATTAGGGCCCATCCTTGACGACCAAGGCACTAAGAAATATGTGTGTGTTCTCATGGATCGATACTCCAAATGGCCGGAGGTGAAGGTGGATGAGACTATGGACACCGAGAACATCCTAAGATTCTTGTCAGACACGTTTGTGAGGGAGGGCATTCCCAAAGCCATCCTCAGTGACAACGGCCCCCAATTCACGTCCGACAGATGGAACCAATTCATGCAGAGGAACGGCATCACGAGCAAACACACAGCCATCTATCATCCGGCCGGAAATGGTCTGGTGGAACGTTTTAACAGGGTGGTGATGGGTGCCGTTCAAGCTGCAATCTCAGGCAACAAGGACTGGGAGAAGGCCATAGAGAACATGGTATGGGCTTACAGAATAACCCCAACTGGCACTGGATATAGCCCGTTTCAGATTTTGAGAGGGCGCGAGCCTTTCACCCATGACAATCGGGTCTGGAAAGAGAAAGTTATCACCAGCGAGTGGTCTCCTGCGATTGTACGCGCCAACCTAGAAAGAGCTCAGTCTATATACACCAACTACTACAACAAAAGGAAAAGCGTGAAGGGAACAAGATTAGAGCAGGGAGAGTGGGTCAGAGTGAAGCTGGCAACGTTACAGAAGAAAGGCGACAGTAAATACAGCAGGCCCATGCAGGTCAAAGAGGTGTATGATCGGGCGGCCTTACTCAGTGATGGGAATGTATGGTCCCAAGACCGCATGGCCAAGTGCAATAAGGTCTTACGATGGAAACAGAGGGGAAACGACTGGGGAAATGGAGATGAACAGGATATTGAGCTGGGACAAGAAGCTGATGAGCCGCAAGAAGGTAGAGATGCTGTAGATGGACTTACAGAGGAAGGAAGTGATGGTGATCACCAAGGAACAGATGGGGAGTTACGAGGGGGGAACTCCGAAGGAGTGGCAGCTGGAAGGAGAGAGGAAAGGAATGAGGAGGTGCAGAACCGAGGCCCTCCGGAGAACACTGCCAGAGTAACCAGGAGTGGTAGAACTGTGATAAGGCCCTCCAGGTATCGTGATTTCGAAATGGACAGTGAACTGTAAGTGACTTTATTGTTGTATGAAAAAGGGGAGATATGTAGTGGCGCATACTAGTTGATGCACGTCACGTCATGACGTGACGTGCGGCGGCCATCTTAGAGATGCGCGCGCAGTCTGTCGTGTAGGCGCGAGTTCCGAGCGGGACACAGCGTCGGCTCGGCGCTCTTCAGTTAGAAGTTTATAACGTAACATTAAAGAAGCGTTAACCACCAATATTGGCTCCGGGCATTATTGTGGCAGCAACCTTACACGCATGTTTAAAACATTGCTTTCCGTCGCTTCAGAGCAGGTCTTGGCGCTGTTAGACAAGGACTGCTGGACCAAGGCCCACAAACTCTCCGAGGAAATATTTCCACACCGAACCTACATTCTTCAAGCACTTGCGGCGCGCAGCTCCACGTACTCTAGGTTTGTATCCCAACATCCACCCTTCCTCTTTGGTATATTGTTTGAAAATGATGCCAAACTATTCAGTTGGAGACGATGTGGCTTACCGACAAGAGCTGCCAATGTTGGAACTGGGCAACCAGCTTCGAGTTTCAGAGTCGGCTCACAATCATGTGATGCTGGGCAAATCACTTATATGATATATCTATCTCTCAGTGCCAACACAATAAATAAATGTATAACGTGTCCTTGTGTAATATAAGTGGTACCCATGTACAGACCTCTAATACCTTCAAGTCGAGTTGCGTTGTGCAAAAGAAAATACAAATACATGTAGAGCCAGGTTTTTTCACTATGTGGTTATGAAGGCACAGCTCAGTTCCAGATGGTTCTAAAGAGAAACCAGTAAAAGAATCCACTGCTCCAGAGTCTGGTATATCACTCTTGCTTTCGGCAGCAGAACGCAAGAGCGTGGCTATAGAATTTCTTTTATTGGTGGTCCCGGGGCTGAACCACTTCCCCTCAGATTTCCGTGTTTTTTTCCGTGACACATATGGACATTGAAACCCTGGGTCAGACTAACCATGGTATTTTTTTAAGGAGTGGTAAATTCGTATAATGTTCTCTTATATAATTACGCAAACATTCTGGGGCCTATTATGTGCAATTATTCTAATTGTAAATTCTTTACTTAGGGCTACAGTTTAGAGCATGGGTACTCACAAATATTTTCTCAAGGGCCAAAAAGATTGGTCTGTGGTGCGATGGAGGGTGGCACTGATGTCAACCGGGTGGCTGTTGGTCGGGTGAGGGGGCTGATGGTATGGTAGGTGTAGGGTAAGTGAAGCATGCACCTCTACTGGTCGGCAAAATTACACAAAGTGAAGCCAGAAAACCTGGGATAAATTTTGGCTTTCCCACTTGACCAAATTGTGTGATACAAGGCAATTGTTTTATTTCACTTTCCCTCCTTTTTAGGTTTTGCCTGGCGAAAGATGCGCTCTGCGCATCTTTTTCGCGCAGGCGAAAACCTAATGACTATAGTAGGGGAGACAGGAACGGCCCCCGTCTTCCATTGGCTAGCTCCATAAATGGAGGCTAGCCATTGGAAGACGGGCCTGTCCGTCAATGCCGGACCAGATTCGGGGGCGTTCCCGAGAATTTTTGGCTTTTGGCTACGTCACGCTACGTCAGCCAAAAGCCAAAAATTCTCGGGAACGCCCCCCGAATCTGGTCCGGCATTGCCGGCACCCGCCTTCCTGCTCGGGGCCGTGAGGAGCCCGCAGCCGCCGCCCCGTCTTCGGCGAGGCCCCGGAGAGGAGGAGTTTGAAGGTTGGTAGGGGGGCGGGGGCATGGATGTCTAACGTTAGCGGCATTAAATACAGCTACTGAATTCAGGTTTTACTTGTTCAATTCCAGAGACCAGCACTGCCCCTTATCCCCGTTTCAGCTCAGCCTCTCATCTTGCCCATGTCGTTCACAAGAGTACCACCGAGCCCGGTGATAAAAAGCCCCGGTAGGATTGTAGGGCAGTGTGCTAATAGCAAGCTGTTACTACCAGGGCACCTGCCGGGAGGCTGGCATGTGCCCTCGTTTGTGCACACTTCCTGGCTCGCCTGTGACTCCCATTTCACAAGTGCTCACACGTGGATGCCCCGGCTGAGGACCGGAGGGCACTGGTTCCCGGTGTGTAATAAGGAGGAAGGGACTCACCTGTGCCAGGCCCGCTGCAGACCTCACCCCACGGCCGCTCCTTTCACCCTAATTATCCGGAGGTGAAATCAGGTGTCTGAGACCTCGCCGTGCACGCCCAGAAGAGACGGGCACCTCCGTCGTCAGAGAGACGAAGCAGGAAGTCCACGGGGCAGGAAGCGAGTGTGGAGCAATAACTGCTGCCCTGGACCGCTGCACACCAGGGCCTGTTTACTCAGCGGCGCGCTGCATTCTGGGGCTTGTATTTTGCGTTTACCTTCCGAAGGATGAGCGTTACATCTCAGCACACAAAGTTAGGTGTTCTAAAGTGCTTAATGAACTCGAGTTAAGTGCAGAGTGAAAATCAGCCATTTACACGGGGCTTTCAGTGGGAGCGAAAAAAGGTGTGTGTGTGTGTGGAGAGGGTGGTCTCTAGAAGGTGCTGAACTCAGTGCTTCGCATTATGTGGCTATCTCAGCTGCTGGCATTGCCACGGTCCCCCATAAAGGCTTTTTAACCAGCTAAAACTTCTGGAGAGCGATGTGGACCACTCCAGTGTCGCACTGTATTTGAGAATGTGAAAACGTCTGTCTTTGGCTACTACATCCTGCCTTGGCTTTCTAGCAGGGTATGTGTATAAATGCCCAGTATTGACATTTGAAAGTATACTTCAGGGGTGCATGTATGCATGTGCAGCAGGGTATGTGTGTGCTTTGAAATCTGGGTATCTTTGTCTTCAAGGTGAGTGTGTGTGTGTGTCAGCATACTGGGAGTATGTACTTCTGTCTAAAGGGGATCTGTGTGTCTGTACATGCGAACGTCTGTGCATGATAGAGTTTCTGCATTAGTGTGTCTGCACTGTGGTGTGCCTCTGTAGGGAGGGCTGTGTGGTACTGTGCAGGGGTGGGTGCATCTGTGTAGTGTGGTTGTCTCTGTGTAATTGGGTTGTCTGTATTTCCAGTGGTTAAGCAATAGGCGAAGACAAAATGTAAATACCCATTGGTAAAGAATTAGGAAGACAGCATGGAGAATTTCCAGGTTTGAGCTAATAAGACAGAATCAACAATATTTTGGCGTATAGACTGAGTAACAACTGGTGAAAGAGGTAATGAATGTCAGTGCTGGAAGCGAAATTAGTGCACACCCATAAGGCCTAGTACCACATTCAAAATAAAAGCCGTTTTTTTTATGGACTCTGCTTGTGCCTCCGTGTGCCCCTGTTGCGCCTCTGTGTGCCCCTGTTGCCTGCTTGTGCCTCTGTGTGCCCCTGTTGCCTGCTTGTGCCTCTGTGTGCCCATGTTGCCTGCTTGTGCCTCTGTGTGCCCCTGTTGCCTGCTTGTGCCTCCGTGTGCCCCTGTTGCCTGCTTGTGCCTCCGTGTGCCCCTGTTGCCTGCTTGTGCTGTGTGGGTGTGTGTGGAGGGCTCCGTGTGGCTGTGTGTGTGGGAAGCTTTGTGTGGCTGTGTGTGTAGGAAGCTTTGTGTGGCTCTGTGTGTGAGGGGCTTTGTGTGGCTGTGTGTGTGGGGGGCTCTGTGTGGCTGTGTGTGTGGGGGGCTCTGTGTGGGTGTGTGTGTGGGGGGGCTCTGTGTGTGTCATTTGCGGGAAATAAAGCTAGTGGCATTGTAAATGACAATGCCATTTATTTATGTTAAAAAAACATTAATAAAAATAATGTCAAGAGCAATGCCAATAGCTCTAACTTTAACAAAGGCAAAACCATTGCATTGTAAATGCTTGTTAACAATTGCCTGTGCCTATAAAACATTCTACAAGAAAGGAAGCCTCAGTGGATTTCCTGGGCAACTTCCCATTAGCAGATATCTGTAATAGTACCTATGATATATTTTTCACCAGCAAATACAGTCCTCTTTTAGACATGTAAAATATTCTGTAAAGCACAGGTTGATGTCTATTTACCAACTCGAGCTAGAAAGTCAAATGGACTGTGACCCACGTACCTTGCATGACACATTTGAAGATGCTTTGTATATGGTATCAGTCAGTCCTGGGAGTCTACAGGATGTTTATATTACTACGTTCCAGAGCCCCTTTCCACATGGATGAACTCCTACAAGAAACCAAAACCATAGATGTGAAAGGGTTTTGTTATGGCCTCATTGCCTGCTGCCGAGGGCTATACCAGTTGTTTTAAGACCCTGAAACGGCAACTCAGGCCTTGAATGAAGGAGAGGCAGTTTAGCAACTAATATAGCTCAAGGCAGAAGGGCTGTGAGGCTATTAGAACATTCCACCTACTAAGGGTAGAGTATTATGAAATAAATAGGGAGAAACCGGGACACATATTGGAATGTTGTAGCAGAAGGCTTATACCAGCTGTTATAAGCAGTTGGACCCTACATTGCCTTCAATGAAGCTCCCAACATTCCATTATGCTAATAATAATGAATGCCCTCCTCTATTGCGTAGTTAATACAAAACAAATACAGTGGCTGTAAATAAACTGTAACTTAAACAATCTATACAAAAGAATTGCATCATATTAGATGCTGTTCATTAAATCAGAGCACTGAGTGATAAATCAACCAGTGGTAAAATTCCTGCCTTTCTAAACTCTGAACATTTCTTGGGACCAAAGCACCCATATGCGTTTGCTAAATGACATCTAACATGCATACCATTGCTTGAAAATAAAGATGTGTTTTTCATTAGCGACTGTGCTGTTAGTAAGTCATAGCTTTGCTCTGTTAAGGCGTTTGAGCGATGAAAAGGCTAGCAGCACAAACCTGTGGTTTTCAGCCAAGATGTACATAGTATGCAGCCCACCCTAAGCACCCTAAGGAAGCTTAAGATATCTCTTCTCTAACATACATTTGCATCAAACATAAATACCATTTCTTATTACAAAAAACCCAGTACTTTTGATTAATTGTGAAAAAATTCAGGATTTACCATGCCTATTCTGTTAAACATTTCCTAAAATTCGCAATGTATAATGCTCATTGATTCATGATATATGAGCAGTTGGTGCACTTTGCACCTACAAAACCAAATTTTGTGCTAAGCATGCACAATTGATACTAAATGAGATCCATTCTTAAATGAAGATTGTGCATAATAAATTATGTGCAAAGGGGGCACGTAAGCGAAAAAATGCAATACATGCAACATTTAGAACACTGTTCCGCCGCTCTTCATTTCCTCTTGCAAGCTACTGCTTTAAGGACTAGCATACTGCTTTTCAGTCTATATGCTGCATATGATCAGCATAAGCATGTGCTCCAAGCTAATAAAGTTACATACCTGCAACAGTTTGAAGCTAGCAGTACTGTAGATTGAATTGCCCATTGTACTCATTCTCTGATGCAAAGTCATATTAACTTGTGGGCCCTAGATACTTGCATACCAGTTCACACATAGTAATGAATACCATCTTCAAACCTTTGCTTCCCCATAAGGAAAACACAATCCTGTGACCTGGTGCATTGTAGATTTCCAGGGAGGCATCATGAGTCCCCTCTAAACCAAAACTCCTACTTCAAAAAAAATAACAATCATCGCATGTGAATCTGTAGCATCATACGCTGCTGCATACAGATTGGTACAGGTAAGTGAGGTTTTCTTTATCAGGTGAATCAAAATTCTGTGATGTGTGCTATCTCCATATGTGACATCAGAACTATATTTCTGAGGGACCCATTTCACTATGTCAAACCCTCCAGAATTTGTTCCTGGAATTACTTATCTCCATGAAATCAGTGGAAACTTACTTCATAGCAAGTCCTGATGCACTCTAAATGATGCCTTTGCCTGTGTACATGAGCCCCTGGGGCTCATCCTCAACTTGATGGTTTAATCCATAAGGCTTGAACTGCAGCACCACAATACATGGATATTTTGTTTGCATCACTGAGTGTTGGAGTATAACTACGTGATCAAGGACACACATCTATAGATTCAGCATGCTTGACTCACAAACTCCTCAGAGAGGTTTTAGTAAAAGTAAACTACAGACCCATGAAATGTTTCTTAAACTAGAAACTGAAATTTGCAAAGGACTAGATGGTTTTACATGATCTCCTGGTTCACTTGTTTATCATTAACCTAAATCTTTTCTTGATTCCGGGTATGTAGATGCAGCATGTTCAGCACCGACTCATTTGAACCCGAACACAAGCCAAAATGCCTCTCTTCAGAATAGTCAACGGTAAGGTGCTATGGAAAACTTTTACATTACAAATTACATTTTGTGTGTGCCCAGTATGGCTGAACACTCTACAGTGTATGGGATGGGTACTAAAAGAAGATCTAAATGAGCTGCACCTTGATTTATCATCGAGTAAGCAGGTTCTCCTTCTTGTGTCATTGCTTTCTGGTTAATAACATCCTGTACCTCAACTCTTCCTGCATGTCCTTAACCTTTCAGCATGCAATTTATCAATCAATCGCTCCCGTGATTGATGTTATTTAAAATCTCAAGAGTGCAAACTAACATCTCGTCATTTATTGCTGTGGTGTCAAATTGTTTTTTTTGAGTAAAGACTCCAAGCATGACTGATTTAAAAACTCCTGTATTTTAAATTTGGTTTTAAAATAGCTGCATCCTTGTTTGGTATTGCACACAGATTTTATTTTGGCTAAAATGTGGCCACAACAAGAAAATTCAAGAAGTACTAATAGTCTACTGGAATGAGAACGTCTTTGGATGAAAGCATGCTTCCCAAAGCAAAATGTAACTTTCACACTTTCGTTCAATTATTGTTGAATTTGAAGTGAGATCATGTATCCGTGATAAGATGAATGAAATTAAACTAAAGATGTTCAGTGGCAATACCATTTCAAAAAGATCTACGGTTAAGCACATTTAATAGGCTGAATAAATTCCCTAAGCATTGCCATATAGTAAGATCATTGTATACACAACGAATTATGGTTCACACCGCAATATCAATAATATGTATTTGAGAAACTGTATAAATAGGAAATATTTGAAAAACAAATTCTGACAGTAACTAAGTGATATATAAAGTGCTTGAATTCATTTCTGCTATGGGTGATCACTCAAATCACTTTTCGGTCCATTGTTTTCACCCATCATTCCACTCAAGACAGACACCATCCATATGCAAATTAGTCTTTGTTCTGCTACAACAGGAACTGTTCAAATGAACTACCAGGCTCGGTCCTCTATAGACAGAAATGCAAGCAATCCAAGGCAGGTTTTGGCTTATGCATACCTCATCAGTGAGGTGTAGCTGGAGTACTCTTTCACAGTGGGCACAGTACCCAGTTCTGGACATACTTGTCGTACTAAAGCAGGAGCAACATACAGTACAATAATGTAAAACCGAGAAATAGAGCATTTGTGTTGGGAGTTTTTATTTGGGTCATAGGTGTTGAAAAACAGAAGGATATCCTACTTCAAAAGCACATGTATGTCTTCACCATGCTCGTCCTAATGAAAGCATTGGGGACCTTCCATCGGAAACTAGGTTACCTAGAAACAGGTCTCCGAACAAGAATGTTTCTCACATTTATCATTTTGGGGCATTAGTTAAATTATCTTACATAGACGACCACTTTTTATGTCTGGCTTGACACGTCAACGGGTGTCTACATTATACGATACTTAGAAAAACATCTTTAAGAAGAACTACTAAGGGAGGGACTTAGGCTCCACCCGCATGTTTTTGTTACCTTGAACGGCATTTCACTGGGCAAAAGGTGTGCTTCCACTGAAAGTGTGCTTGTATCGCTCGCCTGTTGGCTGTGAAAGGCCTTCCTCTGATATATTGTGACCGTTGCTTTAACAGTGATGGCACAACATGAAAGGGAAAATCCTCCATCATGCTGTGATCCTATTTGCTTAGATGGTTGCTTACCAAGCTGCATGAGCCAACTGCAATCTAATTTATTATTTTACGCAGGCACACCACCTCAACTGATTGTCTGACGATGCCCGCTTTTGGGACTGGGAGCTGTACAGCACCACAGAGGTCCACTCATGCTAACGCACAAAAGCATTAGATATGATTACCCCCTTCTTTGTGATTGATCTCATGCTCGCACAGGTTACCAAAGCCCTCAGCCATTTATCGAGGTTGATCTTGTGCTTGGGTCTGTGATCTTCCTTTCCTTTAAATGCCCTAGAAAAGTTGACGGAAAACTAACTCCTGCCTGCACTGCTGCTTACAAAAGCTAGGAGGCAGTGAAGGAACTCAGAGAAGGACTTATGAGAAGGAAGCCCCGACCAGGCCTCCCTGACATGAGGAGCACAGAAGGCTCTCCGAGTGCCCATGTACCACCAACCCATTCACTGCATCACCGCAGACTTCCATCTCTACAAGGGTTATCAGGCGAGCCCCCCAATGTGAATGTGCAATAGCAAAATAACTCACCTTGGAATCCCCCTCAACATGCAGGAGGAGCTGATGCTGCTGTGGGATGTGTAGTTCTCACTGCTCACTCTATGGTTGGAAGTCTCTGTCAAAGACGAGAGGTGATCTTCCACTCTTTGTGCATCAGAACACCCCGCACCACCTGGCCCACAAACCTGTTGTGAGCAGGGAAGTTTAAAGATAACCCAGCATGCCTGGATTCTGTCTACTCTAGCAACCCTCCTTCCCCCCCCAAACCTGGATATGCAGTCCCTAGTGCATGTAGCCGGTGGCAGCCCCCACTTTTGATGGGTGTATCAATGGGGTACTACCAAACGTTGGCAGACCTGATGCTGCAAGAATAATACTGCAGCCAGTCAGGGGAACCGTGTCTGCTGGGGAGCACCTTCACCATGAGATTAGAGGCACAGGATTCGAGGGAGAAGAGCACGAGGGTGCCCATGAGCTGCTGCTTCTGTCAGGGGCAGGACCACAGGGATCCCTGCCACCAGTGCCTGGAACTGCACCCATGATCAGTGTTTCCCCAGGTAACAGCATGCAGGTAGTGGCTATCTTAGTGCAATGGGGTAGATTGGGTGCCTGTGTAGGGGATCACCTTATATCAGCAGAGATTAAACAATATCTCCTGTGTCCTTTAGGTTAGTTGTGTCAGTGCGGTTACTGTTGCATCCCTGAATCAATCTGAATGTGTCTCGCTTTCCTCTCTTCCTACCCACATCCGCTTAACCCCAAGGCCAACTTTCTGTGTTATTTTTTTATTTTTCCCCCTCTCTCTCTCTATCTACCCTGATGCTCCCCAATCAATTCTCTCAAATTGTCCATACCTTGTCTCTGTTCTGCTTGCACTTTTAGACCTCTTTTCTTATCTTACCTGTTCTCACCGAGGCAATGTTCCCTCTTATGTGTGAGTGGTGTGCCTCTGTAAGTGCAGGCTGAGCAGTGTGTATTTAAAACACAGTGATCAATATATATAGAATCCAGAGTAAGAAGTGATGATTTTGGAGTCCAGGTTGTGAGTTAAACCTGTGATTGTACAATAAGCACTGTTCTTAAGAGTGCAGAATAAGCCCTGTGCCTCTGAGTGTAGTGTGAGCACATTGCCTCTGCGAGTGCAGGGTGTATAAAATTTCGGATCAGATGCATGCCCCTGTGAATGCCCACATGAGTGCAGGGGTAGGGATGTACCCATGTGACTACAGGAGGAGTGCTATGCTTGTGTGAGTGTAGGATGCAGCACATTAAAGCAGACTTATTGACCCTGTCAATGCTTTTGGAACTGCAGGCGGTAAGGGATTAAATTGCATAAGGAAATTTCTCTAGGATGTCCTGTCTGAATGTACAATCAATGGATCAAAACGTGATTGTCACATGACTCTCACATTTATAAACAAAAAATTCCAAATTGCATTGAGTTTATGGATTTATCCTGGAGGCAAGATGGTGGTCGAGTGAGACCGTAGTGCGGATGGACCGGTGCTGGGGGAAGCTATCGGCAGCTCTAAGGTCTCTACACTAAGCAGGGAAAGATAGGATATGGTATCCTACTTCTCGTAAGAAGAAAAGAAAAGAAGCTCAAGCATACTATGAATTGACCAGCACATCTAATAGTCTGAGTAAAGGAATTAATTTTGCGAAGACCCCTAATGGCGCTAGAAACCGGAAAGGCGCTAAGTTCCAAGCCCAACGTAGCGTCAGGAGCTTACCTGAAGACTCTTGGCTCGCTCATCGGTCTGTCATTCGCTTTCTCTGCCGTGAGCATCTCTCGGAGCCGAGGGTGCCAAGGGCTGAGAAGACTGCTGGGAAAACTGCGGGTGCCTCTGATCAGCAATCTTGTCGGGACTGTACCAAGAGAGGAACCGAGATGGCTCCGAAAAACGCTGGAGCATCCGCTGCGGCCAAGGCGAGGGCTGCAGCAGCATCGGCGGCAAGCACAGGCACAGTCACAGCGAGAAAACGCTCCGAACGAAAAGCAGGCAGCCGGCAACAAAATAGACGCAGGCTCCGGCGCAAAGACTCCGAGACAGGGAGCTGCGGTGCAGAGGAAAGGGAGCATGACCGGCCCCTCAGTTGCTGACCTCCTACGTCGAACCCCGGGCGGACTGCTTCCAGGTCAAACTAAGCAGTGCAAGCCAGAAGCTCTGAAAATGGAGAATATGGAGAAAGCTCTGCAGAACTGTCCGGAGAACTCCAGGTCCCCAGAGGTCTTTGATTGTGAAGTAAGTTCTGAATTACTTACGGGGGGAGCGGTGGGAGCGGTCTCTGCAAATGCTGCCAATCAAACCGATATGCCACAAGGTGCCCCCTCTGTACATATCCCTCCGCTTCCAAAATCAGCTACAAGTACAATCATAAATAATGACAATAATGACAAGGGCATGGATTCTACTGAAACTAATGAAACTCCTGCGGTAGTACTAGCGGCATGCTCCAATGTGATTTTGGGTGACGTAGCTGGCGGGGATGCGGTTCCACTTAATGAGACAACTAATCCCTTGGGTCTGGTAGGTTCGGATCCCTCTAATGGCTCCCAAGCTAAAACCTCGGAAAAAGTGACTTGCAATGCTAAACCAAATAGCACGACCGCCTTAGATACCGATGTGGGGAAAGACCCTTGTGATTTCTATTCCTTCTCAGACGAACTCGAATGGTCCGATGAGACATGCTTTCTATCAACGGAGAGGAGCGATAATGATATCGGTTGCGGAGCCCAAAAGACAGTAGTCAGAAAAAGAAAGGGCCACCACGGCGCAACGGAGCTCGTATGGGATTATACCCCTACAACTCAACTTACGGCGCAACAACCAATTCAATATACACCGACGAATGCCTTACATTTGGTCCATCAATCTGCTGAACCGCCCTCTGGTGCATCGACCACCCTGGATACAGTTATGGAAACAGTCCTTCAAGCAATCGCAGCACACAGGGAAGAGACTGCACACGATGGGCGCAAAGCCCAAGCTACTCTCCGAAAAGTGCAATGGGTGGTGCGCAGACTAAATAAAACTGTTAGCGCATTCGGAGATAGAATGACTGACTTGGAGTCCCGCATAGTTTCCAATGAAACTGAGATTGCTGCAAATCATGAGCTAGCAGAGTCACATGAAGCAGAATTGCTCGATGTAAGATGGAAGTTGGAGGACTTTGATAACCGCCTCCGAAGGAACAACCTTCGCGTCCTAGGCGTGCCATAAACATTGGAAGGGGAGGATGCCCGCTCTTTCATCATTAAAGTTTTCCGTGATTCTCTACCAGAACTGCCTAATTGGAACTGGGACTTAGAAATACAACAAGCTCATTGTGTGCCTATGTATGGTAAACAGTCTGCGCGACCTGGGGGATATCCACGAGCAATTCTAGTTTACTTCGGTAACTTTCTCCTCAGGCAGGCAATATCCGAGAAGGCCAGGCCGGTGTCGAAGCGCGTCAGTGGTGCTATTTCCTATTTTGTGCGCCCCGATTTCTGCCACGCCACTGTGGAAAGGAGATGGCGTCTCCGCCAGTTGATTAAGCCTTTCCAGGAGAAGAAAGAGGCGGCCTACCTGAATAACCCTGCCCGGCTTAAAGTAATCAATGGGGGCGAAACAAAATTTTTTACATCTGAAATTAAAGCCAAAGAGTATTTAGAAGGTCTCTAATTCGGCTTGTTAGCTAGTCCCTCTAAAGTCTGTGCCATGGTAGGATATATCTACAAATGAAATTCACACTAAGGTATAAGGGCATTAGTGATAACACAGAGGGGAAGTTCTTGTGGTATTCTCTGGTCTTCTTTTTCTTTTTCTCCTTCTTTCTTTGTTTCTTCATCGTTTCCGCCCTATATTTTCTGACCTTTAGGCTTTTGGCTGAAGAATATAGTGAGCTGCCGATTTAAGCAAAAAGGTTATCACAAGGGTGTTCATGCGTGGCTCTAGCACCGGTCCTGGGAAGCACACCCATCAAACAGACTCCCATGGAGTTTAAATGCCTCATTCTGGGTGCGGGGGGAGGGATGGGGAGGGGGGGCTCGACAGCTGGAAGGGGGAAAAAGCAAGGGAAAAAATGGCAACTTCTTATGTATACTGAATTATAGAATAATAAAGAAAATGTTTTTTAATAACGAGAGAGATAATCTTGGAAATTAACAGTAAGATGCTATGGGGAGGATGAAAATTTGTTCTTGGAATGTGGCGGGGCTTAATGATAGAGCAAAGAGAGCTAGTATATTCGAACTAATCAAACAAGGGCCTTTCGACCTTCTTTGTTTTCAAGAAACCCACATTACATGGGAAGATAGGGATTTACTAAGAATGCCTGGGTATAACTTGTTAGCGACCACTTCACAAACATCAAAAACTTGTGGTGTAGCTATTTTTGCCAGAGGCTTTTTAGGACAATCCAAGCGAAAGCTAACAGACTCCTTGGGTAGATGGGTCATTATTGAGTTAGAACCCGGAATTACAATTTGCTCAGTCTATGCCCCCAACCATGACGATCCGCCCATATTTGAAGATTTAGAGCTAGAGCTGGCTTCTTGGCCCAAAGATTTGATATTATGTGGCGATTTGAATATTTCTATTAATCATGTGGGAATGCCCTATAACCAGTATATGTCCATTTATACAGGAAGGAAACCTAAAGTGTATAGAGCGATCTCCCAACTTAGGGAGAGTTTTGACTTAGTAGATATCTGGGCTCTTAAGCAACATTCCGATCCTGGCTACACATATTTCTCATTTCCGCATAATAAATATGTACGAATCGACTACATGTGGGTGGTCAGTGACCATGCTTCCGCTGCAGAAATCGATAAGTCCTAAAACACTCTCGGATCACAATATTCTCACTCTCACGATTAATTTGACTAATCTCCATAGGCCCCGTTTTAATTGGACATTTGACAGGAAACTTCTTGCAAATAGAGAATATATTGACTACATAAAAATCTGGACACAGGGATACTTTGACTGTAATCGATATAGCACGTCGAGGGCTGTAGTGTGGGACTGCTTCAAGGCTGCTCTTAGGGGAGAGACTATGAGCTTTGTAGCTAAACAAAAGAAAGAGGCAAACCTGGTTAATCCGCAGCAGATGCAAGACCTTGCCAAAGCTGAGCATGAACATACAGCTGCTATAGTAAAAGGGGAGGAGGGAGGAGTCTTATTACGTAAACTACTAATTCTTAAGACTACGATCAACGGCAGGTTTAATCAGAAGGCAGCTGAGACCTACCAAACTAGTCGTAATAAATTGTACGAAGATGGAGAAAGGGTCGGAAAACAACTAGCCCTGCGTACCCGACAGGAACAGTCACTCAATAAAATCAGCAATATCCAGGTAACCGGTAGGATCTATACCGAACCTAGTGAGATACTGGATGTATTTAAAGGCTATTACGAAAACCTCTATTGTAATGAAGAGATCCTTGAGCTATCTGAAATTAAGGAATCACTACGGCTCTGGTTAATGGAATGTGGCCCAAATAATATTCTAGATGCAGTCACTAGGGATGACTTGGAGAAGGACATCACGCAAGCAGAGATACAAGTGGCAGAACTTGCTTTAGGCAAGGCAGCTGGTCCGGATAAGATCCCCCTAGACCTGTATAAAATTTTGGGAGAGATCATTATACCATGCATGCTAGATCTTTGTATAGGTATTCAGGGGAATGGTAATACGCCTGTATCTTGGAAAGAGACCAATATAGTGATATTTCCCAAGAAGGGTAAGCCCCCTGAACTTCCCACGTCGTATCGCCCTATATCCTTAATAAACTCAGACTCGAAAGTTTATGCAAAGGTCTTGGCTAATCGGCTCAGGAGGGTGGTAGAACATCTGGTCTCCCCGTGGCAGCATGCTTTTATTCCCCGAAAGGGAACTACGGATCATACCCGTAGGGTTATTTCTTTATTTGATATCATGGCTGCGACGGGGGGCCGGATGTCTATGATCCTCCTTGATGCCGAAAAGGCCTTTGATCGAGTATCATGGAAATATCTGTGGGCAATATTGGAGTTCTATAACTTTGGGGTTGGCTTTGTTCGATCGATACAAGCAATGTACCAAGATGCAATTGCCAAAGTTCAGACGATGGGCTTGGAATATAGATCATTTAACATTCTAAGGGGTACAAGGCAGGGGTGTCCCTGTTCCCCGATACTCTTCGCCCTCTATATTAATCCGTTGATTATGAAGTTATTGGCAAGTACTTTAATAAGACCCATTAAGACAGGTACTACGCCGATGACATGGCGGTTGTAACATCAAACCCCACTGAGGCAATTGGAGAGATCGAAAATATAACTCAGTCTTTCGGGGTTATGTCCGGATATTCTTGAAACCGTGAAAAAACTGTGGTTATTTGTACAAATAATACTATATTCAACGATCCCAGAAAGACCGCCAACGCCGTTTATCTTGGCGTTTCTATATCCCCGCAGATTGAAAATGTTAACAAACTTAACTATGAACCCCTCTTGGAAAATATAAAAAAGGACTTTTTGAGGGTCAATAGTTTATATCTCTCCATTATTGGAAGGGTTAACTTCGTTAAAATGAATATCTTTCTAAAGATATTATACTTGTTTCGTGCAATCCCTATAATTCCTGAGGATAAGACGTTAATGGCCATGGAATCACAAATCTCAAAATTTATTTGGGGGTATGGCAAAATTAGGAGATCCACTAAATGGCTCTCCCTACCACAGGAGAGAGGTGGTTTGGGCTTGCCAAATATAACCCTTTATCTTTGGGCTAGTCTCCTCCAAGGGATGTTTTCCCTATTTAATATAAACCCAATAAGCAACACTATAGCTGGGGTTGGGATTCCCACAATATACAAGCTAGCGGTAGGGGAGAAAGCAAAGGGCCTTTTGTTGAGACAGATAGAACCATCTTACTATAAGAAGGTTAAGTTTAAACTTATTAACAGCGCCTGGAAGGTGTGGAAGAAAGTATCTAAACATATGGATATCTCAAAGATCAACAAATACACACCATTATGGCATTCCTTTCTGCTATCCAGGCGAGTCAATTACGATCTTGCTAAAAGGTGGGAGAGCCACGGATTGGTATCAGTGGGGGATTTCCTAGACGCTGAGCCCGCCGTTGGGTTCTCCAGCCTCCAAATAAAATTCAATATACCGTCCTCTGACCTTTTTAAATATATTCAAATAAACACCATACTATCTACAAAACTTCCAAACATCTCAATGTCGAATATTCCTATTTTTGAGCTCATAGGGGGGAAAAAAACCTCTAGGATATGCACATTTTATGGGTTAATGCTGGAACAACACGATGATTTGGAGAAAACTGAATCACTCTGGTCATCAAAGCTGAACAATCCAAACGTCGACATTGATAAGGTCCTTCTGCTCTCTGATAGGGTATTCTTAACATCAACCCTTAAGGCCCAACTCTATAAGACTATATACAACTTACATTTTACACCGGCAAAACTACATACACGGGGAAAAGAATAGACGACAATTGTCCCAGGTGCGGTATAGGCCCGGCCCATTTAATACACATGTTTGTTGAATGCATGTGACCGGGTCAGTGGGAATAGGCAATAGACGAGTCTTGGTGGGATTCAAAGAAGGTTTTATTGAGTGGAACAGTCTGTCGGTACAAGTAGTACGAACGCGTACAGGACGGGGTGACCGGCTTCTCTCCCTCCTTGTCTTTCGGGTGCCGTCCTGCTCTCGCCGCCGGATCGGACTCCTTCTCCTTGGCTCTTCGGGCTCCGTCTTGCCCAGACTCCACCGAAGGGGGGGTGACAAAAACACAGAGGAGGTCTTAGTATCACGTCAATTCCTACTGACAGTAACAGGAAAGGGGGTGAGGGATACACCGTGCTACCAGGCTGTTTCACTCCGTGAGGTGAGTGCTGGGGGGGGGTGTACGTTACCCTAAGGGACAGCGGGTCCTCCTTTCCCAAACCTCAACCACCCAGTCACCCGACCCCGTACCTCTGTTAGCCACGCCCCTCCGGGGAAGTGGCTGGGCGAAGCGTGGGTCCGTTGCCCTCCTGGGTCCGTCGCTGCCGCAGGTCTCCGAGCTGCTCCTCGCCGTCTGCTTCCCGTCTCCTCCTCCTTTCCTCCGGATACTCTCCGTCCTGAGGCGCCTCCGCCCTGGTGCTTTACCGCTTCCTCTGGTCCGTTACCGATTCCAGCTCCGTCCGAGGTCCCAGCTGATCTGCTGCTCCGCTCCTCTCCCGCTCTCCAAGCCTGTCCTCTCTTCCAGTCTTCTCCTTCTCTCCACTCCTCGATTTCCTCTTGCTCCGCTCTCCTCTTCTCTTCGCTTCCGCTGCTCCACGCCACTCCGCCACTCTCTTCCTCTCTGACCGCTCCTCCGGTGAATAGACACACCTGATCCGTGGTCTGGGCGTCTCTTGTAGGGAAGACCAGCCCCTCCTCCTCATCTTCCGCGCTGGGCCAGTTAAAGGGGCCGTGCTCGTATTCCTCCTCGTCGCAGCTATACTGGACGGCTCCTGGGGTCCATCCTGAGGTCTCTGATGCCTGTTGAGAGAAGAGGGGGGGGTCACAGGTTATGGGCTCAGACCGGGGGGTAGGGGGGGCGCCCCTCCTCCCGGTTACAATGCAATAAATTGACTACCCTTAAATTAAAAATTTCAGAATACTGGGAAGAGGTGTTCGGGCACAGAGTTTCTATGTCCCCGACTCTTTTCCTGATAGGATACGACAATACCCTTGGGCATAGTAAAGAAGAAGAAATATGCTTGTTCCTGGGTATGGCTGTATATAGGTTAATTTTGGCTACCCGATGGAAAGTTCCCGACTCTCCCAACTTTCAAGTTTGGATAACTCGGTTTTTGGGGATATTCAATCAAGAAATGTCATTCTATACAGCTAAGGGTAAAAAGGCTAGACGGCGTGGTATTCAAATTTGGCACCCTATTACCACTGGAAAGATAGGTTTTAGTTATATGCAAGATGTAAAGTTTACTTATTTAAACAAATGTAAATAAAAATGTATATGTGATATATCTCTGTGGCAAAGATTTATAGTTCCTTCATGCATCAGTATTTTGTTATTGTATCATGTATCTCTTAATGGATTTAAGTATAATTTAAATATTTTTGTAATCTTTTTTATATTCTTGTATGCATCGAAGTTGCCAAATAAAAATTAAAAAAAAAAAGTTTATGGATTTATAAAGTTACATGTTTGGATGATTTTAATTGTACAAAATAAAGTAGTGTAAAAATCCATATTTCACAGGACTATGTGAAATATTGAATTGTTGCACCAGTCCCTGTGAAATATGGATTTGTTCATTATATTGACTGCCAATCAAGCCACTCTGCTGAGAGTAGGGCCACTGATTATGTGGCAATAGACGACCAAATTATGTATTAGGGTAATCTTTGTCACAGAAAAAGACACATTTTGTGTTACTTTTCATGGTATTATTTCGATCCATTTGAGCTGTAAACAGTTAGTGGTGCATTCTGCAAGTTATGTGGCAAATAATGTGGGCGTGGCCTGGAGCCGTCGATGGTGGACGTGTAGTTCTCCAGCTCCGTCCTAAGCCCTGAATACAAGCTGATTATCCTGCACTCCCCTGCCTGCAGCTCACCTGATCCCTACACAGGTTGTCCCCAGGGGCGAGCGGCGTGAGGCGGTGCGGTATAGCCCCTCTCGGACCGCTCCTTCGGCGAGTTCCGGCGACGGAGCCTGTTGCGGCCTGTGGGTCGGAGTGGAGCCCCGGCCTAAAGTGATTGGCCTGGCTGGCCTACCCCCTGCCTCCTTCGCGGTCCAGTCGGGACCCGGGATTGGACTTCTCCTGTGTTGCCGGCCGGGACTGCGGAGTGCGGTGAGGTGCCCCACCCTGACTCGGGCCCCGCTACCCCCCGCTCGGTCGCTTCGCCACGGGCCGGCCGCCCTGCTACGAGGCCCTTCGGGACGCGGGAATACTCCCGGGCCGTCCCCCCGCCCTCCCAAGAAGCTAGCGGGACTCCGGCATTCCGCCGCAAGGAGAGGGACTGAGGAGCGGGCGACACACACAATCCGCTGCCACCAACACGAGACCGGCTTCGCCCTGCACAAGCTGCCAGCATTACAACGCGGATCGGCCCGACTTTGCTAATATCCTGGCGCCATCTTGCCATCACACCGGGGCTTGGTCGAGACCCTCGGGCCCTGGCGCTCTCGCCTCGCCTGCCCCCGAGCCGACAGCCGGAGGATCTGAAACGCAGCACAGAGTGGCACGCTCTGAAGACACGCGGACCTCAGGTACAGGGGTCTGAAGAGGGTAGGTGCGCCACGCGCTTTGGCGCCTTATCACAGCGCTGCAGCCCCGACCCTTACCGTGCTCCCGGCAGGTACGACAAGCTCTGCAGTGGCCTGGACCCCACCACCTTTCCCCCCCCCGCCGCCCCCTGCGGGCCTGGGGTCATACCTGCCTGTGGAGACGCCGGAGGCGTACCGACCCACCCTGCATTGACACCTCGCCTTGGTAGCCTACACTGTCCCTGCCAGCCCTGGGGACTTCGCCACATCCGCCTCTACCCAGCACGTAGTGGTCCTTCCATAACCACTGCCGGACGCTCGGAGGGACTGCAGCGGTCTGCTGCATCCACTACAGCACCACCCTGCTAACGAGATCCATGGGCAAACACAGGGACAAATCTCGGGGCCGGGGCGCTCAAACGGACGTGCAGTCCACGGGCTCTGACGATCCGCTGGCCTCCTCCAACATGGACATCATCCCGCCGACCGGTAAGGGATCGCAGGACGCCAAGCTCGATCTGATCCTGAATGAAATACGCGCGACGCGGGTAGCGCTAGAATCGCGCATAGACAACATGGCGACTGGACTGTCCCTACTGAAGGCTGACCATAACAAGTTGGCGGATCGGGTGGCAGAGCAAAAAATAGCGCTAGATGACCTAATCCCGCAGCAGACGGAACACTCCACGAAATTGGAAAACGTAGAGAAGCAGCTAAAGCAACTATGGGATAGAGTGGACGATGCTGAAGGACGTGCCCGCCGCAACAACGTCCGCATCCTGGGCATTCCGGAGAGAAGCGAGGGGAGGGACCCCACGCGGTTTGTGGAGGATTGGCTACGGAAGCTGGTGGGCCAGAGAGACCTCACCGCCCTCTACAGTGTGGAACGGGCCCACAGGATGCCATCGCGGCCCCCGCAACCAGGGGAACCTCCTCGCCCCCTGATCGCTCGTCTCCTCCACTTCAGAGACCGAGACACTGTCCTGCGAGCGGCCAGGGAGGAAGCGCCAATACGCTTCGAGGATAAGAATATATCAGTCTACCCTGATTTCACTCCCACTGTGCAGCGGGCCAGGTCCAACTTCATGGGGGTGAAACGCAAATTGCGGGACAGGAACGTGAAATATGCACTTTTGTTCCCTGCTCGGCTCAAAATCCTACATAACAGGTCACATTTTTTCGACTCACCTGAGGAGGCGGTGGAGTGGATGGAGGTCACTCTGGCCCCGCCGGCGTCACAGGACCCATTCGCAGACCACCGCAGTGACACCCACAGGGGCTCGCCAGTCTGACGGAACAACACTCACAGCCCCGGCCACCATTCATCCCACGGAGCATCGGTGATGACGCATCCCCCTGGGCACCAGACGGTGGACCACTCGTCATCATCTCCGCAACAACGCCTAACGGAGGAGGCACTGGCTGCCCACGACGCGGGAGCACCCGGAGACAGACTCACCGTCACCACCGACACCCACACTGAGGTGTCTGGTTCAGTTGACAGCTTGCAGCTCTTCCCGAAGATCACGGCCCAGATGGCAGCGGAGTTCTGAACCACGGCACGATTGAACCTCTCCGGGTGGTGACGTATAACTAATCCCCTCCTTCACATATGGTGGGTTGTATGTGTGGGGGCCCATTGTATTGTGGGCTATCAAGCCCACGCAGTCCGTTCAGTGGCAATCGACGGAGGCCTACCACCCCCGGTATGCACACGAACTTGACTAACTTGTGCCCACGTTGGGCACCATGGTTTGGCTCCTGGGTATGTTGGCTCAGGGACCCTTTTGTTATGGGGTTACATGTTTGCGAGACACTCATTTTATAGCACAGCAGGACATGTGGGGTCACCCAGTTGTTTCACATTGCCGCACTGCACAGATGGTAATGGGACCTCTTAACAATTACCAATTGTGCACCTGGAACGTGCGTGGCATGGGATCAGTGCACAAACGACACAGAATCCTTGCACAACTCAACCGCAGGGGGACACAGATTGCTTGCTTGCAAGAGACACATTTGAACGCTGCTGAAGCGGTGAAATTGCGCAAGAAATGGAGGGGGCAGCTCTTTGCTACCTCATATTCTGCATTCTCAAGGGGGGGCGGCGATTTGGCTCCGTGGCTCTCTTCCCTTCCAGATGCTGGAGCAACGGATTGATCAGGAGGGTCGTTATGTATTTGTACGGGGACTATTGGATGGGGAGGCGGTTGTCATTGGATGTGTATACTCACCTAACGCAAACCAGTCGGACTTTTTGTTAACTGTTAACGAGGTACTTGCAGGTTGGGCTGATCTTCGCTGGATCATCGGGGGCGATTTTAATGCTGTACTTGATGTTATGCTAGATAGATCACACCCCCCTTACAGGCTACCGAGAGTAGGAAACGGGCAGATGCGCTTGCGAGTTGGGCTGAGGGCTGGGATCTGGCAGATGTGTGGCGCAGCATACACCCTCTGGAAAGGGAATACACCTTTTTCTCCCCTCCCCACCAGCTTCACACCAGAATTGACCATGTTTTCTGCTCCCGTTCCCTTACGGCAATGATTGTCCAGGCCCAGCACATGGGGAAAACTCTATCGGACCACAACCCCGTGGAGATTACTTGGCAGTGGGGTAGGAGGCTGGCTCCCATTCCGACTTGGCGACTGTCTCCTGATCTCCTCGAGGATTCGGTCTTCCGGTCCTCCCTGTCCGACACTATCGACACCTACTTCTCCACGAATGCGAACACGGCCAGCTCCCGTCAGATAGAATGGGACACTTTCAAAGTCTGTCTTAGGGGGACTGCTATGACCACTAGGGTGGGAAGGAGGCGGGAGGTGATTAGCCAACTGAAGGAGGTGGAGGGCTCACTCGCGTCCCTAGAGAATGAAGCAGCGGGCACCAATGCTCCCTTTACACCTCTGCAGGAGGCACATATTAGGCACGCGGAGCTACTGGAAGACCTGCGGCTTATAGACTATAGGGAATACACGAATAGGCAACATACACAGGCAGACCGAGCCGGTCCCCTACTAGCCCGCCTACTACGGGACTCCCCGATCAGCCACCCCGTTTTGAGGGTCCTGGACCAATCTGGCCGCTCGGCTACCACCCAAATAGGGATTAATACGGCGTTCAAGGACTATTACACCACGCTGTACGGTCCCCCACAGCCCTTATCAGAACCCGCACTTGCGGCCTTCATGGAGGGTCTGGACCTCCCACAACTTACTGCCAACCAGAACAAAGACTTGAAGCGTACTGTTTCAGTGGCGGAAATTAGACAGGCGATACGAGCCCTTTCGAAGGGTAAGGCCCCCGGAACGGATGGCCTACCAGCTGAATTCTACGCAACATATATAGACCTCCTGGCCCCACGGTTACACGCTGTTTATCTGGAGGCCCTACGTACGACCTCTCTACCGCAATCCATGCAAGCACTGATCACGTCCCTCTTGAAGCCGGCCAAAGATGGTCTCCAGATGGCCGATTACAGACCCCTGTCCCTTCTCAATACTGATTCTAAAATATTGAGCAAGGTGCTGGCGTCGAGGCTTGTGCAGTATGTGCCACAGCTGGTCCACCCAGATCAGTGTGGTTTTGTAACGGGCCGTAATACGGCCATGAACCTTAGGCGCTTAGCCCAGCTCATGCTCGGAGATAATGTGGGCATGGGCTCCGAAGGCTGCATATCTCTGGACTTAAAGCAAGCGTTCGATTCATTAAGGTGGGACTATATGTATACCGCCCGAATTTCTCGCTTGGGTCAGATTGCTATATACCATCCCCACGGCCAGGGTGCGCACCTCCCATCAAATCTCAGGTCCCATAGCTATAGCACGAGGCACCAGGCAGGGCTGCCCGCTCTCCCCTCTCCTCTTCGTCCTTGCCCTCGAACCGTTGCTCTGTAGACTCAGGTCGATGGCCCCCCACTATGGCATACAACGGCATGGTACGGACCACATTGTATCTGCGTACGCGGATGATATTATATTATATCTACGCGACCTGAGGGGCGAGTCCAGTTTCCCAGGTTTTTGAGGATTTCAGAGAGATCTCTGGCCTCACCATCAGTGAGTCTAAGTCCTATGGGTTCACCTTTGCAGCCGCAGGCGAGTCGGCCCCCCTGCCTTTTGCCCCTCATGAATTCCAGATGGCGGAAACCACCTTCCGATATTTAGGGATACAGATATACAGAGAGGCGGGCATGATGATAGACGGCAACCTGGGGAGGGCCATCAGAACGCTGAAGTCACAAATTCAGTTCTGGCTAACATTGCCGCTCTCAATACCCGGCAGGGTGGCAATATCCAAGATGGTGATGCTCCCCCGTCTCATCTACTACTTCACCAATCTGCCATTCCAGATCCCGGCGGTGACATTTAAGACCCTCGACTCCCTCCTCACCGAACTGGTGTGGGGGCATGGCCGCAGACGCATAGGGCTGGCCAAGTTGCAGCTCCCCTCCGACTCCGGAGGCATGGGCTTACCGGACTTCAGAGCTTATAATTATGCGTGTCAGCTACAATGGCTAGCTTACTGGGTGGCGGGCCGCAATCTTCATGAGATTAATGTTTCAAAGGACGACCATGCTAAGGGGAGAGTGCACATCTTGCTCCTACCTGGCTCGGATCTACCTAGAAACGCCCCCCCGCTTCTCAAGCTGGCGGTAACATACTGGCGGAAGGCATTAAAGTACACGTCCCCCGGGACACCTTATGCCCCCACAGTCCCACTGTTGGGCATACCTCTGGGCTCGGGCACACTCACGGCGGCCTTGCTGGAGCCCTGGCATGACGCAGGTGTGACACACGTGGGTGACCTGTTTGCGGAGGGGCACCTATTATCTTTCGATGACTTCAGAACCAGGCAGGGCGTCCCCAGCGGCTCCTTTCTTCTGCACGCCGGACTCCGCCATTATATCGCACGCAAATGGTCGCCTGATGGGCGGGAGCCTGTTACGAACCCTCTCGTCACAATGCTCTACCTCATGGGAACGGGCGGCCATCTGACCAGGTGGCTCACAGCTAGCATCAAAACGGGGAGGGCACTTGCACTGTCACCACTGCGGGCGGCATGGGAAGCAGATGTTGGAAGGCCACTGAGGGACAAGGAGTGGGAGCGCATACTTCAGTTCCCCAGAAAAGTAGCTAGGAACCCCAAATACAAGTTCATCCAACTGATGTTACTACATAGAGCCTACCTGACTCCGCACCGCCTCCATATGATGTTCCCTGCATCCAAGAGCAACTGCCCCCGATGCGATGCAGATGACGCATCACTGGTACATATGCTGTGGCAATGCCCTAAACTAGGGTATTTCTGGACCACTGTCCATGACTCACTCGAGAAGGCTGGTACTCTGCCCAGATCACCTACACTGGAACGTACACTACTAGGGCTGGGGCCACCAGCACGCACCAGAACCGTGGCGACGCGCTTCTCAGATCTGGCCCTGTTGCTGGCGAAGCGCGCCATCACGATGAGATGGAAATCATCTAAACCGCCCAGCCCTGACCTGTGGCGGGCAGAAGTAGTGCGCTGGGGTAAGGCTGAAGGTGACGCACTACAGAGAGAGGAACGCAGGGGCCTCCGGAAAACTCCGATCTCACTGGACTGGTTTGCCACGTTGGGGGCATTTGAGGCTGGCAATGACGAGGATGAAGGAGATACAAGTGAATAACCACTTGTGGTGTCACTATGCCCTGATTCACTCTCCCATGCACGGACACTGCCTACGGTGCACTGCGATGGGATACGGGGGACCCAGACCCATCGATCACACTACAACACCCTACCTGTGTGTTCAACTTACACTACGTATCCATACATTGGGAGTGACCCACTTGTCGATATTTCAATTATGTGCCTGTTGAGAGAGTGTCGGGTGGGATTTCCTAGGGGTGGAGGATGGGATCGGGTGTGAACGGGATTTGTTAGTTTGTTTTGGTTCATCGACAAAATGGAAAATCGAATTCACTTTGTTTATATATATATGCTTTAAGCAATCGCATGCATGTATCACCGGGATTAATACTGAGCTCGTATATATGAAAATGTGTGCATGTTACTGCTCTGAAAACCATGCTAATAAACAGATTTAAAAAAAAAAAAATGTGGCAAATAATGTGAAAAGTGTAATGAACGAGTAATTAGAAGGTAAATGTCGAGGCCACAGTATCACATAATTCTACTAGCCCTGACCATTGCCTTAAAAACATTAAATTCATAATAGTTTAACAAAGCCTAAACATTCCATTTAGTGCCCTTTGCTAGTCACAACTTAAAGAAAATAGCCTAAAAATTATCTCCCTTTAAAACCAGTATGTGTTTCCTAGCAAAGCGCGTTGTTTTTCTTAAATTAAAGTCTACATTCTTAACTACATAATTCAATCTGTTTCTAAGGTTGTTTTAACACTTTACTAACGAGTATGATGCAGTAATTCACTCATTCTTTCCTACATTGTAGCATGTTACATCTCCTGTAGATACATTCTGGGGTTGGGTTGCGAATGAAAGGAGGTGATCAAAAGATTAGCATTTTTTTGTTTTACATTCCATAGAACACTTTGCTCTCCTCTAAAGCAAAATATACTTAACAGAGTTACACCAAAATGGCACTTCAGATGGGCCTTTTCTTAGATTAGTGTGAATACATCCAGTACTTTTTGAGGAGTATATGCTACTAACAGTGGTGAGTGGGCCTTTACAGGGTTAAGTTTAAACAAGTCTCTAGACAGTTGGTTAGTGATCCTGGGTTTGTGAATAGTTTGCGCATTTTAGAAGAAAAAAAACAATCCCATTGGAAGCTCCTCCCCCCCCCCTTTCCTCCCTATTTTATGTTTTGGGTTTGCGGAACCAGACCAGGATTTGCAAACCCAAAGACCCCAATTGACTGTGACTAGAAAGCTTTTGTTGAAGCTGCCATTATAGGATGTAGACGCCCTGAAAAATAACAAAAAAAGGACTCCTAGGTGGGAGATTTAGCAGGCCCTCACCCTAGCCCTCTATGGAATAGAAGAGCCTAACAGAACACCCAATCAGGATTTTAAAGAAAATAAAAGCTGGTTGTGATATGGGGTTTGTGGACCCAGCATCCAAGTCACCTAACACTGTACACACAAAGGAGTCTTGAACCTTTTTTGGGTATTTGCTAACACGTGGGTCTTGTTTGGCAACCTCAATAAAAGTGTTCAATGGGACTGGGTTGGTGGAACCACGTTTTGCTCCACAAACCAGGTCCTATTAAGTGGAGACCACCTTCTGCTGGCTCACTGTCCTAAATAACAATCAAGGGTGTGGCTCTAAAACAGTAAGGCTGAGCCCTTTCAACGAAGAAAACAAACCAAATGCCAATACTGCTACACAATTTTTAACACTTAGAAGGATGGCGCAGTACCAAAGAACCCAAACGCCCATGAGCTAATCAATAGCTTTTTATTTTCATAGCACCTGTACTTTTGAACTTATTCATTTGTACACGAACACATACATCCTTTATTAACCTTAGATAGTGTATACACAATTCCCACAATACAATATGATAACCAAACATTTATATGTACAAAACATCAAAAATCATATTTCCTTACATTCATTCCCAAACTCATACATTCAAATCCAATCCTTGATTCATCCTTCACACTCAACCTACACACACCAATGTACCTGTCTGTGAAGCCACTAAATGTGTACTCGCTAGTGAATGACCCCAGCTATAACAACCAAACAAAGCAATGATTAATGCCTTAATTTAATGTGCACACTGTTCCCTCATAAAGGTTCACAATTTTAAACAACAATGTCTAAACGTGCACAACACAGCTTAAAGACTTTTAGCATACAATTGTTTGGTAAAACAAAAACAACGGTCGTGACTGTCCTGGCAGTGTGGGATGATTGGAGTGCTGGTCAAAGAGCCTGGCCAAAGGCTGTGCTCTAGTGGAAACTGATTCCCTGTAGCCGATTGAACAATAGCCTTGGCCAAAGGCTGTGCACAGTGGGAGTTGGGAAACATGGCTAGCTGAATTGCAAGAAATTTGAATGGCGCATGTCATCAAAACAAAAAGACGCATCTTCTTGGGGTTTGGTGTGGTCATAACAAAACGAAAATTTTAAAACCTCGGAAACATATAGTTTGAAAATGGTGCTGTTCCATGCTTTCCTAGTTACCTCTTAAGTTGTGTATGCTAAATGTGTTTCTCTGAGGAAGACGGAGCCCAACTCTCCTTTGTGGGGAATTCAGAATAACCACAAATCCCAAATGTTTCAGATATTCCTTTGTCTCTTACTCGTTTTTCAGGCAAACGGTCTATTCTTTAAGAGGTCACTCGTAAAAATTACCTTTAGCCAGACACATGGACCTGTTCATACTCCTCCTGTGTATGACATAGTATGTTCAAGATAACTTTTTGGCTCGTAGTGGTTCAAATAGTGTCATGTAATGCCTTGTGTCTTCAATTTGTAAAATTACAAAAGACAATTGGCTTTTACTTATAGAATAAAAAGGAATGTGTTGCAATTGATATGTGCGAATCAATTATCGGTACTGACATTTGTAATGTGCTCTACGTATGAAATCCTGCTGCCTTTGGTAGTAGAAGTTCCAAATATTTCCATTTCAGACTGGATTCTGATTTGGTTTTATGGTGTGTTCAGCCTTTAGTGAGATTTAAAGAAGTAGATGCATACGCATTCCTGGAAATAAAGCCTCATCTACACACCTTGAATTGAAAAGTCATCACATCCAATCTTTGCATTAATTTTCAGACATTACATTCCAACAATATCTGCATACTTTTTTCTCGTAGAGGTTGGTCTGCGGTCCGTAATTCTTATCAGTTTTCACATACCAGTAATGTGGTTCCTATGACAGAATAAAAACTGGGTAGTCTCCTGTAACTATAATCAAGAGGGTGTCATTGGTCAGGTTCGGTCTTACTCCTGTATAAAAACACATATGCCTGCCCTTTCAGCCAAAGTGTTGGAGAAGGGAGCAGGGGACTATCATTCCCCCTTCTGTCAAAATCTAGCATCCCAACCTTGTACTGACATAGCTCCTGTGACCCACTCCTCTTTTCTGTAGGCAGTGCTACGTTCAATAAGCCCATCCAATTAACCATTACCTTCCTCCAGCACGCCATGTTGGTTGAACTGGCTGACTTCTAGCTCATTGCAATATCCCCTTTTGCTCAATAACCGAGCAAGAACTATGAATTTATAGTTCAGTTTCTTTCTGTTAGCATATGGCATCAACCCCAGTATGCATGTTTCAGCTTCCTGCAGGCCTGTCCTTTCATTCCTTCCAACAAGAATATCAGTTGGTCACTCTCAATGGTGGAGGAGAGTTGCCCTGCCTTCTGCAAGTGCAGCAGGCACACACATTATTAAAATGGTAATAAATACCATTTTATTATAATATGTCACAGGCTCGCGCTATTTCAGCCTGAGAGCAGAGAGCGGAGCCCATTACTGCAATTGCACTATTACTTCAAGCCCCGCCAGTGTGCAAGACAGATTGCCCAGCTCTAATCTGACATGCGCACTTGAGAGCTAGCAATCCCAAGGCTGATATACAGCTGAGGGGTTGCAGCCACAGGCCCCCAGCCTCAAAATGAGTGCTGGGTTAGCCTGCTCTAATCAATCTAATCAATCAATCAATCAATCCTAGAACTGCACTGTCACCCCAGGATTGATTGGCTTCGCATTGCACAAGGCAGGAAGTCCTCTTTCCGCACGAGTCACTGCTGAGGAGGAAGGAGACCCCATCCAGAGCCTTCGTACCACCAACATATATAGCGAGTTTTCTGGGCATCGTGCCCCACCATATTGTAATGTCGCCGGCCGCCGCTAGTCACTCTGTACTCTACAATAACCGGCACGTGCAAGATTATATGGTAAAACTTTCCGTTTGCATCTTGGGCGAAAAACAGCCGGGAATTACTACATTTTACCTCATCAAGATACTTTATTCTGCTTTAGTGAGCCATAAAAGTCACAGCAAAAAGACCAATACAGTATAATACACAATAAAATTAAAAGTTTGTTAAAATCACTGAAAACAAGTATTAATAACATCAGTATGATGGGGAAAACATTCAATAATTAGATCGTACCTTTACAGCACTCAAGATGTAATTTAAAACAGCATACATTTCACAAACAGTGCAAATAAGGAAAGACCACAATGAGAGATCTGGTTTCTAGTACTCTTAATATTGGACAAAGGAACTGCCTTCTTTGTGCAGTATAAAGTGTGCAAAAAGTTCATGGTGCTTCGTTCTTCTGGCTCTCCAGAATGAGACCGAGGAAGAGATGAAGACCATGTGCCTTTTACTTGGAAGGCCAGCAAAAAGTGTTCGGGTTTGAAGACTAAACCTTGTGAGGAGGAACTTCTGTCTCTCATTTGCAATTACCTGTAAATAAAGTGCCAGGCATACAGACAAGACCCTGAAGATGTTTTCTATCCCGACACCTCTAGTCTCTGTCCATGACCTTTGCAACTTTTGATTAAAAAGGGCTTTAGTTTGACTTCGGGGGCTGGTCGATAAATTTTCTGGATTAGAATAAAATGTTGGGGTGCCAAGTCTTTCAAAACTCGTTTCGATGTGTTTAAGCCAGGAGATGTCTAGACAATTGTCCAGATTCAGACAATCGAGTAAGATTGTTCTACATAACTGGGCTTCTTGGTTTTTCCAACTTCTGTGCCATAATAGGAAGGGTTGTAGCTCAACATGATCTTCTCTATAGTGTAGCCCAACTTCTTCATGGCAGAAGACTGTCAGAGTAGTGTGGAACTTCCAGGAGCCGCCTTAAATACTTATTCTGCGCAATTAGTAGATACATGCAATTAATATACCCCATGCCCGCGCCAAATGTGGTGACACACACTTTTACTTTTAAAAATATACCGCATTTTTCTAGTCTGTTTGTGCCCAAGCCTTTTGGAAAATTTAAAGGCTGCATCGTTTGCTCTCTTTAACTGCATGGCTCTTACATTGAGGAGAAATATCCAGTTAAAATCTACATCCATCAGTAGTGGTGGCTCATCCGGATAAGCCAGAGTAGCGTCTCCCCACTGCTTTGCAGCAGCGAGATAAAGGAAAAATAAAATAACTCAAGGTTATTTTCATTTTATTTTTTCCTACTATGGCAGCTTTGCGGGTGGGGCTGCTTTTATGACAGAGGAGCAGGGAGAGGAGTGATGGTGCACTGTAATTGCCAGCCAAACAGTTGTGCACTTTGCATGTTCTCCACCCAAGCTGTATCACAGTCTGCATGGAAAGCATGCCCAGGCTCCCACTGGCTGAGACCTAAACCACAGTGCTCAGACCAATCACAACACTGCATTTCAGCTTTGTGGTTGGCTTAGGGGAGCCTGGGTGCTTCCTGTTCTGTTCCAGCTGAGAGAGACGATGGAGGGATGACTGAGGAGAGATGCTGCGAGCAAGTATGTTTTTTTTTATTTTCCCTCTTTTTTTACACCCCCCTACCCACCCTTTCCGATAATGAGTGGGTCATGGGTCACAAGAGCTCCAGACAGCCTCTAGGGAAAGCAAATAACTTTGTAGGGGCTCTCGTATTTTGGTATTAGTCCTCACTCATCTGTTCAGGTGTATACATCATGTAGCCCAGTTAGCTTTCAGACCTAATACTTTCACACATCTTTTCATATCAGATACAGTTGGTATGAGCCCCGTGGTCACATCTCTCGGGTTGCACATCAGATAATCCTCTTCCAATGATGTTGCATGGGTCCTCTCTTCTATTCAAATACCTCTGTCTTTGCACGTTGATTGAATAATATTAGTAAATAATGACCATAGGACTTGTTAGATGTTTTAACAGCCAGGTAATTGAATAATCCCAGTGTGCTGGGAGTGTGTGTGCTGTGGTAATGTGGGGGTGTTGTAGGTCCTGGTGGATACTACTGTTCTGAGCACATTTATACCTAACTATACAGGGCCTGAGCTGGATCTAGCTGTAATAAGGGGTCAACAGCTTCCCACAGCATGGGATGCTGGTCTCCCACAGATGGGCAGGAGAGCCCCAGGATCTTTTGTCTGCAACATGGCCTCCAACGCCCACATTCCCTGATGCCATGAGTGAGACCCCATATAAGGGTAGGGTGCAAACAACTATCCACAACACAGGACGCTGTAGGAAGCTGGCTCTGTATATACTATGCCAAAATTAGGTAAAGTGTGCACAGAGTTCAGTGAAACACTACAGATAGGCAGTGGTAAAAGTAGATAGCACCTTACTCTCTATGTGTGGTAGTGTGGGAAAGCAGTAAGGCATTATCAGAGGGTAGTGATAAGCATTTGTTGTACACACTCAGCCAACAAATGATGTCACACACTCGAAGACTAAACTCAGACCAATTTGTTTATATAAAAAATATTGAGTTATTATTTTTCTAGAACCAAGCCAAGTCTGGTGCAGGTAAGCGAAATAATACTTTCCAAAATCGTATGCAGTGATTTACAGTTGAATGCAGGTTCAAATACAGGTGGTACAATTACAGCGAAGTAAAAAGTTCAATATTACTTTTCAGTTACTTTACAGATTACTGTGCATTTTAGATGACTTTTGCTAATCAGTGTGATATGCCTAAATATCATATTGAGACATTTCTTAGACAAAAGGTAAGTAATTCACTTTTAGTACATTTGCAGTTTTTCAATGTTTAATACAAACCAATTCCACACAGGAATTTTTAAGGAAAAGCAGTCAATGCAATCCTATGGAAGGAAATTAAGTTTAATTTGTTTGCAGGGAAGTACTTATTTGTGGGAGTTGGTAATCTGGGGTTAGAACCTGAGCAGAGGATGTACTTTCAGAACACCTTCAGCGGCACTAGGGCGGCCGGATGCAGAGTGCTGAGGCCCCATGTTATCCAATGGGGGATAGGGGGCCTCCGGTTTGTGGCTGCTCACTAGCAGGCCAGACGGTTGTGGGAGCAAAACTCCAAGTGTTAGGCTCAGGGCAAAGGGGAATCCGAGTTCGCACACAAGGTGCACCCACAGCAGCGCAGGGGCAGCTTGGTGCAGGGTGCAGTTTTGGCGTCCGGTGCCCTGTTTTTAATGGAGTTGCCGGTTTCGGATTTTGGCTGCAGGCTCGGTCCAGGAAGACTTCCATGAGGAACCAACAGCTGGGCAGATAAGTTGGAGGTCTCGAGGACGCAAGTGCACCCTGGGTTCTCTTCTCCAGGGCACAGGGCGGCTGGGTGCAGGGTTGTCTTTTGAGGTTGGTTTTCACCTTACCAAGTCACTTGCAGTTGGGGGGGGGGTCTCAGTGCAGAGGCTGCAGGCGACGTCTGGGAGTCCTGAAGGGGTCAACCCATGGTGTACTCGGAAGCACTGGGGGACCTCGCTGGAACCGGTGGGACACCCAGTTTCAGGCCGTAGGCGTCTGATACAGTGGTGGTTCCAAGCATCTGGATTCTTTGTCCTCCGCAATCTTGGGAGTTTTTCTTAGCTGTTTCTTATGAACAGAGCTGCTGTTCACTGGAGTTACGGTCTTTGTTGAAGACAGTCAGTCCTCCCAGGGGTTCTGGAGGTCAGTGGCTGCAGGACAAGGTGACCTTTGGTGCTGGATCTCTGGAAACTGCAGACAGGCTGGCAGGGCTGGGGACAAGTCAGTTCTCTGCAGTGTCCTCTACTGGGTGTCATCTTAAGTCCTTCTTCTTCTAAGGTTGCAGGAATCTATCTTCTTGGTCAGGGCTGCCCCCTGAATACTGTATTTAGGGGCATTTTAGGGGTCTCAAGGTCAGTAGCCCATGGGCTACTGACCTTAGGGTGACTACACCTTTGGTGTGCTCACCCCATGTGGTGAAGTGAACACAGTCCCTAATCCTGATTGGAGAGTGCCTGCCATCTGCAAGATGGCGGGTACAGAAGAGTGGGCTTCACCTCGCCTGCCCTACCTAAGGGGTGGGATTGGCAGATATAGGCACACTTTCTGGTCTGTGCTAATTTTTCCCGCATTTCTTCCTGCCAAAAAGGAGGGGAGACGGGAAGGGGCCTGCTCCTGACTACAGGAGAGGCTGGAGGTCACTTTACAAAGGTGGCAAGCCTTTGAAGCTCCCATGCCATAGATGGCTCTTCCTGGACCTGGGGGAGGTGAGACCACCTCCACCTGGGAAAGACTTTGATTCTTGGCTCAGGGAGTGAAGGCTCCCACCCCAGGGGTCCAGAAACCTGTCTCGTAGTCACAGGCTAGTGCGTACCAGTCAGGGAACCCACCAGAGGTTGGTCGTTTTTCAGGGGGCATCTCTAAGATGCCCTCTGAGTGCATTTTTCATTAAATCCCACACTGGTATCAGTGTGGGTTTAATGTGCTGAGAAGTTTAATACCAAAGTTCCCAGTTTTCAGTAAAGCTATTAAGGTGCTGTGGAGTTTGTAGTGACAAACTCACAGCACCATACACTCTTAATGGTAATACTGCACTTGCATTGTCTAAGAATTGGCATAGACACTGTAGGGGTACAGGGCTCATGCACCTGTACTCTCACCACTGGTTTAGTGCAACCATCTAGAGGGTTGGCTGACACATGCCAGGGCAGTGGGTTGTAGGTATGGCACACAGGGATATCTGCCATGTCGACTATTCACTTTGTTCTGCACCAACACTTGCAATGGCTGTGTGTAAAGGTACAGGGCCTCTAAGGGTGGCCCAATAAGTGCCGCAGCCGTTAGAGGCCTTCCCAGGCCATAGTGCCATTGGTACCCATGGTACCTTTTACATGGGACTGACATGTGGCCAGAGAGGTGCCAATTGGGGGTTCAAGGTCCAGTTTTTGGAAGGAACACATGCCCTGAGAACCTGATTGGCAGGGACCTAAGGCACATCAAGTCAAAATGCAACAGTAGTCTGGCAAAAAGTTGGGGGGTTAGTTCAACAGATATCCAGCTTCCTATAGACTCACCTGGACCAAAGGTTGTCCCATCCAGAGTTCATCAGAGGCTGGAGGAAGCTTGGCTCTATCTCTTGGCTTTTCCTACTAAAATCTATGCTACCAGTCCTATATACACCTAACCCTCTGTGCCCATAACTTTATTTCTCTGAAGAGAGTCCATCGGGAGTGCAAGGCCTTGAACAGGGCTTGCCAGCTGGGTGACACCTCATCTCTAATGTACAGCTTTTCTAACTTTAAAACCTTTTCTTAAGCCATTCTTTTACGTCAATACTTTGGTTGACTCTTACATACTTTTGTAAAATGTTAAATGTGCTCGTGCCGATTGCTCGGAGGGCTGTGCTGGGAGATTTGCATTACTTCCGGCGGATGCCGGAGTTAGCGCTTCAGTCTCTGGCGCCATCCCCACTACTTAGGGCACACAAGCGCGCACGTGCAGCGGACGAGGCAGCCTGACCGCTCTACAGACGCCGCTAGCTGCTTCTATGCTACAAAGGTGTTTTTAACTGTTACGTTATCATTTGCATTTTAAGCGCACGTTGCTCTGTTATGATCTATAGTCACCTACCTCATTGACAGTCGAACTCTCCCTTGGCCCCGTTCCGACACGGCTCGTGCCGATTGCTCGGAGGGCTGTGCTGGGAGATTTGCATTACTTCCGGCGGATGCCGGAGTTAGCGCTTCAGTCTCTGGCGCCATCCCCACTACTTGGGGCACACAGAGCGCGCACGTGCAGCGGCTGCGCCAGCACCGCACCGAAGGCGTGCCAATGGCTAGCCCATCTGTGCCCATCCGCGCCTGGACCGTGCCCAGGGCCAAACCCCCTGGCCGGCAGGGCCAAGCCCCGAAGAAATCCTACTCGGGCACGGAAATCCTACAATTGCACCCTACAATCAATAGTTCCTGTACTCGGCTTAAACTAGATGACCCTTTTAAATTGCGATTTACAAAAAAAGGGGTGACCCGGTGTCCCTCAGAACCTGGGTATATGATAGTTCAAAAAATATATTTGGTTCTGTTGGGTGAGACAGGTTATTTGAACAATGCTCATAGATGCATAAAAAAGCAAATCAACTCTCTGATACAAGGAATAGTGTTTCAATGAGAAATCAATTACTCAAAACACGGAAAAACCAAGTTTATATATTCCAAAGTATTGTATTGTACATATTAACACACGTTTGCTCCTTTATAAAACTGAATTACTTCATTCATAGATAAATTTATACAAACATAGCAAGACCAAGAAAAACAATTTTGTGACTTATTGTGAAATGAGTGCTTAGTGAACAGGGAAATATATACAGTGCAGGGAATGAATCTGTACAGATATATATACAAGTACACTTGGAGTTTGGTCAGATGGTGGTTTGATCTCAACCAAGGATTCCTTCGATTACTGTGGGAATCCTGGTGATTCTGAACCTTTAGATTCGTCGACGTTTCGACCCTGGTGTGCCCCAATGGGTAGTCACGACGGGTCTTTCTCAAGACAGAAGGGGAAATGGATGGTTTAAAGATCAAGGCAGGGGTATCCTTCAGTTGATCTAGTGTGGATCAGTGATGCCGCGTCCGGGAACAGAAATCACTAATCTTCCCCGACATACATGCGACAGATGCGAGAGGCCACCGAGCCACACTAGATCAACTGAAGGATACCCCTGCCTTGATCTTTAAACCATCCCTTTCCCCTTCTGTCTTGAGAAAGACCCGTCGTGACTACCCATTGGGGCACACCAGGGTCGAAACGTCGACGAATCTAAAGGTTCAGAATCACCAGGATTCCCACAGTAATCGAAGGAATCCTTGGTTGAGATCAAACCACCATCTGACCAAACTCCAAGTGTACTTGTATATATATCTGTACAGATTCATTCCCTGCACTGTATATATTTCCCTGTTCACTAAGCACTCGTTTCACAATAAGTCACAAAATTGTTTTTCTTGGTCTTGCTATGTTTGTATAAATTTATCTATGAATGAAGTAATTCAGTTTTATAAAGGAGCAAACGTGTGTTAATATGTACAATACAATACTTTGGAATATATAAACTTGGTTTTTCCGTGTTTTGAGTAATTGATTTCTCATTGAAACACTATTCCTTGTATCAGAGAGTTGATTTGCTTTTTTATGCATCTATGAGCATTGTTCAAATAACCTGTCTCACCCAACAGAACCAAATATACCTTTTAAATTGCGAACACAAAGCTGTACTCACTGCCACTTTAAACCTGTCACGGATTCAAAATCTGATTCAAACACTATCCAAAGTCTTAACAATAAAAAGGGAATCAACATAGTAGTTGCCCTCATTAATGCCCATTCACTAGGCAAACACAAAGAGGAGATTGCAGACATTATTTCTGACTACAAAATTGATCTTCTGTTCATCATAGAAACATGGACAGACCTGGCATCTGAACCAGACTTGGTAGTTGCCACGCCTGAGGACTATAACATTGTGAGACAGGACAGAGTAGACAAAAATGGGGGTGGGTTAGCAATAATCCCACGTAGCAAATTAAATACCAAGATACTTTATGCTCCCTTGACAACTTCCGAAGCATTATACTTTTCCATTTCACTGACCCCCTCCCAAATCTCAAAGTTATTCTCCTCCACAGACCCCCGGGATCTAGGACTGAATTTCTGACCACTCTCAGTGATGTGGTGGAGTCCATAGCAGTTGAATGCACCTTTACCATTCTAGGTGATTTCAATTTTCACCTTGAAAACATAAATAAGGACACCAAGGCCCTATTGGCAGATCTAGAGTCAGTAGTCTTATCTCAGCTAGTTTCAGACAGCACTCATGTTGCTGGCCACACATTAGATGGCCTTTTTTCAAACTCTAAAAACATATTTATAAAATAAATTTTTCCTCTAGCTTGGTCCGACCACCACGCAGTCATATTTAGTATACTTCTTGACAACCACTCATCCACCAAGACATCAGCGAGTGGAACGGTTGCATTTAAAGTTTGGAAAAACTTAGATAATCATCAGCTTAAGACATATCTGTCCTCCATGCAACCTGAGGTGTTGGATGACCCAGATATAGCCTCAACAGCCTACAACAATTGGCTCCATAATGCTATGGACGAGCTAGTGCCAACTAAAACTCTATCCAAAAATCGAAGCCTTCCATCGGCTCCCTGATTCACCCCCGCTCTCAGAGAACAAAAACAAAAGTGCAGAAATCAAGAAAGACACTGGCGTAAATCTTATGCCAACAAAGAAACACTTCTGTACAAGAGTGAATTAGCGAAGTATAAACTAATGATAATTCAAGAAAAAAGCACATATTTTACAGCGCAGATTGAACAGGCTAAAAATTCAAACAAACAACTTTACCAAGTAGTCACCAAGCTAACACATCAAGTGACAGTAGCTGTTCCTGCACCCACACAAACATTATGTAACTCCTTAGCCGACTACTTCTACGATACAATATCTATGCCAATTCTTCTGCTCAATGTGCAGTTACAGATGCTCCAGCTCAGGTCTTAGCACAATTTCAAAAAGTCAGTGTTGCACATATTACTAATATCATGAGGACTATTAAATCCGGTTCAGCTAATGAACCCTGTCCACCAGCCATTCTTGTACCTGTCACAGAAATAATAGCCCCGGTACTAACGGAAATCTGGAATGTTCTATTTTCCTCTGGGAAATATCCTACTGCCTGGAAAAACACCATACTAAAGCCTCTATTGAAAAAATCCCATCTGGCCTATTGCCAGTTTGCCTTATCCGGCCAAAGTGGTTGAAAAAACTATGAATCTTCAAATTTCTAAATTCATAGAGGACCATCATCGGCTAGATGATACCCAATTTGGATTTCGAAAAAGTCACAGCACTGAGACTGCATCAATTAAGGCATCAGAGGAAATAAGAGTCATTCTTGACCAGGGAGGGACAGCAGTTCTCATTCTGCTGGACCTCTCTGCGGCATTTGACATGGTCGATCATAATACTGTAATCGACCGTGTCACTGCGATGTGCATCCAGGACAAAGCAAGAGATCTGCTGTCCTCGTTCCTCTCTAATCGTACTGTAACATTGGGCAACTTCCGCTCTGCCCAGATGACACTACTGTGCGGTGTTCCTCAGGGCTCATCCCTAAGTCCGATGCTTTTTAACATCTACGTGCCGGACTTAGCCAGAATCATCAAGGCACATGAGATGGGCCTAACTTCATACGCAGGTGACACACAGCTGGTGATCGCCATAAATGACAATGGAGAGAAGGTGGCGGAAAGCTTCCGAAAGGGCATGCTGGCCATCAGTAGCTGGATGGCCAGCAATTGTCTTAAACTCAACTCCGACAAAACGGAGGTTATGATTTTTGGTAAGCTGTCTCCTATCTGGTCCAGCTCCTGGTGGCCATCGGCTCTTGGTCCCCCACCTAACCCGGTCTCTAAGGTCAGAAACTTGGGTATAACATTTGATGAGAAACTGACTTTTGCATCACATGCCAACACAATTGTCTCAGCCTCTTTTAATAAAATTTGAATGATTAAAAAGATACTGCCGTATCTCCCTCTTAATGCAGGAAGGACCTTGGTCAGTACATTGGTGATATCATCCCTCTATTACTGTAACGGACTCTTCTCTAACGCCCAGAAAAGGGTCATCCAAAAACTGCAATCTGTGCAGAACCCAGCAGCCAAGATGCTGTCCGGAACTCCTAAATTCATGTCCATCACCCATGTAATTAAAAGATACCACTGGCTCCCGGTGAGGAATCGTATCAAATTCAAAGCACTATGCATTGCCTATAAAGCCTTCCGAAACCTAGGCCCCCAGTTCTTAACAAAATGTCTAGCCATCCACACTCCTAACAGGCCACTCCGTTCCTCCAATACATTTCTCCTGTCAGTGCCGCGTACCAAAACTGTCTCTTGAGGCGACTGACGTTTTGTTGTTACGGTCACAAAGCTATGGAATTCCCTCCCACTGGAGATCAGAGCCTCTCAAACTCTGCTGGCCTTCAGAAGAAAAATAAAGACCTGGCTGTTAAATCAGTAAGCCTCCTATCACCCTGTCACAGTCCGCAGTGCCGAGACGCCCATGGGCATTTGCGCGCTTTATAAGTTTAAAAAATAAATAAATAAATAAATAAAGCTTTAGGGAAAGGACTGAAATGGCTGACCTCCGACAGCACCGTTAAGAAATGGCAATACAATTCTGATTCAAAGGACAAGAACAAACAAAGGAGTGTGATCTTGCCGAAGGCACACATGTCTCCATACTGTCATCAATTCTCGTAGTAGAATCCTTGATGTTGGGCGCCTTACAAGATGGTTCAACTAAATGTTTTGCTGGCAACCAACAAGGAAGCTAGTAGTGCAAAGACTAGTTCAGATAGGGTGTGCGATGCTATTGCCCTTTTAGGCACAAGGTGCACTACACCTTAAAACCTACTTTGCCCACAAAATTCATTAAGGGAAAGAGGAGAAGCCCATACTTTTGTAACGCCACTCAAAGTGGAACCAAAGCAAAGTGGTATTACTCATGACGCAAGATTTCAAAAATCATAATACACAACACATTTACTGATTTTTAGACACAAAAAGCTGAAAGTGTACCTTTCACACATTAGACACAGCAGCGCATGAGACCAGTGTAGTAGAAGCACAGTAAAAGCGTGCTGTGAAATGAAAGATGAAGAAACATATATACAAAACAATACTAATACATATAAATGAGTTGCACTAATGAGAATACCTATGACGGTGTTTATTGGCATTTGCTGATGAAATAATGTGGCCTAATGTTTCTATTGATTTCCATTAGAATGCACCATGTAGAAAAGTCCGTGCAAAACTGTAAAAATAATAGTTAGGAACTTGAAATTCTAACTGAATACTAGCGATTGTATAGTTGATAAAAAGTTAAAAACGATTTTTGTAATATGAACTTTGAAAATTATATACTCGTGAAAGTTGAGAAAAATTGTGGTAGTAGGCTATTTTTAACCTTAGTCACTTTCATGTGATAATAACACTTGATGAAACTTCTACTTTATTTTCATGAACTGATTTTATTGCATTATGTTTGATATGGGTTTAGAGTTTTTGATTTAAATTTTGAAATGCCAGCTTAAGGGCTTTTTCAAATATGCTTTTCTCTAATGCTGACTTATTCCGTGACCTAATGTGGTTCTTTTGCAGCTAGTAAAATGTTGCCTCATTTTATTCAGTACATGTGTAACATTCGACGTTCCTAAATGTACTTCAACATGCACATTCAATTATTTCTGTGGGAACATGATTCAGCTGTTACTACAAACTGATACTTTGTAATCTTTCAACATTGTTTGGGCCAGAAGAATCCGTTCACATGAGAAGCAACTTCACTAAATCCATCTGAAAATTAGGAGCCACGTTCTTTCAGGTTTGTTGGCATGGAGTTTTGGTAAGTGGCAGTAAAACACTAGCAAAACCTCCAATCAAAGAGATCATGCCATCTTACGCTAGAACATAATTTGGATGTCCCTGCCATGCATAGAGGAATAGTCGATAGCATCTCAGAGCTTGCTCAGATGGACTGACTGCAGCCATTGTGCAAGGTTGCACAAAATATACAAATGGGGCAGGGATATGGGAACAATCTTTCAAGGAATTTAAACAAAATAGCAGAAAACGCTAGAAAGGGTACTCCACTGGAATGACTGGGCACAATTCTAAAATGAAGGTTTGGCTGAGGGGAACATTGTGCTTCTGTCATCAAAAGAATGACCTGTAGAATGGAGCGAGTGCATCAAGAATTATCAACCCTGTGTTTTCCAGGAGACTTGAGCAGTTGCTCAATGTTTTGAGGGCTAAACCACTGAGGCAACACCAAGCTTATGAGGTCGTCCTTTGGGTGGGTTGACTATATGGTTTAAAGTTGTTCTAAACTGTTCGTCCCTTAGAGTTCATTATAAGAGACATCTACAGCTCAATTTCCTTTATGGGAATGTTAATAATATTGAATGTATATATATATATATATATATATATATATATATATATATATATATATATATATATATATATATATATATATATATATATATATATTCACTGAAAAAACCATAGGTTTCACACCAGTTATAGTTAGGAATTAGCATTTAAAAAAACCTATTAAATTCACTGAAAAAAACATAGGTTTGACACCAATTATAGTTCGCTGGAAATTTTACTGACATAAAACCATTGAAATTACCACGTTCTAGTTAGTTGGACTCACTATAACTTGCGCGCCTGCAATGCACTGCTGATGACGTCACATATTACATCACTCATGACATGGTCAGTGACATCACTCATGACATCACTGATGACACCATCCAGTGAATGTGTGTTTTTCTGAAAAATAAATGTTTTCTATATGTATATGTAAAGGTCGATGGAAGAATAAATGTTTAAATAAGTGTCTAAATGGATGTTTAAAAAAAAAAAAATTTGATTGGTTAACTGGCTTATTAGGTGTATCTTAGTGAATACATATATTAGCGAGTAATGTTTAAATATTTAAATATATGTATCAGTGTTTCACTTTGTGTATAAGTGGCTGCATGGGTTGGTGAGTAGCTACATGTGTGTGTATATGGGTTATTAGATGGTTTTTTTAGTATCAGTATGAGTGTCTGTATGGTTTGGTGGGGGGATTACTTAGCACGTAGATGCATCAATGACTGACTCACTGTTTGTATGTGTTTTGAAGACCGCATATGTGCAGGACTGTATGGGTGGATGAGTGTGTATATGTGTGTTAGTGAGTGAAAAAAACCAATTAACAAATACATATTAATCTAGTATATGTGAGTATTGATGTATATAAGTGAGTATATGTGAGAGTGAGAGATTGTAAGAGTTCCTGTTTAAATAAGTATGTGTTTCTATAAGTGATTGTTTAAGAGAGTAAGTATGTGTAAGTATCCTTAGAAGTAAGGTGGTAGTGTGTGTATAGCTGTATATGCAAACAAATGGATGTTCAATAATTTATTTGCATGTGTGAGTATGTGTGTGAGTAACTTTTGGATGACTGTCGGTGTGTAACAGGATGTATAGGTGTATCACTACATATGATGAGTGAGTATATGTATGAGTGACTATATAGAACTGTTGGTGAATGAGTGGATGTGTATATAGATGGTGGAATTACTGAATTGGTTGTTGTAACTGGTATGGGGATCTCCATTTTTTGAAAATGTTAGTTTCTACTTTTGAATGTGTTTCAAGGGTTACATTAGTGAAAGGAGGTCTGTCACTCTGTCACAAGGATGGTGTCATCAGTGATGTCATGAGTGTCACTGACCATGTCATGAGTGATGTAATATGTGACGTCATCAGCAGTGCATTGCAGGCGCGCAAGTTATAGTGAGTCCAACTAACTTTAACGTGGGAATTTCAATGGTTTTAGATCAGTAAAATTTCCAGCTAACTATAACTGGTGTGAAACCTATGGTTTTTTCAGTGAATTTAATAGGTTTTGTAAATGCTAATTACTAACTATATATAGGGCCTCAAACCTATGTTTTTTTCAGTGAATTTCAAAGGTTTTTTAATAGCAAATTTCTATAGCTATGAAATATAAAAAAATTTTATAATGAATCCTATATTGTATATTTATGTAATACAATTTTTTTATGTATATTCATGTTTGTTTTTTTTTATTAATTTTTTTTTGCCCTGGAGCGTTCCCGGTGCGCGTACCGGTGAGCGCACCGGTAAGCGCAGTCTTGCGGCGCGCCCCGGTGCGCGTACCGGTGAGCGCTCCCGTTAGCGCTATTGCCGCGAATGAAAACATCATCGTGACGTATCGCGTAGCCGCGTGATGCGTCTTATGACGCACGGCGTAAGCGCACCCGGAAGCGCCCGAGCGCATACGATCGCGCTACGTAAGCGCCCCCGGGCGCGCCCCGGGGCGCGTAGCGTAAGCGCTTCGGGTCATGTGACCTGAAAATAACACTTTTCATTGGTTCAGAAGTTTTTTTTCCAAATGATGAAAGCCCCCACCTTTTTTCCTCATTCTCACTTTGTACTTTGACTGAGGAAGACCTGTTTGCAGACCTGTTTGTAGTAAGTGAGAAATGGCTACAGTAGCAGCAGCAGCAGGAGCATCTCAACCACCACCACCACCACCACAACACCACAGTGGTGGTGGTGGTGAAGAAGAAGAAGAAGAAGAGGAGGAGGAGGAGAGGCAGTTCCTGCCAGAAGATAATACCCCCTATAAACCCAAGGAGCACTTTGTGTGGGAGTTTTTTAAAATCCCAAGGGGACAAAAGAAAGTAAATGCTCCAAAAGTCACATGTCTCATCTGTGGCACTGTACTTTCCAGGGGGAACCCTTCAAAAAAGTATTCATTTGGCAACAATACAATGATTCGCCATATGCAACGCAAGCACCCAAACAACTATGCTGCGGCAGAGGTCAGAGAACTGACAAGAAACCCTCCCCAATCTTCTCCCAGCACCTCCAAAAGAAAACAACCCACTCCATCGGGTCCAGAGACAAGGGAGATGGTCCCAAATATCCAACCCCAGTTTGGAGATTATAAAATACTTTTGCGGGACTACAATTTGCTATGGAGAGCAAAGTATCAAACTGATCAACCGTGCTGGAGACAACCACAACTGCAAAAAGAAACCTTAATTTTTTCCTGATTTGTTTTTGCTCCAGTTGAGCCGTTTACAATTCCCTGTTTTTTGTTGGTCCCCATAAAAATTACAAAAAAAATATAAAATTGTTCATAAAAGCCAAAAGAAGTAAAAAATGTTCAAAAAAACAATAAAAAAATATAAAACAAAAAGAATAAAAAAAACAGTTCTTTTTAGAACTACCTCCAATTTATAAAAAAATGCTAAATTTTTTAAAAACTGTCATTCTTTTTTCCCCATGGTATTCTCCCCGGTATGCTCCCCAGTGCGCGTACCGGGCGCTCCCCAGGTACCTACCGAGACACAAGATGGCGGCCGCTCCGGACTGTTTGGAATGTTGACAGACACCCGAGAGCCAATCAGCTTTCCGCTCGCGCTCCAATCAGCTTTCCGCTCGCGAACTCGCGTAGCGCGCTGGAGCGCGACCCGGTGCGCGTACCGGGGAGCGCATATAGATATATGTATTTTTTTTAACCTAAATTACTCAAAATCCACTGGAGCACATATCTTGAGACATAGCAAAGGCACATCGGGCTACCAGTCCCTACAATTTTGCCAAGTTTGGTGGAAATCCATTCTGCCGTTCGGGGTAAAAGTGAGTCCAACCGCCCTATGGAAATTAACATGGGGAAAACACGTTTTGGGACCCCCCTTTTATCTCGGCCCCCGCTTGACGAATCCCCCCCAAACTTTCAGAGAAGGAGCAGAGCGGAGCTGGCCATTTTCTTGGAGAAATTCAGCTAATTCCGTCCATCAACGCCAAAGTTATTCCCAATAGAATGTTGCGGATTTCCTATGGAAAACGATCCTAACTATAACTACCTACTGGCGACCGCCAGTAGGTAATATATATATCTCACTGCTTCCAGATTTCCTCCGCGTTCAATATGAACAAGAAAACAGCACTCTCAGGGGTTTTTTTTAATGCCAATAGTTCTTTATTAGCAACCCAGCACAGACAAGACGCGTTTCGGCGCTTAGCCTTTGTCAATTGCAAGATATGAACGCGCCGCCATTACTTTTAAAAGCATTGCTTTCGTCACAGTGTGTATAACATAAACATGGAAAGGAGACCGCGAGATTGCAAATTAATCGCCATTTTGAAAGGTGCAATTCAAGCATGAGAAAAGAAAGTGAATACATTCTTAAGTCAGTCTTCCGTTGTAATGTAGTAAGAGTTAAAATTAACCTTGCTACTTCTATAATTCCAAAAATATTATTAAGCCCAAGATGGGCAATACCATAGGTATTATTAATACAGCCCACAGATGGGCAAACCACTGTTATATCACACATTGGTTTGAACAATGCATTAATTAATATGTCATTTCATTAAGCATATTCTTCCTTAAAAAGCCGAGAAAAACAATTAATTCATCCATTTGCCTAACAATTTACTTTACCGTTCATCAGTTCACAATCACTAAATAAGATTCATTTACATAATCAGTGCCCCCAGTGTAGTGCTAATTCCTCATGGGTGTTAAGCCCAAAATGACTCTTACTCTGTAAATCTATAATGTAGCGTGATTTTAACCGTCTTAATTTTTGCAGCCGGTCTCCTCCTCTTGGGGGAGGTGATACACTATCCAGACAAAAGTAAGCCAATAGGTCCCTATTGTGCTCATGTTTATTAAAATGTCTGGCAACCGGATAAATTGTATGTAAAGCCTGCAAAATCAGTAAAAGGACCTTAACTTATACCATACCTGGCCTTAAATTCGCCCAAAAAATCACCAAATTTCTGACTTGTAGCACACCATATGCAATTTATTGCTTGGTGTGTCCTTGTGGGTTAAGATACATCGGTAGCACGATTAATCCTGTAAAATTGCGCATATTAGAGCATATGCGTGCAATTAATAACATCGATGAATCTTATCCGGTTGCCAGACATTTTAATAAACAACATGAGCACAATAGGGACCTATTGGCTTACTTTTGTCTGGATAGTGTACCACCTCCCGACTTTAGGCCCTTAATTTTGACCTTCAGTTTTGCCCTTGCTTTAGTAGGAATGGACAACACAAAGAAGGCACCAATAGGATGCAACTTAAAAATAGCAAATTACTGAAAGAGTCTCAAATGGTCTTTGTTCTCCAAGGAAATGCATTGCCGTAGGTATAGAGTATTATTTCAGTTTTGAAACTCTTTTAGACTAATCGTACACGTATTCTTACGTTAATTGGCATAATGAGATCTCTGAAAGTGATTTCCCTTTGTGACAAACTTTCCGAAGTTATGGAAGTAGATGCCTGGAACCCAAACCCGATATGAAGCAAACTGCAAATATAAGACAAAATGCTTTTGTTTTTAATACAGGGGGGTATGGAAGCTGTTATCTTGCATCAGAGAGCTTATGAAAACCACCAGAAACAAAAGAAATGTAATTGACTTCAACGGCAATATTCTGAATTAATGGAAGCTGCTCAATTAAAAGATTTACTTACTTTTGGCATTTAGTAGCACATGGGTGCATATTAGTCACTGCAGTGCCAGAAGCACTATATTGAGTATCGTTGGGTTATCCAGTTTTCAGCATTATATGCTTGTAACATCATAATTTTTTTACCAGTGTAACAAAGTGGTATTCATTACACCCTTAGTCCACCAGCACAATTCACCACAGCGGACGCTCATTTGGTGATTTTACGCCAAACGTGGGAGTGGGCCTTCTGGACCAGATAAGATTCCAGTAAAAGTATTGTCACCTTTCGGTCACAAGAAGGGAAGGAGCCAAGACTAGAGGGCGACTGTTTATCTAGTTTATTGCGGTTTACAGATAACAAAACAAAGTCTTTCAGTCAGACACGGGGTCGGTGGTAGGTTTGTGATCCTCGGGGCACTTCCTGGGTCGGGGTCCGGGACACTCCAGCACATGGAAGAAAAGAAAAGAACGTGGCTTTTAGTGGGTTGTTCCGTTTACTAGAAACTCTTGTAATAGGGAGGGTGTGAGGGATAAAGCAAAGACCACCACCACATTCAGTGAGCTATACACGGCTTTGCTAAACGAGGTGCCCCGGTGTTTGCACGGTCCCCTATCCGGTCCCTCCCTTCTTAAAGTTTAACAACGAACCCAAACGAGCACGCACCTGGGAGAGCCACGCGTCCTCCTTTGCGTGGCTGGGCGAAACGCGGTGTCGTTGGCCTCCTGGCTTTACAGCTGCCGCCGTCCGCTCCTCTTCTGTTCTCGGTCCGGCACCTTCTCTGCTCCTGGTGTCGTCCACTTCCAAGGAATCCGTCCCCACGGTGCTTTCCGTCCTCCCGGTCGCGTGGTTCTCCTGGCGTCTAACTTCCTCCTCCCACGACGAAGACACAGCGTCTTCCGGGTCTCTCCTCATATGGCGAGACGCCACTCCTGATAGGTCCGAAAAGTCAGGTGGTTCCGATGCGAAGCCTCCGTCACGTACACAAAGGCCATCCTTAAAGGGCCCGTAGTAATCCGCCTGTTGAGGAGACGGACATTCAGTTAGCCCTGTCGGGGCTGAGCACGGGACCCCCTGACAAATCCCTCCCCTAGACTTTTCCCGTTCGGGGGAAAGTGGATAACGGGACAGGTAGTCAGCATTTGTTTGAGCCGTACCCTGACGGTGACAGACCACAAAGTCGTACGGCTGCAAGGACAGAAACCAACGGAGTATACGCTCATTGCGTCCCTTGTTCCGCTGGAGCCACTGCAAAGGGGCATGGTCAGAGTACAGTGTAAAACGCCTACCATCCAGATAATAATGCAGCCTCTCTATGCTCCACTTCACCGCAAGGCACTCCTTTTCTATGGTAGGATAGACGGTCTCTCTGGGGAAAAGTTTCCTGCTTAAGTACAGAATAGGACGTTCCTTCCCCTCTTGATCCAATTGAGACAGAACAGCCCCCAGTCCCACCCCGGAAGCATCCGTTTGCAAAAAGAAAGGTTTGCCAAAGTCAGGTGTAATCAGGACCGGAGACGAGGAGAGAACATCTTTCAGTGCCTGAAAGGCAGACTGAGCTTGGGCAGAGGGTTGCTTGAACGGAACAGAAGAGGCCGTTTTCTTTAACATATCCGTCAAAGGGACTGAGAGCGTGGCAAAGTGAGGTATAAACCGTCGATAGTAACCAACCAAACCAAGAAAGGCCCGGAGATCTCGCCTATTTTTAGGAAACGCCTGTTGTTGTATAGCCTTCACTTTTTCTTGTTGCGGAAACAACTGACCGTTACCCAGCATGTAGCCCAGGTACTTCACTTGAGAGAAGGCAAAACGTGATTTCTTTGCATTTATGTGTAGTCCTGCCTTTTCCAAAGCCGTAAGGATTTGATTTAAGTGAATTAGATGGGTCTGCCAATCCGGACTATGGATGACAATGTCGTCTATGTAGGCTGCCGCAAAGTGTCTATAAGGAGCCAACACAGTGTCCATAAGACGTTGGAAGGTAGCAGGGGCCCCATGAAGTCCAAAGGGCAAGACAGTGAAATGAAAGAGACCATCAGGGGTGGTGAACGCTGTCTTTTCCTGGTCTTTGGGGGAAAGAGGCACCTGCCAATAACCTTTGGTGAGGTCAATGGTTGTTATGTATTGAGCCTCCCCAAGGCGTTCTATCAGCTCATCTACCCTGGGTAAAGGATAACCGTCTTGTTTTGACACTTTGTTCACTGCTCTGAAGTCAATGCAAAACCTCTTACTCCCATCAGGCTTTGGCACCAATACCACTGGGGAAGACCAATTGCTTTTAGAGGGGACTATAATCCCTGCTTCTAACATTTTCTGTACCTCCTCTTTTATCACTGATCTTCGCGCTTCGGGGACCCTATACGGTTTCTGTTTTACAACTACCCCCGGAGCTGTCGGAATATGGTGTTCTGCCAAGGTAGTTCGACCTGGCTGGTCCGAGAATATGGCCTGGTGGGTTAGCATCAGCGCCTTCAGTTCACACCTCTTAGGATCTGTAAGGTCGTCATTTACAACAGCATGCTCGATGGTATGAGCAGGCGGTGTTGCTAGTGACACTGAGACATGAGGCTTTGGAGGGGTACCCAACCACTTCTTCAATATATTAATGTGGTAAATCTGGGTTCGGGAAGGAGATAGTTTCAGCGCATATGTGGTCCTACCTATTTTCCTGACGACCTGAAAAGGTCCTTGCCACTCCTTCCGAAGCTTGTGAGTAGAAGTAGGAAGAAGGACCAGAGCCCAATCACCTAGGTCCAACTCTCTCCACTTCTTGCCTTTATCGTAAAAGGTCTTTTGCCTGTCTTGAGCTTTCTCTAGGGTTTCATAGGACAGGGTCCTTAGCTTGTGTAACCGGGATTTCAGCTGCTGGGAATAGTCCAACAATTCTTCAGCATCTTTTGAGCTGGTCTTTTCCCAACTATCCCTGGTTATTTCTAACAAGGTACGGGGTTTCCTGCCAAACAGTAACTCAAAGGGGGAAGTCCCTAAACTGGATTGGTACTGGCTTCTTAACACATAAAGTGCCAACGGTAGAAGTTGATCCCACTGTTTACCATCTCCTGTCAAAAGTTTCTTTAGAGTGGTTTTGATCAACCCGTTGTAACGTTCAACCAGACCATCGGTTTGTGGATGGTACACAGAGGTACGCAGATGTTTCACATTGAGGAGCTTACATACTTGTTGCATGAGGCGAGACACGAACGGTGTCCCTTGGTCGGTTATGAGATCTTTAGGGAATCCCATCCGTGCAAACAACTCAACCAGTTTTTGTGAAATGGCGCTAGTGGTAGCTGCTCGTAATGGGAACGCCTCTGGATAACGTGTCGCATAGTCAACTATTACCATAACGTATTTGTAGCCCCTGTGTGATTTCGGTAAAGGGCCTATGATGTCTACCCCTATCCTTTCAAAAGGTTTCCCTATTATGGGTAGTGGAACAAGTGGAACCTTAGGTGGGATGTAAGGATTCCTCTTCTGGCAAATCTGGCATTCCTGGCAGTACTTCTTCACTTGTGCATACACCCCGGGCCAATAGAAATGCTCAACGATGGAATTAGTGGTCTTTTCTGCACCAGAATGACCGGCTAACAGATGTGCATGAGCATAAAACATAACTTGCTCACGGAACAGGGTAGGAACTAGTAGCTGTGGAGTGGCCTGGTTCTGCCCTATTCTGTACAGAAGACCATTTTGTTCAATGAAACAGGGATAAGTAGGGGGATTCTGATTCTTACTATCCTGTGCTTTTTGCCAGACAGAGGACAATGAGGCATCATTTAGTTGCGCTGCTCTAAAGTTGGTATCGGTGGACCAAGGTTCTTCCGCTAACAGACCCTCTCGGACCCCGCCTCTACCTTGTTTCTCTAACGCTTCTGCCATCAGGGTAGAAAACCACTTATTGTCTGTACCTATAATGAGTGGTTCTGGTAGATTAGGAAGGACTCCTACTTCACACTGTACTTGGGTACCTTTTTCTGTTGTTATCGTGACCCTGGCTAGTGAGTAAGTACGTATGTCCCCGTGTACACATTTTATCCGTACACTACGGTCTAAGAGTGAAGAGGAACTATTCAGGGCGTTTTCCTGGATCACCGAATGGCGACAACCAGAGTCCAACAGGGCACGGGTTTTCTTACCGTCTACCAAGACACTTACATAATAGGCTGGACCAGTCTCTTGTGCATATAAGAGGGCACGCGGAGCATACCCCACCTCCATGGGCTCTTCCTCCTTCTCTTTCTTTTTACGGCAGTACTTGGCAATATGTCCCCACTCGCCGCATTCATAACATTGAGGACTTGTAAATACTGGTGGCTCTGGCTTCAATGGTTTTGGTTTTATCGGTGGTGGATCGTTTTGAGGTTTGTAGGGTTTCTTCTCCGGTTTCGTAAAGTTTTTGTTCACAACAGGTTTTTCAGATTCTCGGAGGACAGGCCTGGTTTGGGCTCTTGCATAGGAATTTGCCGTTTCAATGGCATGTTCTAAGGACAACCCTGCGTGCTGTCGGAGCCACCTTTGGGTGCCATAGGGTAAGGCCTCAAGAAATTGTTCCAAATAGATTTTATTCATAACATTATCTAAATTCCCCTCTTGTGGTTTCAACCACCTATCTGCTGCATCTTTCAGCTTATAGAAGAGAGTTTTAGGAGCATCGGTTGGGGTTCCCCTCTCCTGTCGGAATTGTAAACGATGAGTCTCATCATCGACTCCCAGTCTATCAAGGATTATTTGTTTCACGTGTCCATAGGTGGCAGTACCGTCCTTATTGGCCAACTGATAGGCTGCCTGGGCTTCTCCGGTAAGGAGAGGCGCTAGATAAAAGGGCCATCTCTCACCCGGCCAGGAACTAGCACGGGCTGCCCTTTCGAAGTTTAGGAAGAAAGAAATAGGGTCGTCTCCGGGAACATATTTTTGGAGCGGCACTACTGCCCCGGGTGGGTGTGCGGCTCTACTTTGACCCAGAACAGCCAACAGCTGCGTTTGTCCCTCTGAGAGTTTAGTGAGGTGATCAGCCTGTGTCTGTATGGATGCAGTGAACGTCGCTCTATCACTGTCCGCTTGTTCGTTAGAACGATTAATTGCCCACTCTAGCTTGGACTGGCCTTCGCTCAATTGATTTAGTAAGGTCTCCATCTTGTTTAAATTCAGATGGAATGTCTCCTGGCTGGCTCGCCACTTGTCACCTTTCGGTCACAAGAAGGGAAGGAGCCAAGACTAGAGGGCGACTGTTTATCTAGTTTATTGCGGTTTACAGATAACAAAACAAAGTCTTTCAGTCAGACACGGGGTCGGTGGTAGGTTTGTGATCCTCGGGGCACTTCCTGGGTCGGGGTCCGGGACACTCCAGCACATGGAAGAAAAGAAAAGAACGTGGCTTTTAGTGGGTTGTTCCGTTTACTAGAAACTCTTGTAATAGGGAGGGTGTGAGGGATAAAGCAAAGACCACCACCACATTCAGTGAGCTATACACGGCTTTGCTAAACGAGGTGCCCCGGTGTTTGCACGGTCCCCTATCCGGTCCCTCCCTTCTTAAAGTTTAACAACGAACCCAAACGAGCACGCACCTGGGAGAGCCACGCGTCCTCCTTTGCGTGGCTGGGCGAAACGCGGTGTCGTTGGCCTCCTGGCTTTACAGCTGCCGCCGTCCGCTCCTCTTCTGTTCTCGGTCCGGCACCTTCTCTGCTCCTGGTGTCGTCCACTTCCAAGGAATCCGTCCCCACGGTGCTTTCCGTCCTCCCGGTCGCGTGGTTCTCCTGGCGTCTAACTTCCTCCTCCCACGACGAAGACACAGCGTCTTCCGGGTCTCTCCTCATATGGCGAGACGCCACTCCTGATAGGTCCGAAAAGTCAGGTGGTTCCGATGCGAAGCCTCCGTCACGTACACAAAGGCCATCCTTAAAGGGCCCGTAGTAATCCGCCTGTTGAGGAGACGGACATTCAGTTAGCCCTGTCGGGGCTGAGCACGGGACCCCCTGACAAGTATATAAAATTTTGATTGGCACTTTGAAGGGAAGCTTAGGGGGAGTGGGGAGTGGTGGTGGGGAGGCAATAATAGTGACGTTTGTGGCTGGGCTTGGGAGAAGCTGGGAAAAAAAAGGATTGGTGGACAATGCAATGGACAAGCTTGCATAGAGGGTTAAGGGAGCATCAAGAAGCGCAGTGGGGGCATGTAATTGGTGGGATGGCAACCAGCACATGAGAGGAAAGATGGAAAACATGGGCACTCTCATGGAGTGCTAAAAGATAAAAGCAGTTTATTGAATGGGAGTAGTGGAGGAATACAAATCGTCCATTCAGAAGTATGTTAAGAAGACTAAGAGAGGGACACACATAAGAGGAAGGCAATCCATTGAATAAGATGCAAGCAAAGAAGAGTGTCAGTAAAAGCCAATCAATGGTAAGCAATAAGCAGCTTTAAGCCCAGAGTTCTTTTGTTGTTTTTTTTGTATTGCCAACAAGTGGCTAGACCTAAGAAGGGTCTTGATAGTGATCACTTAAATGAGTCTATTCAGTTTAATTGATAACAACCAAAACCATTTGGCAGAATGATTTTGACCTAGATGATAAACTATGTCCTCTTTAAACATCAGGCTAGCTGTTCAAGGAAAATCAGTACAGTAAATCCAGTTGCCTCTTCTTGTTACCTCCCATGAGGACACCTCCTGTTACATGTGTTGTTACTCCCTAGGTTTTAAATACAGCGTAAGAGCACTATTTTCTTAAAGGGCTTCAGGCAGGACACATGCTTGGTCCTAAGCAAGGCTGGCAGTGGTTACTTTACTCACAAACACATCTCCCATTTATATGAGACCTTCTATAAATTTCCCTTTATCCGCTCTACACAGAGTACAACCTAATCCGGAATTAATATAATAATTATTTTGTTACATTTCAAAGATAATAATTGTATTTGTGGACATAGCTATTTGAATGTCCTGGAGTACTGTATTGCATGCAATGCATTATGGGTACGGTGGGTTTACCATCTCTTCTGCAGGGTGCAGTACCATATTGCCCAAAAGAGGTCCCATGCGACCACTTTTGGTCACACATGGTACTGCACCCTGCGACATGGCTAGGTAAAAACATTCTTATGTATAATGCCAATACCTCTAACTCCAACAAATGCAAGACCGACAGCATTTCCAATGCAATCGGTCTCACATTTGTTAGTTAGAGCTGTTGGCTTGAAAATGGCAATGTTTTTTACTTTTGCTTTTTTATACATTTGGCAATAGTGCTATGCAAATATAATAACTCCACTGCAAATGCAAAAACTGAAGTAAAAAACGTTATTTTCAGCGCCAACAGCTCTAACTTTAACAAATGCGAGACTCATTGCAAATGCTTGTTCTATCAGTCAAGGGGTAAGGCCAAGATGTGTGCTCCCTCATCCCCACTGCATTTATACATGAACTGCATTTATACCCCAATTCTCATAGGGAAAGAAATCCCCACTCTGCTCTTTGAAGATGCTTCTCTTATTGTTGCTGGAACTCTACTTAGCCTGAAGAACTCTTGGGAACAACGACGGTTTGCCAATATCACCTGCTTTAGGAGTTGACAGAGCCGACACCGAGGCGAAAGCCATTAATGGCTCTGAGATCTGAGCCAATGCGAACATCTCTGCATTGGCTTCTGTTGAAAACCTGTTCCTCAAGTATCTCAAGTTTAGTCAAAACCTCACAATGTGCATCTATATAATGATCTATGATTATCTATTATTGAATGAGTGGCACATTTGAAATATGTAATTTTTTACAAGACTTTTCACAGCAATAGAACAAGGATCCTATAAGGACGTACTTAGGAATGTGCAGACAATGGAAGTAGCAACTTTAGATGGATGCAGTGTGCCCATGAACAGCTAGAGACAAGTGGTATGGCCCATATTTGAGCACATCAGAACGGATCACAGGGGGAAGTTTCATTAATTTAAACTTCCTTGAAAAAATTGGTATGAACTTCATGTATCCACCAACCTCAGGTATGGGAGACTGATGGTACCCTATCTGCAGTGTAGTGGCCCGAGAAGATTTGACATCTCTTTGGATTTTGGTGAGCTCCAATTGGCGAAGTGTCTGATCAAATGTTTCCATTGTGATCATTTGCATAGTATTGGGGACCTTCAAGCTCCCTGACAAAGACCTGCCCCTTCTGAGCTAGCAATAAAGTCTGAGGCATACTGTTTTTCTCTTGCCCAATGTTCTTAGCCTGCCATAAAAACATCTGATTCCCTTATTGAGAGAATGAGTACTTTCCACTCTCAAGTGGCTCTCGCAATTTGTAGAGCAGATACGGAGAGCATTTGTCTTTTGGAACATCTGGATATTTTCTATCTACTTTGAATATCCACTGGTGCTACATTGAAAGGCCCTAGGGACTTAGATGCTAATTTGTAAGCATATGTGTAGAGAAAGATGATGCTTTTTTGTTATCTGGGAAATACATTGTGTGGTATCAATATTTTATTTCACAGGATATTTGTACTATTGTATTTCTCCTTTTCAAACCGAATTTTCTTAATATGAATCATATCTGCAGATCAATATGTGATCACTTTCAAAGACTATCATCTTCTTATGAACTCCTTAGATATTTTATGGAAATATTTCTCCTGCTATTGCTAGCAGGGTTAGCTATTGTGAGTGCTTTGTTGCCCACCAATATAGTGTCTGCACTGGTGTAGATGCAGGTACGTTTTTTTGCCTGTTTCCTGCTAGACTTAGGCAATTCACAGATTCATTCACAGATTTACATAGTGGCTTCAACTATACCAATAACAGCCTTTCTACCCCTCAAGTTTGTTGAGATGAAATTAAGTTGATTTTTGGTGTCTGGGTATAAGTAACATTTCCCCCTTTAATGTTCTAGAGAAGCTACAGGGTTCTGAAATACAAAATAATGTTATTTGTCTGAAAGTCTTCAATCAACGTTCGTATATCATTCTGTTAAAGTGTGACCATTCCTCTTTGTCTCCGAATTTCCAGTGCTCAAACAGAACAAAAGCTAAATAGTGTGACTGGTTGTACATCACCCGCATGGATGACTAAACCCAACCCCTGGAAACATGGTAAGTTTTGGTATACAAGATTTAATCTGGTGGTCCATAAGAGGATTGTTTGTGTGTACATGTAATTGTTTTCCTGCAAATGTCTTAGTTTCAAGTCCTAAATTGTGCATAGGATGATCCATTTATCATGTTGTATGAATACTTCAATAGCTGTAACTTGTGTGTCCCCCTGTAAACTGTATATGTGCTACCTCTCAAAAACAATTACTCGACTAAATTCTGTGCTGGCACCCCTTATCATAGCACCAAGTCCGGGATGGCTGTGCCAGTTTACCAAATGACTGACTGACTGCAGATTACCTCAAATAGATGGGTGATACTGTGACCAAGGGACACTGTAAGCACTTAAATTAAAAGCAACCAAAATACCACTAAGGCATAAACCTATAAGGAATAAAGTTATCCTGCACCCAGAAGAAATGTTTCCTGTACTAGATGGTAAACAATCTTGTTTGCGCCGGTTAGACATGCCAGAAGTAGCACCCTGTAGGTGATCCGGACAAGTTAGACTCATGTTTTTTAACAGGCAGAGGACACAACACATAAATATGGTTGCATCAAAGGCAAACAAAAAATATCAGGACCATGCATCTTGGTACCCATGCAAGATTGAAAGCTTTTGTGGGGATGTATACATTTTCCTGTAGGTTCGCTGGTATGAGACAACAAGTCATTCAGATTTTGCAACAGTCCAGGACGATGGTTCTTCTGACTAGCCTAGACAATGGTGATGTCCATTTCAGCACACAGGAAGCTGCACGTGCATCTAAAATTATTCACTGAAAAACCTTGATGCTTTTACTTGTGAAGTCAGTCTTCAGGTTCATAGCACAGCTCTGTATCCCTAGAGCTATATGGCATATCCATGGGATAATGAATAACTCCAGGTGGCGTGTCACAAGACACTGCTGCACAATCAAGCAGCATCATTATATATTCTGGGGAATTGCATGTGAATGAAGATGGTCTGAACATGAATGCAGATATGGCCATATACATTAGAATAGTTTTCGATGATCCCAATGCCTATGCAACAGATGTCTCTCCAGGTTATGAACTTCAGAATTAAATATGGTCTGTTTGATCTATGAATATGAAAATGGTATAAATCATGGGTCATAGCCATCCACTTTAGGAGGCAGCTGAATGACCTCCTCACTCAAAATCCCATAGATGCCATGTTTCCATGAGTTTTAATAAGAAAATGGAACTCTTTCTGGAGTGATATTCGACTAACACACCTGATGGCAGTGGTGCAAAAGCCGAGGTCAGACTAATGGTATCCATGATCACATGGGGTGAGGTAGGCACTCCTGATTTGAGATCACTGAATGGCACCCCCCCCCTCCTTTTGATATCCCTGGCAAAGCCCACCTGTGGACCTCTAATACATACATTAGGATTATTGGGTGTTTATTCAATAATGTAGAAAACCCTGCCAGCCCTGGATCCTGTGTTAACAAGAATGCTGAAGGTGTAGAGTAATGCCTTGTAAATGTCAATACAGTTAGCCCACATCTTTTTCAGTGTTCTCTACTTATTTTGGAACAACTGATAGCTTCTAAGAATTAGAGCGCCTATTCCTTGACCCACCTATGACCCATGGAAGTCTGTATGTAAGTAGATGTATGAATGGGTTCAGCACTTTTTGAGAAGCAAAAGAGACCCTGACTTAGACAACCTTCTTTAGATTTTGACTGTAAAATAGCAGTCATGCATTGTATAAGTCACTATTAACAAAAAACTAAATCCAAAAAGAAGGGCCTTTATTAGAAATCTTGGGTAGATTTTGTAAGCTCTAGGAGTTTGGTTGCCTGGGCATGCTGGAATCAGGGCAGCATACCACAGTGGACAAGATGGGACCGCATTTCAGGAGTTGAAATAAAGATTTATTGAGTCTTCCGGGGACGGCTTGAGAGGGAAGTCAGGCACACAGTAGGGGGGGTAGAGTTGGGACTGGTGCAGGCTTATGCTTATCAGTGGGGAATGCGAGCAAACAGCCACTCAAACCAATAGGGGTATTGGTGGCTCGGCAGATGGCTGAGAGGACCTCCGTTCCTGGGGAAAATGTGTTACTAAGGCAACTAACCTGATAAGTACACTTTAATCTTTCTAAGAACAGTGTCTAAACGTGTTTTGCTTTAGTGATCCACTGCTGTACTCGTGCGTCAAAAATGGACCAAACTGGGTTCCAGGGTGGTAAAAATGGTGACACTTAATGAAGGCGACAGTAAGGACACTAGATACAGAGAGTTACTGGGTCTGGGGCTTCTCCTTATTGGTGTGAGTCCTGGAAAGGTGGAAGGAGATATTAGTCTGTCATAAAACCCAATAGTTTGATAGTCAATGAAACTGTGTTGTTGTGGATAGGCCTACCTTGCTATTTGAACGGCATCATGGTGTATGCAATAGGGCGGCGAATTAGGGCCTGTATAAATGTGCCCACACTAGTAATATCTGGTCACCTGTGTAAGGTTACGAATGGGCAATGAGTTAATAAAACACAGTATAAAACAGCATTAAAACGCTAATAACCACATTCAGCCCAGCATCTCATTGTTTAAAGTTTCGCTTTGCAGATCGAGATGTGTGCTACAGAATTCCACACTAGTAGTTTGTCCCTAGGCAGGATCTTTAGCCCACTAAAATATTGTATAAGGAACTAGCTTGGCTGAGGGTCTCAGATTTGTGCTTTAAATTGCAATCTGTGAGTGCAGCTAATAGGGCAAGAACTCAACAGTGGAATGCCTGTGTGTGTACTAAGCAGGTTAAAGTGCATGGTTTTGTCTCTTAATGCACTGGTGACAATGGGCTAAAAAGGAAAGGAAGTGCAAAAGAGCAGATTAAGGTGCATGATTGTGTTCCTTGACGTATGATTGGTTAGCTAGAATTGATTAACTAAAGCTAGGCAGGATGGCCAATCCATTGGTTGATGGTCACCAGCAGAACATCTCGTGAGCTAATTAGTTCCAGTTGTTCCTAAACGGGTCTGTTAGAGGCCTGTGGCTGTCGAATATTAGGGTTATTCTGTCCATGTTCTCTTTTTTTAATTCCACTGCAACCCCCTGGAGGTATTTCACAGTCCGAGATATAAGTTGCAGATCTGCTAAATTGAGGCAGGTCACTACTACTTGTCTACAAGAACATACCCCGAGCTGGTTCGAAAATGGACGGAGCCAGTGGTGGCGATGCTTAGGGTTGTTTTGCAGAGACACATTGTAGGAAGCTTGCTCTGTACATACAATAACAAAATGAGGTATAGTGTACAAAGAGTCCAGTGAAACCCCAAAGGTAGGCAGAGGTAAAAGTAGATAGCACCTTACTCTATTTGTGGTAGTGTGGGTGAACACTAAGGCTTTATCAGAGGGTAGTGTTAAGAATGTGTTGTACACACTCAGTCAAGAAATGATGTCACACACTGAAAGACTGAACTCAGACCAACTTGTATCAAAAATATTATTTAGTTATTTTATTTCTAGAAACAAGCCAAGCCTGGTCTAAGTGAAATAATACTTTGCAAAATGTTATGCAGTGATTTACAGTTAAATGCAGGTTCAAATGCAGTAGGTTGAATTACAGAGTAGTCAATGTTTTGAAATTACTTTTCAGTTACTTTACAGAGTACTGTGCACATTACTTTTTAGATTACTTTTTAAATTACTTTTGCTAATCAGTGTGATATGCCTAGATATCAAACTGAGACATTTTGTAGACCAAAGGTAAGTAATCACCTTTTAGTACATTTACGTTTTTTCAGTGTTTCATACAAAACCAACTCCACACTTAAAAAAAAATGTCAAAGAAAATTAGTCAATGCAATGCTGTGGTGGGGAATTAGGTTATTGGTTTACAGGTAAGTACTTGTTTGTGAGAGTTGGGTTTCTAGGGTTAGAATCAGAGTTCCCCCATGGTCGAGGATGCACTCTCAAAGCACCGTCAGAGGCACTAGGGTGTTCGGGTTCAGAGTGCTGAGGCCCAATGTTATCCAATGGGGCAAAGGGAGCCTTCAGTTGGTTGTTCACGAGCAGGCCGCAACGTTGTGGGAGCAAAGCTCCTGGCGTTAGGCTCAGGGCAAAGGGGGGGATCAGTTTTGGCACACAAAGTGCACCCACAGCCGCACAGGGGCGTCGGGGTGCAGGGCGCGGTTTGGCGTCTGGTGCCCTGTTATTTTCAATGGGAGTTTCCGGTTTGGGATTTTGCCTGTAGGCTGTAGGCTCAGTCCAGGAAGAGTTATGGGAGGAACCAACAGCTGGTAAGGTAAGTTGGAGGGCTCGGGATGTAGGTGCACCTCGGGCTCTCTTCTCCAGGGCACAGGCGCCTGGATGCAGGGGTGTCTTTTGAGGTTGGATTTCTTCTTACCGGGTCACTTGCGGTTGGGGGGGGTCTCCATGTAGACTCTGCAGGTGACATTGGAGATTCCTGGAGGGGTCAACTCATGGTGGACTCTGACTCTGGAGCACTGTGGGACCTCAACTGGGACGGGTGGGACCCTGGATTCAGCCCGTAGGTGTCAGACGCAGTGGTGGTTCCAGGCCTCACGTTTCTTTGTTCTGAGTCTGTCTTGCGAGTTTCATTTGAACACAGCTGCTGTTCACAGGAGATCCGGTCTTTGTTGAAAGCAATCAGTCCTCCCAGGGGTTCTGGAGGTCACTGGCTGCAGGACAAGGTGACTTTTGGTGCAGGATCTCTGGATACTGCAGACGGGCCGGTATGGCTGCGGCCAAGTCAGTTCTTCTCTGCTGTCTCCTCTGCTGGACGTCTTCTTTCGTCCTCCTTCGTAAGTTGTGGAAATCTGTCTTCTTGGTTCATGGCTGCCCCCTAAATACTGTAGTTAGAGGGCGTTTTAGGGGTCTTGAATTCAGTAGCCAATGGGCTACTGACCTTAGGGTGACTACACCCTTGGTATTCCCCCCCCCCGCCACATGGGGGAGTGGGCAAAATCCCGAATTCTGATTGGAGAGTGCCTGCCATTTGCAAGATGGCGGGCACTGAAGAGTGGGCTTCATCTCGCCTCCCCAAAGTTAGGATTGGGGTTGGCAGAGGTGGGCACACCTTCTGGGCTGTTCTAATTTTTTTCCACCTGTCTTCCTGCCAAAAAGGAGGGGAGAGAGGAAGGGGGCCTGCTCCTGATTGCAGGAGAGGCTGGAAGTCATGTTACAAAGGCGGCAAGGCCTTTGAAGCTCCCCTGCCACAGATGGCTCTTTCTGACCTGGGGGGAGGTGTGAAAACCTCTGCCCTGGAAACGTTTTGTTTCTGGGCTCAGAGAGCGAAGGCTCCCACCCCAGGGGTCCAGAAACATGTTTCGTGGTGGCAGGCTGGTGTTTACCAGTCAGGGAACCCACCAATGGCTGGACGTTTTTCAGAAGTCATCTCTAAGATGCCCTCTGAGTGCATTTTTCGTTAAATCCCACACTGGCATCAGTGTGGGTTTAATGTCCTGAGAAGGTTGATAACAAACTTCCCAGTTTTCAGTAAAGCCATTATGGAGCTGAGGAGTTAATAATGACAAATTCCCCGCACCATATCCTCTTAACGGCATTACTGTACTGACAATGTCTAAGAATTGGTTTAGACACTGTAGAGGTGCAGGGCTCCTGCACCTGTACCCTTACCACTGGTATAGTGCACCCAGCAAGAGGGGTGGCTGACCTATGCGGGGACAATGGGTTGTAGGCATGGCACACAGGGATGTGTGCCAAGTTGACTTCACTTTGTTTTGCACCAAAAAGTAAGTTTGTGTGTGCGTGTGTGTGTGCGCGTGTGTGTGTGTGTGTGTGTGTGTGTGTGTGTGTGTGTGTGTGTGTGTGTGTGTGTGTGTGTGTGCGCACACACACACACAGGGCCTCTAAGGGTGACACTGTAAGTGCTGCAGCCCTTAGAGGACTTCCCTTGCCGAAGTGTCCTTGGTAAACATGGTACCTTTCACAAGGGACTGTAATGTGGCCAGAGAGGTGCCAACTGGGGGTACAAGTACAGTTTAGGGAAAGAACACAGGCCCTGAGAGTACACAGGGCACATCAGGTCAAAATGCGTCATAAATCTGGCAAAAACGTGGGGGGGTTACTGCAACAGAAACCCAGCTTTCTACACACATGACTGAATTATGTATTCGTTTGGGTTACCACACAACCTGCAGTCTCCTTTGTCCGCTTTATGCCAGGGAGTGGGATGTGTATTTAATGGCAGCCTGCCCAGTCGATGTTTCCAATATTGTCCCTTTAGCCTACTGTTAAAAGCTTCCTCTAGGTATTTCTGCAGTTTTATTAACTGATACCTGTTTTTGACCACCCAGGCATCTGACTTTTTTTCTAAAGTTGCTTTGTCCACCAAGGATGATAGGATTTTAAATGTTTTGTTTAAAAAACAATGAAGAAACACATTATTTGGATTCTAGCAGCAAGGTAAATAATCATGATGGTCGAGATAGCTAACTTTACTACTAGGGTAATAATCAATCGCGCAACTCATTTAATTTCAAGTTGCTATATCGGTATGACGATAACCCAAAGCAAACTTCAAAAAAGAGCTCACCGACTAATCTGATGGACACTAAAATGCTGTTGCAGATGGTAGTGTTCATAGATAAATAAAAGTTGTACAAAGTTATTAAATCAGCTAAAATAGGTTAAACGTTGAAAAGGTTATGAAAATTAAGAAAGTGCATACACAATGCGCTCATCAGCATGGTTTAAAAATTAGAATATAAATGTACTTAAGAGATAAGTTAGCTACTGTACTTAATATGAGCTGACATAAAAGACCAGCCAAGCGGCTCATCATAGCTTAAAATGTTTGGCCCTTTTCTTTCCTCAGCAACCCTACAGCAAGTAAATATTTGTCTAAGATAGCGAATGTGTATGTAGATGTCTCCCTTCAACACCCTTGGAGCCTCTTCATGGCATCTAACTCTGAGCTGAATACACAATGGGCGTATCCATTTACTTCTGGACTTGATGTAGGCAGGGGAAAAAACATGACCTCAATTAAGTTTTCTTTAGATGCTAGGTTACACAATACGCATATGCAGCTAGGATCCGCGCTTACACGTAGACATCAGTGACCCTATTTCCAGTGTGCCATATCAGAACTTTAAGTACAAGGATTTCGCCAGCCGCTGTTGGGGATGTTTAGAAAAACTTCGTATTGGGGGCTGTCTTCATGAGCAGGAGAAACTGATAAATCAGTCTCCTTACAGAAGGGGTTTGATGAAGACTAGCAATAACGTGATCCCAATAAAGTCTTTGAACCTGCGTTTAGTGAGCTTGGGTCAGACCAGAAGGTTCGTAAACCCAACCTTAAGAACCAGGAACGAACCTGTCTAAACCACAGAAAAGTAAGATCTTTATTGTGTGCCTGAAGTGCATTCCAGTATGGCTTAAGCTCTTCCGTGGACCAGATCCTCACCAGATATGAAAGAGGCCTCATCCGGGTGATATGTCCCACCCTTTTTAGTGCCACGTCTAGGAACACAGGACTAGGTGAGTGCTCTTGGGGAGGTGGAGGAGTGATTGAATAAACTTGCTCTCACTTACAATAAGAGGGTCGATGTTTCCATGCACCCTAATTTCGGCACCTTATAGTGCAGCTGATTGAGCCTTTAATTTGTAGATCACTGTAGTGGAGAGCAGGGCCCTTGAGGTTGTTCTCTTGTATTTTTTTTAAATAGATGGATGAGGTTTGATGCTGGAGCACTGCCCGTCTCTTTTGTATGTAAGCAGACCACGAGACCCGACTGTACAGCATAATACCCAATATTTAAATGTAAACATTCTCCAGTTTCCCATTGTCCAAGGCCAAGTTGTTTCTAAATGATTTATGGGGATTTACTTCGATGAATTTTGTTTTTATTACGTTATTCTCCATTCCCCTGGCTACACTGAAGGTGTTAAAATTATCAAGCAGTTGCTGCAATCCGATAAGAGTCTGAGAGATTGGAAGAGTGTTGTCTGGGCATAGAAGGGCAGGGACATTAGCCCCATCTAGCTTAAGAACATTTATATTGCCCTGATGAAGGACACCTATGGCGTCATTGACAAAAAGGGAAAATAAGGCGGGTGCCAACACACACCCCTGTCTCACCCCTCTGCAGGCTGGAATTTAGTCTGTCAATTGTCCCTGGGGACCCCATCGCACTTGGGCATAGTTGTTTTGGTGTAGCCGTACTAGCTAGCCTAGCAGACCACCTGGGACCCTCAGGTTCTTTATTGATACCCATAGCAAACCCCTAGGGACTAGGTCAAAGTCTACTCTGATGTAAACAAACACTATATTAAGGTGTTCTTTCAGTTTTGTGTATTTCCACACAATGAGCATCATCCTCAGGACTAAGTCTATAGTACTCACTTTGGGTCTAAACCCTGCTTGGTAGTGTACAGATTTCCTGAGTCCTCTATCCAGTCATTCAATTTCGATTGTAGCTGTCCCGCATAGACTTTCTGCAAAATGTCCAAGAGGCTTATCGGCCTGTAATTGCCAGTGCTCTTCCTTTCTCCCTTTTAATACGGTAATTATCTCCGCTCCTTTCCAGTAGTCTGGAATCTGGGCTTCTAAGACTATGGCATTGCTCAAGTTATTAACATATGGAAATAGAAAAGCCAGATATCAGTTTTTACTACTGCACCACCAGACTTTTCCAATTTTAATCTTCAGGTGTCCTCACATATATCGTCCAAAATTGTTAAAAAAGACTAGAGAAGTTCCTTGTGAAATATCAAAGAGACAGTCAGGATGAACACACAAATGATGTCTGCACCCACACTTTTCGCAGTACATCAACAGTCAACCGTGCAAAAAAATGTGTGGAGAGCAAAATGACCCCTCACGGGCGCACCGCCCTCGGGGTTACTGGCTGGTACTCACCAGATAAAGCCCCTTTTATCATCATTGGTAGTCATTTTGTTAAAAAATAAATGTGTCCAAAACAACAACGAAAACAACTGAAAAGTGCGAGGAGTAACCAACATTCACTCCTTTTGTGACAAAAAATGATTAAAATCAACAAACACACCTTACACACAACTTTATTCTGAATTTTTAGGCGTGATTTGTTAAATTAAAAAGGCTGGTAGCTAGCTCTGCATACCATTACCTACTGCCAACATGTGTCTCTGCCTTTCACAATTGTTGGCAGATTCATCAGGGCTGACACCTTGTCACCGCACCAAAGTTGGACACCTTGTTCTCTGTGACTGTCAAATTGAAAAACCACTGATTAAAATACACCCTGAGGGACCCCCTTTCCTGAATATACCTCTTCAACAAGATTGTATTTGAGATAATTACCCTCTGCCAGCACTCCTTTCTCGTACCAGCTGAAGAGGAAAAACTGTTCGCTCCAAATGTGAGTCTGTATTTGAGTAGCTAAGCCCCTGCGATTGTCTCATCAATCTATTAAAAAGAATGTAACATGTAACACGACTACTAGTTTACACTCACAGTTGTTATACCCAGCCTCTTAGCAACATAGCCCCCGTTCTCCAGGTTCCGCATAACTCATGAGAACCTGCACATGTTGTGACGCTGTACATGCCAGGAAAACGAATGCTCGAACTGTGTTAAAAAAAAACCCTATGTGATTTAGAATTGAAACCTGACACCCTCTTATTACTTTCCAACTTTCGCATTTTACTGCTCGTAAATGCATGCATGCTACTCCCAAAGCTCTACTGTGTTAATAAAAGCAACTGGCACGCCGCGCATGGTAAAGAGTCTCGTGATCACCGTTTTTAAAAAAAAGCTCAGTAAATCCAAGCAAAACACATAGTTTGCTACAAACCGGCTCCCCACTCCTCACCGTATCGAGCTAACCGGATCTCCGCGTCTCCTCCTATGGCCTCTATGGTAATCGGCCCCGAATATAAACATTAAAAAAGCGTATGACGTTATCCTTCTGCTGGACATTGGTAAAAAACGAATTCCCAGCTACATGTTGGCTTCACTGAAATCAAAGATGTTTGGTATCAACCATCTTGTATTAATAAACACACACTGATGGATTTAGTAATACATGCACCCATAGGGCACCTTAGAGGTGCCCCCTGAAAACCTTCCAACTACTAGTGTGCTGGCTGACTGGTTCTGACCAGCCTGCCACCATAGACAAGATTCTGACCCCCGGGTAATAATAATAATAATCCACATTTGTAAAGCGCACAATCACCCGTAAGGGTCTCTAGGCGCTGGGGGCCGTCGGGAAGATTAAGCAAGCTATTGCCCAGAGTCACATGGTGCTGGGCTAACCTGCCGCCGGAGCCGGGGATCGAACCATGATCCCCAGATTCCAGCGTCAGTCGCCCTGGCTGCTGCGCCACACCTCTCCGGGTGAGGTCCTACGCTCTCAGGAGGTCAGGAGCAAAGCCTGCTATGACAGGAGGTGTTTAGACTCCCTTCCAACAGGATGGCCTGTAAACTAGCATTCCAGGGCAGGTAGCTTCAAAGAACCCACCGCCTTTGATTTGAAAATCTGGCTTCCCTCAGACCATGGCCCATTTGGAGCCTGGACAGGTGAGAAATGAAGTAGTTGGAGTGGTGTCCACATTCAAACTAGTTCTACCCTTAAGGTGGGCTACCTGATGTGGATACGAAATTCAAAAGTCTGCCAACTTGTGCTGAATTAGGAGCTCTGGGACAGGGTTATGCCCACTTCCCACAGGAAGTGGTTATATAGGGGTCTTAGTGACCATTGGCTACTACCCTGCACTCCACTAACACCCCTAAATGTATTATTTAGGGGAGACCGTTGCTCCAGGAAATCAGATACCTGCTGACCTAAGAAGGACACTGAAGAGCCGCGAGAAGCTAGGACTATGGAAAAACAACTGCCTTGGCACCAACCCTGCCGGCCTGTCTGCTCTTCCCGATGAACTTGCACCAAAGTTGTCTCGTCCTGCAGCTGCTGTACCTCCAAAAGCGTGGGAGGACTGCCTACCTTCAACGAATACCCAGGAACCCCGGTGGAGTTGCAGAGCCGCTTCCATGCATCCTGTAGGCACTCAGAAAGAACTGTGAAGACTTCGGACTGCTGCAAATCTGGCACAGGAAAGCTCCACTGCACCCGTGCCCCCTTGCCTGAGTTGAAGTGGGCCAATGGTGCCAGCGTGGTCCCCCGACCCGCCAAAGACAAAGCCCACCTTAGGTTTGCCCTCAGTGGACTCACTGATGCTGCCTTTTTGCGCAGGCCTCATGTAACACATGTGTCTCCGGTGTTGAAATCCCGACACCTCAGAACACCTCTGCACCCAGCTTCCCTGGCCCTGACCAAAGGTGTCTCCCATGTCCCTAAGCATCATGAGACCTGAGCCCTCTTGTTGGTTCACCCTGACTGGTCTCCTAGTGCAAGCTTGCAGCCTCTTTGCAACCGGACCCTTCCCCATTTAAGTGAATGGGGCACCAGATGCCATAAAACACCTCTGCACCTGGATGCCCCAGAGCCTCCTGAGTTGACCTGTTGGCGTGGCCATGAACCTTGTCCCACACTTACCAGAAGTCCAGGAGATTGGTTCCATAAGTCGCTGTGAAGTGCCGGAATGCAGTACAAGTTTTTCCCCATATAATAACATTGGGCACTTGATGCTTGTAAGCACCTCTGCACCTCTGCACCTAGCTGCTCCAGTGGCACCCAAGGTGACCTGTTGGTGCTGCTTGTACCTTGTCCCATACTTACCTTAAGTCCAGGAGATTGGTACCGTAAGTTGCTGTGAAGTACCTGTATGCAATGTGTCTTTCCTCCACAGGGGAACATTACAGCTTCAGAAATTGCAGTCCATTTTTAAAAACTGTAAAAATAAAATGTATAGAAAAAATACAATTCATAAAAAAAATTACATTCATAACTCAAAGTACTTGCCTGATTTTCATGATCTTGATGCCTAAAATTATATAAGGATGCGTGTTCTTTTCATAAATTGGTGTAGATCTCTTTAATGAGTCGTGGGTATTATTTATTGACTGTCTGTATGCATCAAATATCTAACACTCCTCTCTGATAAACCTAAGGCTGTGTGACCACACTACTCCCTAAAAGCGCACCTTGGGATTGCTAGAGCAAGCCCCTGTCCACTTGTGAGGGATACCTCTATGCAAAGTATACCTCTTTTTGATATACTATATAAAGAGCCAGCTTCCTACACTGTGTCCGCTGCCCAACTGGATGAGGAGGCTGTAGAGTGGGTGGAATATAGCTTTGTGTCATTGAGTGTGGAGTAACCTTTAAGACTTCTAATTCATTATCCATTGCATCGAGACAAGTGACGGGGGGGTCAAGTTCCATCTATAGCATATGTTTGAATTTCTCTACGCAGGTCTCTATAAAGTTGGCCATGTGCAATGAGTTAGGTGCTTTGAGATCCCTTTTTGTCTTGTGGGACTGAGATGAGGTTGATAAATCACTACACTGAGAGGACTTAAGTTGTAAGTTTGGTAGAGTAGGATGCTGTGCCAGAGATCCTCTCTTTCTTGCAAGACAGTTTAGTGTGAGTTACCCTCTTAGACTTGAAGTTAAGAGCCAAGAATGTTGTGGGAACAGGTTCTCCTGTATCACCCTCTGACTTGGACTCTTTTGTGTGTGCCTAGGATGTAATATTTGGCGAAGGACTAGATGCACATAGAGGAGCCTGTGGAGAGAGGGAGGCTATATCTGAAGCTTGGGGGAATGCCATTTGGTTTGAGAGGCAAGTGTGGAAGAACCTAAATGTATTTAAATCCTTTTCTCTGAGAGGACAATCTCTATGCTCACTACCCCTATCACCCTCTCCACCTCTATATAATTATAGAGGTGGGTTTAGTGATGGGGATATGTGAAGAGGGTCCCAGTGAAGGATTCTTTATGCCCATTTTCAGAGACTGCAGTGCTGCACTTGGATGAAAAAATTTAAATCTAGGTTAGTGCTTGTAACATAGTTACAAGCATTAAATACTTCTTTGTCCAAAACCTAGGGTGTGGTCCAGCCCAGCTCATCCATGCTAAGACGCACAATGCCCAGACGCATCTAGAGCTGTGGGCTGCTGTGGGTGCTCATAGCACATCAGTATTGTGCTCCTCTGGGTGCGCGGTGTGCTGGGGGACTGAGTGCCACCTCAGACATCCTGGCAGCAAGATGCAGGCAGTTTCGCAGGCAGGAAACCTGCCAGGACAAAGCTAGCAGAGAGTAAAGTCTCGCTGGCAGTGTGGGGGTCCATATGGAAGAAAGCTCCAGAATGCCAGCAGAGTACACCAACGGCCCTCATTTCCTATCACTTCAGCTTCCGGTTAACAAAGACAAACCCCTGAAAGCAGGGTCTGTGATCTGAGGCGAGTGCTCACCAGAAAAAGATTTTAGGGGCCTTATTTTACATAGAGACCCCATCAGCCAATGCTTCCCAAACTGTGGTCCGCGGACCCCCAGGGGTCCGTGACACATTCTCAGAGGGTCTGCAGGCAGCAGTTTTAAAAGCACTGCAAAGTTCCTTGTATAAGCAGCAGTTTTGGGGCAACAATAAAAGTTTGAAGATAACTTCGGTGATTAACCCCTTCCACGCGGGGCGAATTCCCCCGCGGTGCTCGTGACGAGCCCGCGCGCAGCGCCGCAGTGCTCGTGATTAGCCCAGCTCGTCATGCTGCACAGTGGAGCTGTGCTCATGATGAGCTGGGCTCGACACGACTCCCCCCACTTTTTTGGAACGCCCGCACAGGCGGGGAATTAGGCCCGCGTAGGCCGTCCGCAGCAGTTATGACGAGCTCAGCTCCACTGTGCCTCATGACGAGCTGAGCTCGTCATAAGCATGTAAGGAGTTAATGTACCTGCTGGAGAGAGATGAGAGTTTTGTCCACTGGCAGCTTTGGCTCATCTAAGATGTTGCAGAGGATTAATATGCCTGCTGCAAGGAACGTGTACCATGCACTTTCAAAAACAATATTTTAGGTACATAGCTAAAATACTGATTTTGTCACAGAGATTCTGTTGTTACTGTGTAGTTCCTAAATTATATTCGTAATCTAACACAGGGAGCTATGAACTACATCAAAGAGCTCCATGCAAACTGCATGGTACAAATTAGTAAGTTATGTTTTTTCCCCAGTCTTTCATTATCCTGATGCTGCTAAAAAAAGTTTGTTTGGGTAGAACCAAAATCTTATTATTAAAGTCACACTAACCACTGTATGTTATGAATCCTAAATTGTTGTTTCTCCAGACCAAGCACTCGATGCCTACCAGTATGGATGACGTGAATCCTACACCTTGCAGTCCCTTTTGCCTTATGTAGCATTTTCTGTACATTGATTTATACACACATAATTCATTGTCTTTGTATGTGTTTGCTGCAAAGTGCTTTGACACCCTTCATTGTATGAGAGGTGCTATAAAACAAATGAAATACATGTGACGGGGGCTATGGAGAGATAAGAGGCACTGTTGGAGGATGACAGTGAGGGAATCTTTGAGGCACCACAACAAAGATTGTCCTATCCTGGTGCAGAGTAAGGTCATCCATTTACTATGCTTTAAAAGCTAATACATTTAATTATATGATTGCAAATGTGTTGTGCCCCCAAAACCCCCTCTGAGGGCACATTTGGTGTGCACCGTACGGTGACTGGTCTGACAACCTTTGCCAGGGCTGATTTTGGTTTTCAGTCTGGGCCTGGAGGAGCAGGACCCTCATACTATGAAATAAAAACCAAACACTGAAAAGTTAGTCGCCAAGATTCCCATTAAAATATTTCGATTTTTTGCAAATTTTGTCTATATAGAATAATAAAATCTTTAGTAATTCGAGTATTTGTTTGGTATGTACTTGTGTGTGCATCATTTGTGGACTACTACTTTAATGTTCGAAATTAAAATAATACAAATTGCTTGGGGGTCCCCGGGTTCTAGTAGTGACTCAATGTGGGTCCTCAGGAGTTAAAAGTTTGGGAACCACTGCCATATGCTGTTCATCTCACACAAGGAGCACCCGGGTTAATTTTCATGTTTGTAGTATTCGAGCCTTTGTCCTCGTCCTGAGGGTCACATGTGAGAACTGGGATCGTTGGTGCCCGGAGAAAAACAGGTTTTGTAGAGCCGTAGAGGCCTTCATAACTTTCCTTTCAGAAGGACAGCACCATCTGCTTCCGTCTTCGTGAAACCAAACCGGCATGTTCAATCACGAATAAACCAATCAGAATGAGGTACTAAACCAACAAGATACTTTCTTACGTCTGGCCATTTTAGGCACAGCAACAGCACAGCCCATCCTGCATAAAGCTTCCAGCACTATACTGTGGGTGAAGACCAGAGTGATGGTTGGTCCAAAGATCTTTGAAAGGCAGTGTGTTGCACCTCTCTACACTGAAAAATTACAGGTTTATTAGGGAGCAGTGAACACCTCTGGGACTATCCCTTAATAGGACCTCAAAAGCAGTGCTTTAAATGGGCCGTTTGTGTGCGGTACGGAGTACCGGCACTTTTGTATTTTGAGCGGGAGAGAACCGGCACTTCTCAATTCTCAAGAGAAATGCAATAATTTTGATTGGAGAGTTCCGGCACTTCTCAGAAAGAAGCAGGTACTCTGTTACAGAGTACCTGCACTTCTATTTTTTCATTTCAAATATTTCTCAAAAGATAAATCAAAAGATCAAGATTGAATGAAGTAGCCTAGCAGGCGAGCCCCTGTTTCGGCTTCACACCCACTCCCCTCCCCCCCCCCCCCCCCCCCCCCCGCCCACATCCACGACCGAAGCTAAAAACCATTGTTTCCAGCTGCCTCCAAACTAACAAAAGGAATGTCAGAAGATTTATTTGGAGTGATTTATTGACGTCCTACCATCTACTGCACAGTGCTGGGTCCGCTTCCGCCTGCATCCGAAACTGACTCTCCTCCGAGGGGCACAGTACTGCCACCAGCGTGAAGCCCTCAAAGCCGCCGCTGTGCAGCGCTGGGATAGAAATGCTTCCCATAACTCAAAGGGCCGACCTGAGAGGTCCATGACGAAGCCACACCAGACAGATCCATTCTGGTACCAGGTGGAGTGATAGTGACCCGTGTATAGTGATCCAAATATGAAAATGAGAAAGGATCCTAATTAAATGTCGATATGGACTTTATTTGACTTGTCTGCATATATGTGGCATTTCTATAACGCAAACCCAGCCAAAGGCAGGTGAGCTTTGTACATGGTTTAAGACTAGCATAAAGTCATCGAGTGATAAGAGAGGTAGGTGGTTTGTGGCTGGGTAATGTGAAGTAGATTGCTGAGACAGCACGTTGTGCAATTATTGCTGACGTTTTAACTGAACTGCTCCCCAAAGCCTACATTCTGCATGATGATCAACCCCAAAACATTAACTTTCAAGAAAATCAAATGGATTCTGCCAAAACCACTAGATGGCAGTGTATGCACAGTATTTGAATCAATATTACTTGATCTTCTGAACTACGTTTACAAATCTAGATGGAGTTTGTCAGGCTACAAAGTACAACCGGAATAATCGGAGAGGCGAGTTTGGGCTGGAGTTTGTAGGTGGCTATTTTAGCTGGATTGTCTTACCTACCGGAGCATTTCAAATGGAACCCAAACTACCTTAATTGTAATCTCTCTCCTATCACCATTATTTGTAATATTTGCTGCTTGACCTAAACTACCTAAATCTAGAATTATATGCCTTTCTTGGGAAAACTAATAAGTGTGTTAGAAACGTAACTAAAGCTCTAGGGCCATCGGTGAAGTCCCAATGACTGAAGCTGTTTAGGTTTTGTACATTTCCGGGAGTAATTACTGGATTCAACAGTAATGCTTTTGTTGATTTTATTACATTTCTACCATAAGCAAACTTTCTGAATGTGCACAACGGATTGTTAAAACCCTTCAGAGACAGCACGACGGTCCTGTGTGAATCAGATTTCCCTCAAAAAGTGCATGGCAATAATTATTTCAAGTCTGATTGGTTCAAACGATTACAAAGTACCTGGAAAAAAGTCTTAATTCAGAGTTTGAGAGAAATGTATTTTGGTTTTCTACTTGAGCTTTCAGTTCCATTCGCTTTCACCAACCTATTTATTTCTTCTCCTGGATGTCTTTGTTTTGCAGAAGCCGCCTCTTCGCCTCCTCCTGTCCCACAGAGCACAAGTGAAAGCCCCGGTTTCCCAGACAGCCAACGGTAAGACGCTGTTACAGTATTTCTTGGTCCTAGAAATGGGGCATGTTTTCATAACTGGCATTGCCATGGAAATGAAACCGTGTGCCCAGTATGGCGGGACACATTGGGGTAGACCAAGAGGCACTGACATTTTCACAGTGGCTAGTGTAAAGTCTTGTGGGCCCTAGGCCCTCATGCTCGCAATCACTGACACACACACTGGCTGCATGGTGCAACTGGCCCAGAGCACGTGCGCTCGGCCACTTTTATTATAGCTGTATCACCTGACCAGTGACATCAGTGGTGGGTGGATGTTTAATGCTGACTGACTGAGTCCTTACATCCCTCCCAAAATTGGTGAAAATCAAACCAAACGGAAAATGTCCAAAACCCTGTGGGGAAAGGAAAAACACCACAATATAACATGGTTTCAAACGAGTCTCTTTGGCTGCTTGCAGGCCGCAGACAGTGTAGTTCCTGCATTCCGGACTAACAGTTCTCTGTGGCACGGCTCGCAGTTGTTCGGCGGGTTAATTCTTTGTCTGTGCCGTCTGGACGTTGTTATCAGCCCTGCCTTTTCTTCGTTCACTTGGTGATGATGATTAGTTGGAGAGAGAGATGGATGATCATGGTGTTTGTCTTCTGGCTTCTTTTCTCCATTCTGGTTCCGTGATGTTTCCGGGCAGGCTTCAGTGTGTCTCTTGGCAGGTGAAGAGAGTAGGTGCAAACATCCCTCTCACTAGGATGCCCCTCTCGCCGGTGTTTTTCTCTCACAAGACGTCCGGAAGGACCTCTTTGCCAGGCTTCCACTGGACTGGTGTTTGAGTCGCGTTGCTCTACCATAGCCTTCGGGCTGTGAGCAGGGCGCTCCACGAGCCTCACCGTTGTGTCCTAGTTCCACCTGAAGGTTGGGTTGTCGACTCTTTTCCTTGCTCACGAGGCTTTCATCCCCTTGGGTCCTGCAGACGCGCTTCTGTAGACCTGTCTCCCGTGCGGGACTTGCTGCCACCAGAGTCCCTTGAGGCCTCTGCTTCCTGGGTTGCCAAGGGCTGGTGTGAGGTGGTCAGTTCCTCGACTTCCGGAGGAGTGAGCAGTCTCGTCATCCATGCTTCCGTTCAACCCCAGAGGTAGATATCGCCAACAGTCTAGCTTGCTCTCTTCTGCGGTCGCCATGTGGATGGCTCGTAGGTAGCTGTCTTCGGTCTGGGCTGCCAGTGCTCTTGCCAGGCCTTGTCTTCCACTGCACTCGGGTGTTCCAGTGCCTGTCACCTTCCTTCTTTCCGCAGGGGCGGCTTCTTGCAGTGGCTGCATACCACTCTGACTTCTCCTTCCTTCTTCTTTTCTTAGTGGCGGTGGCCACTCTGATCTTTCTTCCTTCTTCTTGAAATGGCAGCTAGCCATTCTGATTTCTTCTTCCTTCTTTTCTTAGTGGCGGTGGCCACTCTCCTTCTTCTCGTGACATAACTTGGCCCGTTCTTCTTTCATCTTCTCTGGCCAAGATTCCCCATGCAGCACGCGCACTCTGCACGTGTCTTCCTGGTCTTGTCCTAGTCCTAGGACACTATCTTCTTGTCACTCAACTCCCAGGGTGAGCGTCGCGACCTTCACTTCCTCTTTCTGTCGCCTCCATTAATTGTGAGGTTGAAGTTCGTTGGTCCATGTCCACGGACTGTGCCTTGGCTGAACTTCTTGGACCTCGTGCTGGTCGTGGTGCGACCATCTGGCTGGTCTACTTCTTGGTACGACCATCTGGCTGGTCGGATTCGTGCTTTGTGACCAGGTTGAGTGGTCAGGTTGGTCTTGTGTTGAGTCTTCAATGCTGCGGGTTGTTTGCACAACCATTTTCCTTTCATCGCGGGGTGCTCCTACTTTCGCCATTATTCTGCAGCGATGACCTGTGGCCACCAGGCATCGCTGTGCTCTCTTCCGGCGTGGCGTAGGTGCTTCTGGAGTGTTGCTTCTGGAAGGTTGCGTCACCACTCCGTTGACGTTCTTCTGGTCTTCCCTGTCACGCGCGCTGATGGCTGCGCTCTTTGTTCGCTTTTCTTCTGTGTAAGTTCTGCGTATCCTCTAGAATGTCCTGCGTGGAGTTGCTGCACTCCTGAGGCGCTTCTGGAGCGTTTCTGAGGTTCTGTTGCATTCTTGCGCTTCTGGCGCGCTCCTGCGCCGTTGCCTTTTATTCTTCTCTGGCTGTGTGGCGGTTTGGTGGCGTTCCGGTGTAGCAGTGTTTTTTGCGCTTGGTCAGTTTCTCCTGGTGTTCCTTGCGTTTCTGGCGCGCTCTTGCTACGTATCCTGGCATGTTCCTTACGTTTCTGGTGTGTTCCTGGGCCGTCTGCACACAGTGCGTTACATTCTGTATTGCTCTTTGCCCTTTAGTCTTCTGCTGGAGAACAGCTTGTCCTGTGCTGCTGCTGTGCTTCTTTCTCCACAGCAAACCTGGATCTGCCTCGCTCTGTCCCTCAGTGTCCTTCACATTATTGCAGCCTTCATACTTCTTATTCACCTGGTAGGCGCGCTAATGTACTTTGGCCACTAGATGGGACTGCAGGGTTAATTTATGGCAGATCCCGGCCGTTTTTCCTTGCTTTTGGAACCTCGCTCGGTTCCATGGTGCTCGTCTTGGTGTTCTGCTGTGTTGCAGATTGGCTCCACGTTCACGGGCTTCACTGGGCAGAGTTGTGGGCACTAGTAGGTGGAATTCCTCTCTGATGACTGCCGCCAGAGACATGCATGCTGCCGGACGTTCCTGCGAGTCTTCCCTATTCATTGCGATGAGTCTGTTCAACTTCTTCATGCTCCTCGCAGCAGCCGCTTTCAGTTCACGGGCTGCGCATGGCTGGATTTGCCGACTAGACGTCTCAGTTCGGCTGCACCAATGCCTACAGCTGCTTTTCGGTGCACACCGGGGAGGCCAGATGCTCACATGAGGCCTCCAGCTTCATCACGGTGAGTGTTGCTCTTGTTCCCGGAGTCTTCACTGTAATTTGCGGCGGGACCGGGGTCTCAGTAGTCCGGCCCTGTTGGTGCTTCATTCCTCATGGCGCTGCAGGCGGGGACAGTTGGAGCAGGCGCCTGGGGCTGCTTGCTCCACTTGGGTAGGGCTCCTTTAACAGTGCCCCTTTATCTGATTAAATAATCACTATGCAGCCAGTACTGGTGTGTAAACGTAGGTTTAATTCCCGGAGCGCCGGGGAGACGCGACCGCTAACTAACAGAGCTCGGCCGCTATGACAAAATGGCCGCCCTTCAGGTTCCGGTCTCCGGCGGTGAAAGACTAGACAATCACCACATATCTCCCCCCTTTAAACGCTAACAACAGTATGTAAGGTTACATTAGAACTGTCTTACTTGATGCTCATGGTGAAGTCCTCAAACCTCCTAGGCACTCTGACCACTCTGCCCGCTCTCGTTCTCACTTCTCCCTTCAATGTCTCTCTCTTGATGATGCTGGGGGCCTTGTCCTGCCAGCTTCTCACATTTTCGTTCCCTTGACCAACCTCATTCAGATTCTGGTTTATCTCCATGCTACTTTCCTCCCAGGCGGTCCCTTCTCCTGTTGTGGTTTCTTCTCCTTCCTTGGTGTCAGCGTGCTCATTCTCCATTCTCCGCACTTCCTCTCTTCTCACCCGTCCTTGTTCTTCTTTGTCTGCAGCAGGATGTGGTTCTTCTTCTGAGACTGTCCCCCATTGGAGAATCTTGTTACATTTTGCCATCCGATCTTGAGACCACACTTTGCCGTCACTTAACAAAGTTGATCTGGTATATAGTTCAATGACCTTGAGGGGTGGGGTGGATTTGCTTTCTCCTTTTCTCTTCATTATCGCTTCCTTCACTCTCACCCAGTCACCTTTGTCCAAAGTCACACCTCGCACATTACGCCTTTTATTGTAATTTTCAGTATATACTTCCTGCGCCTTCTCCAAATTTCTTTTTACCACTGCGGGAGACCATTTACTTTGCACTACCATGTGCTTCCAAGCCAGATTGTCCTTGGTAAACGGTTCCCTTCCTCTCAACACTTTGAAGGGACTGTATCCCGTGCTCCCTGGGGTGATGCGGTATGCCCATAACGTTTTGGGCAGTTCTTTCTCCCAATCTAGGCCAGCGCTGATCGCTGCCTGAATGGTCCCCATGATCACTCTGTTGAAACGCTCTACCAACCCATTTCCTGCTGGGTGGTAGATGGGTGTGTGTTTCACCTCTATGCCATTTTGGGCCATGAACGCTTCCCATTTGGCAGACACAAACTGTGGCCCATTGTCGCAGGTTAATACTTTGGGGATTCCTTCCTTCACAAATACCGCATTAAGAAAGGACAGCACCGCATCCGTGTCAACGCTTTCTCTTACTTCCACTTCCGGCCACTTGGAATACCTGTCCACCAACACTATGGCGTATTTCTGCACTCCTTCCATGTTGAGAATAGGTCCTATAATGTCAATGGATAACATTTCCCACGGACTGCTGGGCATAGGAAATTTTCCCAACGGAGGCCTTATCAAGGTTTGGGATTTGTCTGCTCGAGAACACGATTCACACATCCTCACGTACTTCTCCACCTGGTTGTCAATTGCAGGCCACCAGTATGCTTGCTTCGCTAATGCCTAGGTCTTCGTTATTCCTTGATGCCCTTCATGTAAGATCGCCAATATGTGTTCCACTAGTTTCTGGGGAGGAATCTCTCTGTCCCCTCTCAGCAGGAAGATGGGATTTTCTCCAATAGATAGTTCTTCCCTAACTTCCTCATCTGACTGTCCAGGTGTCTCTTATCCGGCCATCCATGCATCACGTACCCTTTGATTGCCTCCAGGGTCTCATCTTGGCTGTACGCTTCAGTCCATTCTTGTTCACTGATTACTTGTTCTAGGTCTTGCATGGTAGCCACCATGTACCCTTCCCATCCGGGGGGTTCTTGTTCGTCCACTCCTTCCTTGGCTTCCGCTATTCTGATAGATACATCTGCCGTGTGGATTCCTCACCTTGTGAATATCCCCCTTGCGTTAGCAACATTCGGAATTTTTCTTCGTAGCACGCCGGCGTGGACGATGTCATAGGAGCACGGCATCGCGCACGACTCCGTCTGACGTCATCGACTCCTTATTAGACCCACGTCGGCGTGATGACGTCAGTTCCCTTTTTTCCGCGTCGTCGGTGCTAATGGTTTCTGGGATCTTCTGCGACACATAGTATCTCCTTTCTATTTCGGGTTACTATTTCTCTGTTGAGTGTACCTTCTTCGTCGAGGATGTCGTCGAGGAAGACAGGGTTCAAACAGTGTGGGTCATGCGCTCGCATGATGTCGATCACGATCCACATGGCGATTGTTTATGGTGTCTTGGATCGGACCATGACGTTAAAAACTGTCGATCCTGCTTCAAAATGAACCCTAAGGCCTTACGAGAACGTGAGGCTAAACTTCTTCTAGCGAAGGTAAAAGGAATAGAAACTGGTAGATCATAAAGATCGAGGTCCAGACGCTCGAAGTCGAGACTGAAGTCGCGGTCGAGGTCCGCTTAGAGATCGAGGTCCAGGTCGAGGTCCAGAGAATGATCGAGATCCGGATCAAAGTCTGCTTCGGGTCATGCTTCTGGCTCTTCGAAGAAGAAGCACAAGGGGAGGAAACATAGCTCGAGACATCACTCTGGTAAAGACTCTTCAGATTCGAAGAAAAAGTCTCGAAGACATCATAAGGACTTCGTATCTCCATCTCCTTTAAAGTCTCTTCGAGGTTCCCCGACTCCGGAGCAAGAACCTGATCCGGAATCACACCATTCTTCGGATCATGAAGGAGAAAAAGTTCCTCGGACTCCGACTCCGGTAGAAGTCCCTGTAAATCTGGAAGGCCAGGATGAACCGATGCCGGAGACACCTCCTTCGGAACAACCTATTGGTTCGTACCCTCCCTTTCCTGGTCCGGGACAGGACCCCTCGCATTTTCTTAATGCGATGTTTGGAGTCTATTCTAGTGCAATGTACCCCACTGGTGCACCGGCTGGTCCCATGGGTCCATTGTCTTACAACCTGGGCATTCCTCAAACTTACGCCCCGGATCTGTTTATGCCGGCGCCTTATACACCTTGGCTCGGTACGGCTCCGCCGAGGTCGTCGACTCCGCATGCGGCTTCGCCGGCTCCGGATCGACCTCGTGAATCTAATCGAGGTTCCACGCCGGTTCGTGAATCTCATCCTCCAGCTGCCCCGGCTCCTCGCTCGACGCCGGATCCGACTCCGTCGGAGTCGTTACCGGATCCGTCGACTTCGATTCGTATTGAATGGTCGAGGCGCAGAGCTCAGCGCCTCTTGGAAGAAAAGGAGTATGAAGATCCTGAAGTGGTGGAAGGTGAACTTCTGGATCAAGGGGACTGTTTTGACGACCTTCATAGTGCCAGTGGCCTGGAACTTTCTCCTGAGTGGGGTTTGCCATCGGTTTCTGATGCACCATCAAAAGACGTGACACCTTACCCTATTGTGATTAGAAAGGCTGCGGATCTACTTAATCTGACCTTGCCTACTGTTGAATACAAACCTAACATTCTCACAGAGGTTTTACATTCACCCTCATCCATAATAGAGCCTACACTTCCATTCACTGAGGCTTTAACTGAACCAATAATGGAGGTTTGGAAGAGACCATTGACTGCTCCTGCGGTTTCCAGGTCTGTAGCAAGACGTTACAGAGTGGCACCTGGTGACCCCGAGTTTCTCTCTTCACATCCTTCTCCTGAGAGCTTGGTAGTACAGGCCGCTTGTTCCAACAGATCGGCAGGTTCATTTCCTCAAGTACCAGCAGACAAGGACTCAAAAAAATTGGACCAGTCTGCTAAAAAGATTTTCTCCTCAAGTAGCATGGCTCTAAAATCTACTAATGCTACTTGTCTGCTAGGGAGATATGTACATGCTGTGATGAACTCTGTGAAGCAACTGTCATCTAAGCTTCCTGAGGATGATAGAAAAAACTTTAATGAAGTAGTCTCCGACACTCAAGCTGCAGCCCGCTTAGTCATTCAGAGTGGCATGGACACGGCGGACTCTGTTGCCAGAATTATGGGTTCTACTGTTGCCACCAGAAGGGCTGCGTGGCTAAAATCTTCTGATTTTTCTGCAGACGTTCAATCCACTTTAATGGACTTGCCTTTTGATGGGACAGGCCTCTTTGGAAAGAAAGCGGATGTGGCTTTGGAGAGATTCAAAGATAGCTGGGCTACAGCAAGATCCTTGGGTCTTCAGGCTAGAGGTTCTGCCACTAGGAAGTTTAGGGGATTTGGTAGATCCATTTTTCGTTCCTATAAGCAAGGCCAGCAGCAACAACCGCAGCAGAACCCTTTGTATAAATCATACAGAGGTAAACAAAGGGGACGTGCTCGTGGACGCCAAGCCTCCTCCTCCTCTACTTCCTCCAATAATACCCACCCCCCACCTACAACAGCAAAGCAGCCCTACATCCGCCATTCTGGATCATGCGGGTCCGGTGGGGGGTCGGCTTACTCATTTTCTACGGGATTGGGAATCGGTTACATCAGATCTTTGGGTTCTCAATCTCGTAGAAAATGGGTATGCTCTTCCTTTCCAGTAGTTTCCTCCCAATTTCCCTCCTTGCCAAGGTTATTGTTCAGAGGACCACCTGCTTCTCCTGCAGGAAGAAGTCCTGGCACTGTTTCGAAAAGGTGCTATAGAGGTGGTTCCAGAGCAGGAAAGGGGTCAGGGGTGCTACTCCCGGTATTTCCTGATCCCCAAGAAGGATGGCAGGTTACTGCCAATCCTGGACCTCAGGATTTTGAACCTCTATCTCAAGCAGGAGAAGTTCAAAATGCTCACACTTGCACAGGTTCTTCAGGCGCTGTTGGAAGAAGACTGGATGGTGTCGATCGACTTACAGGATGCGGATTTTCATATTCCCATCCTGAAGTCGCACAGAAAGTATCTCCGTTTTACGGTGGGATCGCAACACTACCAGTTTGCGGTTCTTCCTTTTGGACTTACTACTGCGCCTCGAGTTTTCTACGATGGAGCGGTTGTTCCAGTCCTGAAGGTTCTTCGTTTGCTCGGTCTGATGGCTTCTTGCATTTTGTTGGTCAACCATGCACGCTGGCACATGAGGGCATTCCAGTGGTGCCTCCGCAGGCAGTGGTATCAACACAACGGAGATCTCGGGGGGTCAGTGAGGATCTCCAGAGAAACTGCTGCGGATCTGTCTTGGTGGGGCGTGGAAGGCAATCTGTCTCAGGGAAAGCCTTTCCATCTTCCTCCTCCTGTTGCCACAGTGATAACGGATGCATCCACTCTCGGGTGGGGTGCTCATCTGGGGGATCTGGAGATCAAAGGTCTTTGGTCTCCGGAGGAGAGGTTGTTTCATATCAACCTTCTAGAGTTGCGGGCGATACGTCTGGCGCTCAAGGCCTTCCTCCCTTTCCTTCGCGGTCAGTCGGTTCAGGTCCTGACGGACAACACGACCGCGTTGTGGTACATCAACAAGCAGGGAGGAGTAGGGTCGCAGTGTCTCTGCAGAGAGGCTCTGCGTCTCTTAGTCCTGGGTTCAGGATCATTAGATTTGTCTGATGGCAAATCATCTGGCCGGAGTTCAGAACGTTCATGCAGACGTTCTCAGTCGGCAGTTCTCTGCCAACCACGAGTGGAGGCTCCACCCAGAGGTTGTTCACGACATCTTTCAGATGTGGGGGACTCCTCGGGTGGGCCTGTTCACCACTCGCGAGAATGCTCACTGCCTGTCATTCTGCAGTCTCCAGTATCCGATGCAAGGAGCTCTGGGGGACGCGTTTCAGTTGAGTTGGGGAAATCAACTCCTCTACGCGTTTCCCCCCCCCCCATACCCTTGATTCCTCGGGTTCTGAGGAAGATTCGTCAAGACCGGGCCCAAGTCATATTGGTCGCCCCATATTGGCCAAGAAGGGTGCGGTACACGGACCTTCTCCACCTCTCCTCGTGCCCGCCGCTCCGTCTCCCTTTCAGGGCAGACCTCCTCTCTCAGATGGAGGGGCAAGTTCTACACCCCCACCTCCAGACATTACACCTTCATGCCTGGAGATTGAACGGGGCAACTTGAATTCCTTTTCTCTCCCTCACGATGTGGTGGATGTCATTCTTTCTGCCAGGCGTGACTCCGCTAAGTCCATCTATTCGTATAGGTGGTCTAAATTTGTCTCTTGGTGTAGGGAGAGGGATGTTGACCCTTTGAAGGCTCATTTGTCTGACATTTTGCAGTTTGCTCTTTCTCTGGCGCAGCAGGGTTTTGCTGTTGCCACGGTCAAGGGGTATCTTTCAACCTTATCGGCATTTCTCTGTTTGCTGGTTCAGCCCTCTCTTTTTAAGTCTCCTGTGGTTTTAAGATTTTTGAAGGGTCTCTCTAATAAGTTCCCTCCTTCTCCGTTTGTTCCTCATTGGGATTTGAATCTTGTGTTAACCTATTTGATGGGTTCTCCCTTCGAACCCTTGCACAAGTGTCCAATGAAACTTCTTTCTTTTAAAACGGTCTTTTTGGTTGCAATTACCTCGGCAAGGAGGGTAAGTGAGCTTCAGGCTCTTAGTTACAAGCCCCCATTCTTGACCATTCATGCTGAAAGAATGGTTCTCAGGACCAGGGCTGCTTTTCTTCCTAAGGTGGGAACTCCTTTCCACCTAGGTCAATCCATTACCCTTCCTACCTTCTATCCTCCCCCACACCCTTCCAAGGAGGAGGAGAGGCTTCATCGCTTGGACCCTAAGAGAGCAGTTAGTTTCTATCTTGATAGGACTAAAGACTATCGTATTGACGATCAGCTCTTCTTGGGTTTTGCTGGCTGCAAGAAGGGCAAAGCGGTGCACAAGCGCACACTTTCCAGGTGGATAATCCTGTGCATCAAGATTTGCTACTCCCTGGCGAGTAAGGACCCTCCTGAGGGTATTAGAGCACATTCAACTAGAGCAAAGTCTGCAACATCTGCTTTGTCTAGAGGTGTTCCTGTTGAGGACATTTGCAGGGCCGCGACTTGGGCCTCCCTCCACACTTTCGCGAAGCACTACTGCTTGGATACCGAGTTGAGGAGGGACGGCCATTTCGCGCGCTCTGTCCTCCAAGATTTCCTGGTATAGCAGAGTGGACACCCTCCTTCGGGAGTGGGGACTGCTGTGGGACTCTATTCACAAGGTGAGGAATCCACACGGCAGATGTATCTATCAGAAGAACAAGTTACTTACCTTCGGTATCGCTTTTTCTGGTAGATACAGTATCTGCCTGTGGATTCCTCACATGCCCACCCGCCTCCCCGTTGTCCTCTCTGCTATACCTGGTTTTATGTATTTATATTTTCTGTTTTTTGATGCTTTTGCTACGCACTTTGTGTGCAGTTTTGATTTGTATGTACTGTGTACACTGTATATATGTATATTTACTGTCGTTGGTCCGTCCAGGTGCCTCGAAGGCACGGAAAAAAGGGTGGAACTGACGTCATCACGCCGACGTGGGTCTAATAAGGAGTCGATGACGTCAGACGGAGTCGCGCGCGATGCCGTGCTCCTATGACGTCGTCCACGCCGGCGTGCTACGAAGAAAAATTCCGAAGTTGCTTACGCAAGGGGGATATTCACAAGGTGAGGAATCCACAGGCAGATACTGTATCTACCAGAAAAAGCGTTACCGAAGGTAAGTAACTTGTTCCTCTGTTCCGGGGACCTGGTATGTATTCCACCTCATATACATAATCCAAAAGTCTTAGCGTCATCTTCGCTATCCTTGGTCGCGTTGGCATGTCCACTTGAGGTGAGTACCTTTATCAGGGGTTTATTATCTGTTCGTACTAGGAACTTGGCACCCCATAAGAATTGCCTTAAGCGTTCCATTGCCCATACCACTGCTAGCATCTCTTTTTCAATGACACTGAACTTTTCTTCATTGGGTGCCAATGACCTGGACGCGAAACTCACCGTTGAAACTTCACCGTTGACTGCCCTCTGCATAAGCACCGCTCCCAGGCCTCTATCACTGGCGTCCTTGGTTAGTATTGATGCTGCTGCTTGGTCGAAACCCTTGAGTGGTACAGCTTCACTCATTTCCTTTTTCAACGCCTCAAACTCCTCTTGCTCTTCCTTGTCCCATTTGAATCCATTCCTCTCTTTCAGCAGCTGTCTGAGATGGTGGTTCTTTGTTGCAAAGTGTGAGATGAATTTGCTATAGAATTCAGCCATCCCCAGGAATGACCTGACGTCTTCCTTCCTTGCTGGGGTAGGCGCATCTCTTATCGCTGCCATGTTGGCTCTTTTGGGCTCGATACCTTTCTCACCGATTTCATGTCCAAGGTATGTCACGGATGGCACTCCAAACTTGCATTTCCCCCACTCTGCCGTGAGTTCATTGATTTGGAGTATTTTCAGGACAGTATGTAACTTGTCGTTGTGTTCCGGCTTGGACTTCCCCATTACCAGAATGTCGTCCTGGAAATATTGGATGCCTTCCACCTTTTGGAATAATTTGTGCATCAATTTTTGGAAGACTGCCGCCGCTGATGCTAACCCGAACGGCATCCCCATGAATTTGTAACACCCAAACGGTGTAATGAAGGAAGTGAGTTGGTTACATGTAGGGTGTAATGCTACCTGATGGTACGCCGAGGATAGATCCACCGTGGAAAACCACTTTATACCTTTGGTTTTCGTGAGCATCTCATTTATGCGTGGTGAAGGGAACTTGTCAATCAGAATGTTTTTATTTAGTTCCCTGAGGTCTACACACAGCCTCACCTTCCCGTTGGGTTTCTGCGCCACCACTACGGGCAAAAGCCATTCCGCGCTTTCGATGGCCTTTATTATGCCACTCCTCTCCAATCTGTCCAATTCTTCTTGTACTGCTTCGCGGCACCTAACGGGATGTTCCTGGCCTTGTGGCTCACCGGTTTGGCTCCTTCCTTCAAGTGAATCATGTGCGAGAATTTCATTAACTTTCCTATCTTCCCGCTGAACACTTCCGGGTACTCTCTCTTCCAGGCTTCCCCTTCGTATCCTTGTTCCGAATCTGTCAGCAGTACTTTTTCCACTCCTCCTGGGTTGAGCTTGATGCCTAGGACACCTTGGTCTTTCCATCCAAGTACCGAAGGCCCTTTTTCCGACACGTATAGCTTGCATTAGGCTTTGCGTCCTCGGAACTCAAACAGTAGGGGACAATACCCTACCATGGGTATTCTTTGTCCTGTGTAGGTGACTGGTCTCAAATCCATAGGAAGTAGTTCCTTTTGTATGGTTTCTTGGAATTGTTCTTCCCATACCTTCTTTTGTACAATTGTGATGGGGGATCCTGAGTCCGCCACTATGTCGACCACTACTCCACCAATGTTCATTTTCAACATCGGTTTGCTGGAACCCTTGCATTCCACATCCAACACTTGATCCCCTATGTAGAGAACCTCTTCACCATACTCTTCCCCTCCTTGCGCCTCATCTTCATCTGCGTTTCCGTGGTCAATGTACTTGACTGCAGCTCCTCTGGGCTTCCGTCTGCAGACTTTCTCATAATGTCCAAAGATTCCGCAGAACGCACACTTCGCTTTGAATGCAGGACATGCCTTGTCGTTGCCTATGTGTGAAGTGCTTCCACACCGGTAGCAATTCGTTTTCTTCTCCCATGTGGACTTCTGCGTCGCTCCTGCTCCTTGCTGGTTCCTCTTCGAGAAGTAATTGTTTGGTGGTCCCGTTTGTCTGGCCTTGTCCCCTTTGTTGTTCACCATCACTCTGCATACTGTCTGTTTGTTGCTCGTTTCCTTCCTGGCAGCTTCTGCACATCTCTTGGATAATTCTGCCTTCTTCACTAAGGCCCATACCTCGTTAAGGGGGGCATCCCCGTTGACCCACAATTTTTCACTGCTGTGTTTGATGTGTGCATGATTATTTGATCTCTCACCAGATTGTCATGTAACGCTCCAAACTTACACGTTATAGCCAATTTCTGTAGAGCCGCTACATATTCATCTATGGTCTCGCCGTTCTCTTGCTTCCTCTGAAAGAAGTTGCATCGGCCTATGGCCACGCACACCACCGGTCTGTAGTGTGCGTCTATGTCTTCAATTGCGTTTTGGAACACATCCGTGTCCACCGCTTGTCTCGTTGCTTTCACTATGTTGTCGTACACTCTTATTCCCTCCGGTCCGAGGTTATGTAATAAAATCTTCAACTTTCGTGGGCTGGAGTATTCCGCTTCACTCTCTTCCTCTAGCACCGCCAGATAATTCAGAAAGTACCTCTTCCAATCTTCCCACGGCATCGTGGGTTCACCTCTTTTTGGCAGGAACGGCACCATGCTGGTGAGATGTGGACGTTGCAGCCATTCTCTCGTTGTCCCTCGGATTTGCTTGGGCTTGTCTGTTGACGTTAGGTGGACTGCCTGGTGCTTGCTGTTCCACACTTCTTCTCCCCTGGGTAGGGCTGCTTTCGCCACTGCCTGAGGCCCCTCGGGATTCCAGGATTGCTTCCCGCCTTATCTCTGGTCGCGGTGTAAGCTCCGCCTTTGCTTGCCTGACTTGGTCCCTTTGGGTTTTCTGCGTCTAGGTTGGCCCGTGTAGATATCCTCACCTCGAGCTAAGCGGTTTCTGGTGTGCCGCATCCAATGGCTCTGTGCCCTTTTTGTTGGGAGCAGGTTTGGGATTCAGTGCCCCACCTCCTAGGACTGTATGCTCCTTAGGCTTACTTCAATGTTGGCCTTATGTAAAGGCTGGCTGCGCCTGCTCCGTGCCTCTTTTGTGGCACTGTGCCGTGCGCACCCTCTGCCACGCTCCGAGAAGTTAGCTCGAGTAAGTAGGGGTTTGATTTTAACTGTTCAGTTTTTTTTTTCTTATTGTTTCAGGACCTTGCTGATTTCCGGATCCTGCCTCGTCGCCATTATAACAGTGCCCCTTTATCTGATGAAATAATCACTATGCAGCCAGTACTGGTGTGTAAACGTAGGTTTAATTCCCGGAGCGCCGGGGAGACGCGACCGTTAACTAACAGGGCTCGGCCGCTATGACAAAATGGCCGCCCTTCCGGTTCCGGTCTCCGGCGGTGAAAGACTAGACCGTCACCACAGCTCCTCCGTTTCGTGTTGGGCACCGTTGGTTTCCCTCGCGGGGACGGGCGAGATGTTTGGCACTTTACTACGGGTGGGCTCCGCTTTCTTCATTCAGGGCCCGGCAGCTCTCCTCACGCTGCGGGCTCATTTATCTTTGAAGTCTATTCTCCCCGCCGCCGCACTTCACACACGCTGCACGGCGGGGGATGCTGCAGGCAGGCCGCGGGTGGGCTCCGCTGGTCCTGCTTTAGTATATGTTCATTGTGGCTGGCGTACCCTCGTCCCCATTGTAAAGTCTTGTGGGTCCTAGGCCCTCATGCTCGCAATCACTGACACAGACACACTGGCTGCATGGTGCAACTTGCCCAGAGCACGTGCGCTCGGCCACTTTTTTATTATAGCTGTGTCACCTGACCAGTGACATCAGTGGTGGGTGGGTGTTTAGTTTGAATACATGCTCAGCACTAGAATGCTGACTGACTCTGAGTCCTTACAGCTAGCATTCAAAAGCTTCATGAAGCCAATCCTGTAATTTACCATGTCTTCAAGGGCAGGTCCGTGCAGTGAATTTGTAATTCGCTTCTAGGTTTCCTGTTCGTACCTACAATTTTAGTAAATGGCATTTTGAAGCCCAAAATCGAAGTCTAGCCTCAGCGGCGGCCTTAGGCATATGCAAGCTGTGCACCTGCACAGGGCCACCAAATCCTAGGTGCCGCAATGCCAATATATATCCTTAATATGATAATCCTCTGAGGATGGATACATATTTGCGTAGTGGCCACATGGTGGGATTTGGCGGCCTCCGGCTCTGTTCCACTTCCAAACACCCTGACCCCGCCCCCCTCTTCACTGTCCTCCGCGCCTGCGTTCCTCCTAGTTCCTGAACTCTGTGGAGCTCCTCTCCGCCCGGACCCCCTCGTCCGGTGCCCCCTACCTACGCTCCCTGCCCAGGGCCGCCATGAGCCTAGAGCCACCCCCGCTAGCCTGTGCCCAGACATGGAGAAGCTAACGACTGATGATGGGGTATTCAAATCCTAAGCTCAAAATCTCCTCACCCTGCCATCATGAGAATCCTCCCGCCTGCCGGGGGGTGGTTGTAAACTACTAGTCAATCGTGGTATTTGCCAGACAATACATAACCGCGATGATGCGCAATCCTCCTTGAGATTGACAGAACTAATTAACCGGTCCAAACCATCGTTGGCTACCTGCCTTGTTGTAAAGAAAATCAAAGGAGGTGTTTGTGCTTCACAACGTTCCTAGGTTGTTACATTGCAGTGTAAATTCCTTATAAATTGTCCAGTTCCGCTGATCTACAGGAGGAGGTCAAAGGAATTATATATATATCAAGGCATTTATATATTTGCAGTTTAATGAAGCGTACACTTGGCCTGTGGGTGTTAGAGTGCTTCAGAAGAGAACCAGATTATGCTACACCGTTTTTGGCATTTGTTTAAGGGAGCGCGATTTTCAAGCCTGGTTCTCCACTCCAGAAGCTGACCCCTTTAGCCGGTAGGCCACATCGCCTCCCATATCCAATAGTATGCAGGCCTTTGAGGGTAAACACCTAGCTGGATCCTGGATGAGAAAGCACAGATGAATGACCTCTTTGACAATCCAAGTGGTGGTTTATCAATCCCTCTACATGTATTTTAATGATAGGTGTATTATACTACTGTGTACACAGTTCACTTTTTGCATACTTTAGTATTTCACCCCAAGTGAGATGGGTATGCCCAGACATGGGTCCAGTGGACACTATCACTGAATCCAAGCTATACCCCGCTGATGAGTCCATAACCGGTGATGGGTTGCTTGTGTTCCATTTTAGGGAGGACCTGTCTTGGCAATTCTGGCTTAACTGTTCCCATTGGAGCAGGGTCACGACTGATTTGCATATAGCTGGGTCCAAACTGAGGTGGTATGGTGTGCAAAATAACTATGGACTGTCGTGCATGACTTTATCCTCCTGGAATATTGCGGGATTAGCAACAAAAATTAAGTCGTCTGAATGGTCATTTCATATTGAGCAATCCGATGTGTGGTTATTTCAGGAGACATGGTCTGTTGAAGGAATCTACCACCCAGGCTATTTAAACGTCTTTGAAGGCAGCGACCAGGGGGTCTAGGGGAAGAACAGTAGGTGGGCTAACTCGCTGGGTGAGACAACTTGAGGGGATAAGGGTGGTCGAGCTAACTATTGAAAGCCCAGATATTTTAGCTATACAGGTCAACTTATCAACAGGCCTAGACATAATAATATATAATGTCTATTCACAGAGACAGCCGGGTGGGAGGTGTTCAAATGTCATCACAACCCTGGAAAGTTATGTGGTACAAGACAAAGGGCCTAGTAATTTGATTATTGCAGGGGACTTCAACTCTTGCTTTGAGCCCCTGGATTTTGAAGATGGTAGGCTTAGCGAAGCGGTGGATGAATTATGGGGCATTCCTCATCTAGACCATCAACCCATGAGGAAATGGTCTGAGGCGTTTTGCTTAGAAAGGGGTTTGAGGGCAACCAATGGGAGGACGCAGTCAGATAGGCAGGGAGTAATGACATTTGATAATGGAAGAGCTAGCAATCGCATAGACTATATTCTTGTCAATGTGGAATTATGGCTTCTGGTTCTAGATATGGAGGTTCAGTCGAGGCCGGAAAGTGACCATAATCCCTTGGTGCTGTAAATTAAGGACAGAAGCTTTTGTAGTACACCACAGAGGGAAGGAGATTAAACCCCAGAAATGGTCACTGTAACCGACTTAAGAAGGGTACGCTGGGCCCAGATATCAACTAATGATAGTGATGTTGCACAGATTAAGGCCATGGTTCTGGGTTCTATGGCAATCCTCTCTGATTGCGAGTCCCAGGAGGTGTTGACCGCTACCCTACCAGGTGTTCATGATGAACTTTTCAAGGGACTAAAAAAGTTCTTTATTAAAGGAAGTACTCGTAAAAAGATTAGACTCTTGAAACCAAGTTCTTGGTATAACAGCACCTGTAGAAAGGCCTACAAATCCCTCGTGGAAGCCATTAGATTTAGAGTACAGGGTAACCTCAAACAGTCTAGAGCTAATTATAAAGCAGTACAGAGACAGGCAAAGAGAGAATGGGACGAAGAAAGATGGAAGGATGTGTTACAGGCATGCAATGGGCAAAACATGATTCAGTTTTGGCACTTAGTTAAATGGGCCAATAGCCCGCAGTCACAGACCCCGAGCAACAATGTAGAACCAGAATATTGGGTGACGTATTTTGAAGCACAGTTTAAGGCAGCACCTAGTAGCGAGGAGTTCGTTTTACCCATCTCTTCTAATGAACCATTAAACTTTACGACTAAAGCGGTAGAGGCTGTGTTAAAAATGGTCCCTAGTGGCAGGGCTCCGGGGCCTGACTACATTCCTGCAGATCTATTTAGGCAACATCAAGATCTGTGGGTCCCGTATATATTGCTTTTAGCAAACGCCATAGAAAGCGGGGCCTCGATTCCGGAATCTTGGTCTGGTGTGGAGATCATCCCCATCTACAAGAAGAGGGTGCACTCAGCACCGGCGAACTATAGACCCATCAGTCTCATTGATGCTGTACAAACTTTTTTTAGCCAGACTAGTACTCTGACGTATTCAGGAATGGATGGCTGAAACATGATTTTAACTCCCTTATAGGCAGGGTTCCGGTCTCACACTGGTACGCTTGATTAGGCCTTTAGATTTGTACTAATATACTGGAAAGAGGTGGTCTTAGGTGGGGGTTTGCTTTTTGCGGCATTGTGGATCTAAAATCTACATTTGACTACTTAGTACCCTGGGTGAAATTGTGGAAGGCGCTATTGAAAATGGGGAAGCCTCATAGCCTGGTTGTTTTTTTAGTAAAACTTCATGAACATACCTACGCGCAGGTGCGCTGGGGCAAACCAGGTGAGATTACCGACAGGTTTGAGGTTTGTAAAGGGGTTCGTCAGGGGTGCGTGCTGGCTCCCACCCTGTTTTCTTTATTTATAAATGGGGTGGTCCAGTACTTCGCAACTCACCCAACTGACGCGCCAATGTTAGCTAGCATGAAAGTACCACTGCTCATGTTCGCGGACGACACCCTATTCATATCCAAGACAAGACAGGGGCTGCAGCTGGCACTGTCTCGTTTTGAGGTGTTTTGCTGCGAACATGAGCTAGTGGTCAATGTAGGGAAGACTAAATTTATGGTGCTCCACAAAATTAAGCCAGTTAAAGCAAGTGTTTATATGGATGGTGCTTTACTGGAGCAAACATACGTCTTCACCTATCTGGGCGTCACATTTAACGATAAATTAAGTTGGAAGCCCCAAGTCGATATGTTAGCGTTAAAGCACGCCCAGTTGGCTGGAGCCCTGAGTAAGGAGCATAGGCTGTCTCAAACCAAACCCCTCGCCCCCATTTTAAAGATTTATACTTTAAAAATAAGTCCAGCTATTCTTTATGGTGCAGAAATTTGGGGCTTCTACAATCTATCCCAACGTTCTCTTGCCGAAAATAAATTTATGAGAAGTATAGTAGGCCTACCGCAATCGTCCCCCCTCCTACCATTGTTGCTTGACCTGGGCTGCCACGCTATTGAAGACGTAGCTCGTTACAGACCTTTAGCATTTTGGAGGAGTCTCTGGACTACCCCGGAACTATCTTTATATGCAAAGGCCCTATTGGAAGTGAGGGGTTTGAGCCGATCACATAAGATCCCATGGTTGGCTGGAATAAGGTCCTTGCTGACTGAAATGGGAATGAGTAATGTATGGGAACATCCAGAGGCTGCGTAATTCCCAGTGAAAGTCTTTTAGAGCAGCAAATTGGGAGATGGATAAAAATAAGAGATTCTCCTCCCATATTAATCAGCCATTGTCGAGGGATTTCCTCGACATTAAGGATGAACCAGTCTCGGAAGAGTATTGGGATCTTGTAACCAAGCCTCATGATCGGAAGCTCTACCATCAGTTCAGAATAGGCACTTTACCCTTAAGATGTTTCACTAGCAAATGGAATTCTGCCAGTAGTGACAAGTGTGCATTCTGTTTAGTGCATACTGAGAACATAGATCACTTCCTATTTGTATGTCCCGCATACCAACAGCCTAGGAGGATTTGGCTTAAAACGGTATGCTTAATCTATGAATTTAAGATCGGTGATGGCTGCAAAGAGAATTTTAAAATCAGACACCTCCAATCTTGTGGTAATTGGTGTAACAACGTTTTTAAGCTGGGCTTGGGCCATACGCAGCAAAAAGGTGGGGCACTTAGCTGTTATATTGTGATCTAGATGGGTGGTTTTAGAGGGGGTCGAGTGGTATGGTATTAGTTAGGTTTGGTCTAGAGGATCACTCCCCTTTTTTGTAAATTTATGATGTAGAATTATGATTTTATGCTGGTTTACCTGTTTAATCTAATTTTAAACTGTTTTAACGTGTATATATATATTTATAGTTAAATTAATTAAGATGTGGTATGAAGTTTTATACAATTGAATACAATGGTGTTTTAAGCGAAGGATTGTTTTATTTTGGACGTCGTGTCTTTGATGATGAATAATCACAATAAGGACTTATGAAATGAACTATGGACTGGGATGCGGCCCATGTAATTTCCATTGGCTGAGATAAATTCAAGCATTCATCAGTCTTTTATTGTATACTTTTTGGCGTATTATACTGACCTTGTTTACATTGTTTTTATGGCCTCGCCAGATGAAAATGACCAATTGCTACTGTCTCTTAACATTCGTTTACTCCATGACTTCAATGATATTGAACAGCCTACCCTCAGTTGCCACCCTGAATCAATTGGTCATAGCAGACTATATGGCTCTTGAGGAAGCCTTGCGTATCCCATGGCTAAGGTATATATCGGAGCAGATTAGATGGCTAGGCTGCTCTGATCTGTACACTAATCCCAAATCTTTACGGCCAACTGACGCCTGGAACACTGATTACCAGTTCCTGGCCACACGGCAGGAGGATAGGGAGGGTACAAAGACTGCAAAGCCAAGGTGAGAAATTGCAACACACTCTGCCTAAGCCCACAGGCGCACCCCTACCTGTCTCTGGTTAACAACATTCATCACCGTTTTTTGTTAACCAGATTCCGACTGAATCTTATTAAGTGGTTACTTCCTTTTCCAAAAGGCTTTCCAAAGCACGGGGATCTATGGTCATGTCCATGTGACCACTTTTCCAATGCTTTACACTTTTTTTTTCTTTTCTTTTTAACTCTGTCACTCTGCGGAAAAAATACATCCTTCCGCTTTTAGGTTCACGTCATTTTGTTCAAGCGAGGCCAGCATTATAATATCTACAGATGCTTTCCTCGCCCATGGTCTGCTTTGGGGTTGCTAGTTTCCTTTCAGGTGCCACAAGAACCAGTAGAACGATGCTTTGTCTAGCTGAATTTGCACTTTAACTGATAAACTCTTCAAGTACTTTATCTGAGTTTTACAAGCTGAACTGTCATTGTATGTGTTTTTAATAATATTTTTACTCTTTTTGTTAATATGGTTTTAGGAAAACTTATACAGGCAAATTGTATTTCCTGTTGTATTTATGGTCCTTTCATGTCTAGTCTAAAAAACGGTATTGGTACATTTATTTTAGCTTTGTTCTTTTATGGCTTTTATTAGCTGAATAAGGAATTTTTGACTGACTACCCTCAGTCAACTATTCGGAAATGTTTCATCTCATCTCATTGAGAGATGTCAGAAGCAGAGGAAGGTACCACGGGTAGTTAATTATCACAAACGTATTGGTTATTCAGCTTTTGTAGGTCTAAATGCAAGAATGACCATCGAATTGAGCACCACTGTGAGATTCAGGTTAATCCCACTTTTAGACTCCTTTCTTCTTAATTTTATAGTAGTTATTTCAGACTTAGATTAGATTATGCACATATTCAACAGCCTTCAAATTGCAAGCAGTGTTATCCTTAATTAAAATGTTCTTGTGACACTTTGTTCTGTAGCAGTGATGGCCATGCTTTGTCTCGTTACTTTGACAGAAATAAAACCGGCCTAAAGGCAAATGGTGACACAGCACCCCGCTGGACTACTAACTTCAGCCCATGGAAACCTAGTAAGTATTTGTGTAATAGTCCAGGCCTGTGGTTTAAGTCAGCGGAAGGAATTGCTCCAGGGTGATAGTAACTGCTGTCTTGTATGACAATTGTCTGGGCTTTAAGTTCTTAACTTGGACGACTATGATTCGTAAGACATAGAGTACCAAAATAATCTACTCATGATGCTTGAGTATTTAATTTAGAATGAGAGCACATTGTTTTTTGTACCGTTGGTGTTACCACGAAAGACCTGATAAGTTCCATTGTTTGTAATTTTGGTACATAGTAAATGTCATGTTGGAAAAAGGAGTACGACACTTGGAAATAAAACGAAATTACACAAGGTCACATTTTGAAATGTATTAGGCACAGGGGATTTCTGGGAGCGTCCATAACGGGTGAAGTCACTATAAGGTGTAACTTCTTTACTCCCTTCACCCAAGTTACTCTTCTTCCTATCCTGTGAGTGCTCAGCCTCCAAATAGCTTGAGCAAAAAAAGCACTTCAAATTGCTATGCAACCAGAACCACATGTGTGCCAGTATGAAGTCTGGCAAACTTCCCAGTTCCTCCTTATTCATGGGTAGGACAGAGTCTTTGGACTAAAGAGACAACTCAATATCACAAAGGGTTCATTTTTTTAGTGAAACTATTATAGATGAACATGTGAGAGTTTTTCTGCCATCTAGTGGTTGTACCCAGAACTTTCTTCTAAGTGTCACCTTTAGGAACTGACCATGGGTAGAGTTGATATGACTCACTATGATCGCAATATGCCCAGGTATGTCATTTCCATCTTCCTATTGTTGTTTCCACCAGTGGGTTTGAAAGCTAATTGCAGGCTGTTGAAACAAGGCATTTGTTCAGATGTGGAGGGGTGGGAAGAAAACATGGACAGTGAAAAATATTGAGACTCCTGCAGAGAAGGAACACAGTGCTACTAGACATGGTGTTGTAAAAAACAACAAAAAACATGTTTTAAGAGGTCCTCTACTAGGTTGAGTATTTTGGGAAAGGTTGTTGCCCTTGTGTCTGTGTGTCATTTTAGAATCTCAAATTATTGAAAATTCTCAATTTAAATGATGTACTAACTGCAGCAGAAAGTATGCAGTGAATGATGCGCTTTCAGTATATGTTATATGCCCACCAAATGCTATAAGTCTGAGGATTGCTACGCCTGTTTGCTTTTCAAACCCAAAATATTTAAACTTTGTGATAAACAAAGATTGTCACATTGGACAAATTAAAAAAAAATATTGAAAACGTTTAATGATTTGATGAAAGTCCCTGTGGACCCCTTCTATGGCTAAGTATTTTTGAGACAATGAGGGTGTGGATGATTTAGAGACGATGGAGGAGAATGAATATCCTAATAATTTCAAGGGTAGGGATTCTCTTTCTAAACATAGTGTAATAATCACTGAACACCCCAAAGCAAAAAGTGCCTCAGGCGACCGAGAGTTGGAGCAGAAAAAGACATCCGCAATTTCAAAAATACAAACTTCGACACCACAGGTCAAAAAAATACAACCTTTTTGGGGCTAAGAAGATGGAACCCGGTAAGGCCGATCCTACAAAAGTCGACTAGACTTATAAGGATTATGGAGATCAAAAAAGGCTTTGGAGATTCAGAACATTAAATGACTTTCAAGGATGTTGAAGTCTAAAATATGGCAAGGTGCCTCAATGTAAAAAAAAGCAAGAAAGGCTTTTGACCTAAAAGGAACATCTTTATTCTTAAAAAGTTTTGATGTAGCATTATCTACTACACAGTTCCTCTTAAAGTGGGGCAAAAAAAGGCAAGAGAGACTAAAGGAAGAATGGTCCAGCTACTCCTACAGCACAATAACTGATGAGCCTAATCCACATATACAAGACTAAGTCAATCACATTTGGCGGAGCACAGGCACTAACTCTTCTCAAGAAGAGATGGAACTTTGTTCTTCACGGTCATCACTACCAGAAGACATAGCTGCCTACCATGCTATTATCAAAAGGCTGCCAAAATGTTGTGGGTCCCTTAGAGGACGATTATGTGGTAGCTTGCTTTTTTTTTTTGCCAACTCGGACTCCTCTTCAAAAGAAAAAGGTAATGTTTACTGATTCTACCACCATGTTGCATTCAAAGACTATTTTTGCTAAATCGGGTACTGCGGAAAGTCCAAGAATAGAGCAGAAATATAATCCATCTCCACAACACCATCATTAACTAAAAATCATGCACAGGCTGATTTAGTGTGGGCAGCAGGAAAACCATCCAACAATCGGTCTACCACAGGACAATCACTGCAAATGCTTGGAAACAGTTGGTAGGAAGGTGGAGAGCAACTGACACTCATTCATGTGTAGCCAATTCTAACACACTTTAGAGCAAATCTAGACCTCTACATTGGGTGGAGATAGTGGATCTAATCTATCATTTGCCAGAATATAAACAATTGTTTGAGGAAGTCACAAATATTTCATATACTGAATTCTAATTTGCACTTAATGCAGCAGAAACAGCAAGTAGGTAGTTTTATTATGAAGCACTTGGCTAGGCTGTTTAGGATTCAGGCACGGTGTGCAGGTAAAAGTTACAGGTAATCCATTCGCTGATGAAAAATATTTGGACCCGGACACAACATTGAAGCAAAAGAAAAAAATCTGAATTCGCAAAAGCAACAGGTAGCTCAGAAGATCTCCCAAGTATTAGAAGATAGACCGTTTCCAACTGCGAATTATAATCCCCATTGAGACTTCCAGCATTTTAGGAACCTGCTCAGTGGCAGCATACACCACCACCAAGACAAACATAACGGACCAGAGAAAGTGGTCAATGCACAGGAGGCCACCAAGAGGATTCCCAAAATGCCTATTATTGGCTCATATTTTAGATGCAAAACTATTCCTATTTTGACATGTCCAGATGGTGGGCTGGTAAGGTGGAATTTGTTCCACAGTTTCAGACTTACTACACCAGTTTGTGCTTAAGGATCCCTTAAGAAAACCTTCACCTCCAGAAAAGTGCAGCGCTAAATACAAGTACAACAACGGTGATCCAGAAACTAAAGATTGTGATGGTACTAATAGATGTCTCTGTCTCTGGCAAAGAACATGGGATACAAATGTCAAGTATTATCTATCCAAAATTGCTCTGAGTGTTTGTGTTTCTCTACAGAGGCTGCTTGCCTGAGGATTGTCTGGGATTGCTTATAAATGTTATGCTGCAACTGGGCCTCGGACACCTCTGGACTTGCCTCTGCGCTGCGTGATTTCTTGAGTTTCTTGATCTCCGCTGTGGTGACAATATGGTTCCCTACGTTGTGTCAAAGAGTAGGGTGAGCACATTTTTGGAGCAGTTGGTCGATTAAATTCACCCATGTAGTCATTGGTGATACATTGTTTGTGCTGGTCTCACCTAAAAAAAAAAAAGCGCTGCATTCTGTCATGTTTAAGTATGGAGGAAGTTGTTGATTTTAGGCTTTTAAGATTCTCTGTGTAAATTCCATAGGTTGTCTGTCTTGTCATGCCATGATGTGATATGCTAAATGACAGGGTTATAATTTGTGGGTGATGGTCACTTTCTCTCTGTGCAGCAATATAGTAATTCTCAATCAAGGGAAGCATTTCCCCATTGCAGATAGTCAATTCAAGGTAAGAGTGTGTTTGCCCATTTGTTCTTGTCCAGTTGGGTGGCTTGTCCTAAGGAAAACGACCATTCAGAATTGTGTAACCCCAACTGGTGAGTTGTAAACTATATATTCGCTGAGCTTGCTGTACTTACAGCCACTAGGATTTATTTGTTCCATGACTTGTTTGGCTCTATAAGAGCACATTTCTTCATAGTCTACTGGGAAGTGTTGAAAAATATTTGAATTGTAGTACCCTGTGATCAGGCAAGCTGTGCTACAGTGGTCATTTAATAGGCCACACATAATTTAGGTTAGATGATCAAGCTTGGACCTTTTCTCCCTAGCGCTTAGGCTAATGTACACGTTTATCAGCAGCAACTGTTTCTGTAATTTCGAGCTTCTGATCCTTACACCAGTTAGCCAGTTCTCGTCGAATGGTAACTGGTCAGTTGTCATGTTTAACTCGACTGAGACATAGATTGATAGTCCACCTCTTGGTCTACCAAACTTGTTAGTTCTTGTGGCAGAGATCTGATATTATAGGTTGCCTTCTAGTGGTAGGCTTGTCCCGGCCCATGTTTCCTGAAGGAGTACAACTTCGTGGTTCTTTAGGAACATAATGCGTTGCGGACGCTACGGATTTTGGTGCAACGAAGCCCATCCATGTGGGTGCCTGGACAGGTTTGGGGGTGGGCGGGGGCAGGTAGAACAGCAGACACAAGCCACACCGGCCTAATGCTGGCCACCTCCGCGAGCTGCTGAACCCACCTTCTGCTTCCTAGAGCTCTCCTCACCCTGTCTTAGGTTGTGCTGAGGAACTGGGGCAAGAGTTCAGCTGGTTTCTTCTGTGCTCCTTGCTTGCCCTCTGCTCTCCGCAAAGCTGCTGACTTCCTTAATTCCTGCGGCGTAGGGCATGGCGTATGGCACAGGCATGGGCTCCAGTGGGCATAGGCTCCCTGCTGCTCTGCGTACAACTGCCGCTGGCTAGCCGCCTACCTCCAACCTCCTGTCACAGTATTTTCGCCCATGGCCAGTTTTGGGCACTTTTGGTGTTTGGTGGGTCGGGTAGGTCGGCTATTCTGCATCTCAAGTTTCCTCAGCTCTGCTGCTCTGTCACGGCTTTGCGTCGTCACATGATGCGTATACTAGGTCCTTTGTTACAGTATCAACTCCAGCCATGATGGACACCCAAAGATAAAAAACCTTATTTTAAAGAAAATTCTTGATCCATCCACTAGAAGACAGACTAATGCACAGAGTGCAAATCTAGAAGAGCTTCAATCTGCAAACTGTTGTTACTGGTAGGTAATTACTTTATTATCCTACCCCTACCTCCATGCTATTCCTAACTTCCACAGCAAGTAGAGTGACTCGATGAAAGAATAGGCCAAGTCTCGCGCTGGCTACAAACAGGTCAGGTTTCCCCGATGAAATACTCAAAATTGTGCTGATGCTCAATGGGGTCGACCTCTCGACTGCCCCAAGTCCGGAATAATATACACACGCAGTCCGGAATAATATACACACGGACTAGTGAGATAGTCAAGCGAGGGAAGGAAAGGGTAGGAACAGCAATGAGGGAGATCTGAGGATGACAGTAAGAACACTGTAAGTATACTGTCTCTCACTACTTAACAAACACAGTTTCTATAGTACTAATCATTGAAGTGGTAGGACTGACTGTCACACTACCTGTGTTGAGTGCGCACGTGAGGCAGGTTTCCACAGGTAGGGGTGACATAGTGGCGTCATTCATAACTTACCGACCCTGTCACTGAAGCCCTCCCCGGTGATACCTGTGGATGTAAATACTGCTTCCAGAAGTATCACACTAGGAATTACAACATCCCAGGGGGTTGGGGCGACCCTTCCAAGCCCCACGTTTCCCAAAGTTCCTGAGCACGCAGCTGGTGGCCTGGGGCGTATGCCTGCTGTTGACAACTTTCAAACCACCCTGCCTTGCCCTAATTGGAGAGATGACAACTTGAGGTATAGGTGATAGTATAGGTGATAGTATAGTTTGGTGCAAACTTTACTCCCGCTAGAATTTTTGTCCTGCCGCCTACCTTTCATCGGTCTGAGGTGGACCGTAGCACCAGCACTCGTTCTCCTGCTGCTCCCACCACATTTGCTGACATCAGTGCCGGGACTGGGGGAGGACTACATTGCCCAGCATTCCTTCTGTGGTGCTCAGCCACCACGCAAGCAGGAAGCACTTAATAAGCGGACATGGGCTCCCGCAGCCCGGGACGCGTGCGGGCATGCCCAGGCCAAGGACAGGCCCGTCAGCACCCGTCAAAGCCCGCAAGAGGCTGGGCTGGGCAAGTTCCCTAACATCTTGCTTTTGAGATTCATGGACTGGAAACGTGCTGGCAAAGGTAGGTACTGTTTACTGTGGATCCCTTAATATACTATTGCGTTGCTCCTTGCTGTTTGTATTATCAATTGAGAGTTATTATAGAATGGAGAAATGAAAGGGAGTGGCGGGGACACTAGACACTTTTCTGGTAAGGGCAGAATCATTATCGATTCATGAGATAGAACTAACTGAGCGACGCCTTTCCCTGGATCCATCTACCCAACAGGACCATCCTTTAGTGGACACTCAGGCAGTTGGAACAGGAGTCTGTGTTGATGATGGCTTTTCTATTATTCCCCCCATTAACGTCTCATCTTCGTTTTGTCCTCCTCCCATCGTACCAGACCCACTACCTGTAAAGGAAAGAAGGAGCTGTATCAGGAGAGAAAAGTGGGTGTATTGCAGATTACCAACACAAATACTATTTTGAAGAGAAAACAATCAAGGTGGGTTCAGTATGCAGAAATAACACGCTTATCAAAGAAAAGAGATATAAGACTCATTCCCATCAACCCATCTAGGTGTTGAAAAGCTTGAGGTGCAAAGGCAGTTGTCTTTCTGGACACCCTCTTCTAAACTCTCCTACAATCAGATAAATGAAAACGACCGTGTAAGAAGAAAAGACCAAAGCGCAATCTCCGTCTTGCCCTTTTACCAATATAATGAGACTTTGCTTGTATTCCTGTTCCATGACACAGGAGAAAGGAATTCATATGAAATGCATTATGTACATATACACAGTCAAATGATAATCTGATTAGAACTCCGCATTCCACACTTAGTGGCATCGCACGATGATTACTGGTCCGCAGTACAAGGTAAAATACCCAAATCCTCTGAAACCTCATGTGCTGCTCACCACATGAACAACAAGAGAATCCGGAAGGCTCCCCAGGATACTTGACACAGACCAAGCAGTAATGTTGAAAAAGAAACAGTGCGCTTCCTACTCTGTACTACAATGTGAGTGTGCGCTTAAGTGGTCATTACATACTGTACTTTCTTAGCACTATTTCTTCCATTCATGAGACCGTGGGAAACCGTAAGTCTCACCAACAGGGAAGAAAGAAAGAAACACCAGGAAGCAGCTCTGTTCTCTCTCCCACAAGAAACTATCACAAACGCGTCCTCGCCAACAGAGGAGACGGTAGAACAACCACACGAGTCCCCGGAGGGAAAAATAAAGAAATGCCCAGAGAAGGTAACGCTAGTGCTACGAGCACCCTTACCGCCTCTTGCAAAACGAAGGACGTGACAGCTCAGGAACCGGGAGTCTCCAAAATTATCGGCAGCGTTCAGGGTCTTCTGCATCGTTATATCCAGAGTCCTTGACGCTGCGCACTGGTCACGTGGGTCGTCACAATCGGTAGGGACGCTGGAAAATGTTGGTTTTTGTCCTCGTTCCTCTTTCTCTCGCTAACCGTCGGTCATTGTTCACCGGGCTGATGTGCCCTGACAGTACATCCCCCTCATGAAGAACTCTGACATACGCATGGCTTGTCCGGGTACCTTTTATGGAAAGCAGCCACCAAATGTTACACATTCACCGCCTTAGCAGGCTCCCATGAGTCCTCCAGACCATACCCTTTCCATGAAATAAGATACCAGCATTTTTAGTCTTGTTATTCTGGAATCTAGTATGCCTTTAATCTAATATTCTGTATGCTGTTGTACCCATATGGGAACAGGCTGCTTCCTAACAGGGCTATAAGAGGGCTTCAAAAGGGAAACTTGGAAAACAGGGTGTAAACTGAAATGTGCAGGCAACCATAGTTTCACTGCTACAGTTGTTGTTTTTATAACCTTGTGTGGGCCTATGTACTTAGGGTTAAAGAAACTGTCTCTTAAACTTGATATTCCTTGTGGACAACCAAATGAGCTCTCCCTTTTTGTATGTTGGGCCAGGCCTACAGTGTCTGTCTGCTTGTTTCTTATACTGTTCTTTGGCATGCTGGAGGTTGTTCTGCATATTGGTTAAGGTTTTCCGGATATGAAGCATTCTCTTGTGTACCTCCTGAAAGTTTCGTATTGTGACTGGGAATCCGAAAAGGAATGAAATGGAGATAAAACCATAGGAGCTAAAGAAAGGTGTGTGTTGTGTAGAGTTATGTGTGGTGCTATTGTACGTGATCTCTGCTAACCATAACCACTCCACCCATGCCACTGTGTTACCTACATAACACCGTAAAAACTGCTTCAGGGTTTTGTTTAATCTCTGTTTGGCTATCGGTTTGGGGGTGAAAACTGGTGGAAAGTGAGGATGCTTTTCGTAACTCAGAACACCACGTTTTCCAGAAGAGAGCTGTGAACTGTGTCCCCCTGTCTAAAACAATCACTCTTGGAAGTGCTTGTAACCTAACCACATTCACTAGCAGTAATCTTGCTAACTGCCCTGCAGTTTGTACCGGTTTACAGTAAATAAAATGGCCCATTTTGTTAAATAGGCCACGAGTATCACTATGGCTGTTCACCCCTGATCCCAGGGCAACCCCACAATGAAGTCCACCGAAACTCCTTCCCATGGAATTTCCGGTGTGGACAAGGGTTGTTGGAGACCTCGGGTTTTTCCTTCATTGGTCTTCATCTGAGCGCTAGTGAAACAGAAGTTTCACCCATGATAAGATGTCAGGACTCACGGTTGGCCACCAGAACTGGCGTAACACCTTCTCCCTGGTCTTCTTTCCCCCAACATGACCAGCACAGGGGAGAGTATGGCGCCACTGAAACACGAGTCCTCTTAATTCCTGGGTAGGGATCAGTACTTGTTGGCCCTTCATCAGAACCCCATGACTTAGTTGCCATTCCGGGTGACTCTTAAGCCAGTCCCTCCAGGTGAAGGTCTGGGTTCCTTGTCTTACTTTCCTCAGGAAATCTTCAGTTTGTATTGCACAAAGATCTTTACTGGGTTCGATGATAGCTCTTTCTGTTGTGATCGGTTGATTGATGGGGGGGTTTCTTGTCATGTTATAGCGTCTGCTTTACTGTCGTCTTTACCGGGTCGAAAGGTAACAATGAAATGGAACTCAGCAAAGAACAGCATCCAGCAAAGTTGGTGTGGAGTGAGGTGTCGAGCAGCTTTCATGGACTGTGGGTTGCGATGGTCAGTATAAATGGTTACTTGGTGTTTAGTTCCCATTAGCCAATGCCTCAGTTCCAAAAAGGCGTCCTTGATGACTAAAAGCTCCTTTCAAGCATTGGTGTAATTTTGCTCTGCATGGTTCAGTTTTCTGGACCTATTAGCTATTGGATGCAATTGACCTGTCGTATCGTGTTTTTGGGACCACACTGCTCCCACAGCCACTTCTGACGAATCTGCTTCTACGATAAACGGTATCTCCGGGTTGGTGTGTGCTAGAATCGGAGCGGACGTAAAGGCGCTTTTGAGAGAGCCAAAAGCAGTCTGTGCTTCTTAGGACTAGAGAAAGGATGTTTTCTTTTGCAGTAATTTTGTTATAGGGGCTACCATGTTGGAGAACTGATGGATGAACCTCCTGTAAAAATTGGCAAACCCCAAAAAACATTGTACGTCTTTGCCCCGTAATTCCAGTTGCGCACAATTATTCTCCTTTCCAAGGGGTTTAACTCATAATTGCATGGTACTGGTGAGGTGTTACCACAGGAGACCAGAAATGATAGGTGCAGAGTTCGGTGCCCTATGATTGTTTTCTTGCTCTCGATTATGTAAAGCGCTCTGATACCTTTGGGTCTAGCTTGCGCTAGATAAAACCTATAAATCATAATAATAATAATGTTTCGGGGGCAAGGCCATTCTGTGATTGTTTTTATCTTCCTCTCGGCCATCATTTGTCCAGAAGGGGTGAACATTACCCCAAGGAACTCTACGGCGGTCACATGGAATTCACACTTGCTTATTTTGCAGAATGATGTTTCCGTAAAGCATGTAGGACTTGACCCACGTATTTTGTGTGTTCCTCTTCCTGGGATGAAAATACAAGAATGTTGTCAATGTAGACCACGAAAAAACCGATCTAAAAACTCTGAGCACATCATTCAGGAAGAACTGGAAAGCCGTGGGGGCGTTGCAAAGCCCAAATGGCATGACAAGATATTCAAACAATCCGTACCACTCCTCTGACAACCCCTCCACCTCTTATAAGCCTCCCACCCAGTCTACATTCACCAGAGGTTACCAGAGAGGCGGCTACAGAGGCAACATTAACAAAGGTAGAGGCAAGACTAATAATACCAGATCTGCCTCCATATCTACCCTATGACTTCCCTCCACTCCCCTCAGACCATTACACTCCGGGCAGGGGAAGAAAACGGCATTTCCTTCCTGTCTGGAACAACATTACCACAGACAGGTGAGTGAGACAAATCGTTCAGTCCGGTTACTGTCTAGAACTTGCCTCTACCCCCCCACCATACCACCCAGACCGCGTTCAATGCCGTTAGAACATCTATCGCTGCTCAAGCAGGAAGTCATCTCACTCCTGCAAAAGGGTGCAATAGAATCAGTTCCACTGCATCAACAAAACACAGCAGTTTACTCTCTGTATTTTCTCACTCCAAAAAAGGACAGCTCTCTTAAGACCTATTCTAGACCTCGGACCCCTAAACCTGTACATACAATCGGACCATTTCCACATGGTCAGGTTCTTCCTCTCCTTTCACAAGGTGACTTCCTTGCCACTCTAGATCTCAAGGACGCCTACTTTTATATTCCCATTCACACATCTCACAGAAGATACCTCCGGTTTGTAGTGACGGAGAACAATACCAATTCAAAGTACTCCCATTCGGAGTCACCACAGCACCTCGAGTATTCACCAAGTGCCTTGTGGTAGTTGCAGCTCATCTCAGAAGACAACACATTCAGGTCTTCCCATATCTAGATGACTGGCTAATAAAAACCAGCTATACAGTCAGTGTGTACATCACACTCACACTACTATTCAACTACTTACCAACTTAGGGTTCATAGTAAATCACGCAAAGTCTCATCTGCAACCGTCCCACATACAACAATACCTAGGTGCCACAATAGACACTTCAAAAGCACTAGCTTATCCCAGTCCAGCCAGGATAGCAAGCCTGCAAACCCTAATAACCAAATTTCAGCCTCAACACTCTCTTCCAGCTCGAGTGTTCATGCAGCTCATAGGGATGATGGCCTCTTGCATATTCATAGTGCCTCACGCATGACTCCAGATGCGTCCTTTACAAGAGTGCCTAGCAGGACAATGGAATTAGGCTCAAGGTCAGCTAGAAGATCTGGTGTTGGTAGACGGTCGCACTCCTCGCTCTCTGCAGTGGTGGAACACCGAAAACCTTTCCAAAGGGTTACCATTCATAGAGCCAGTTCCACAAATAGTCATCACAGCGGACACACCGCTCTACGGCTGGGGAGCTCATCTATTGCTTCACACCATACAGGGCATGTTGACTCCTCAACAAAAATTACTCCACATCAACCATCTGGAGTTATTAGCCATATTCCTAGCCCTAAAAGCATTCCAAAAATAAATATCAAGCAAAGCTGTCTTAGTCCGAACAGACAACATGACAGCAATGTATTACATACGAAAGCAAGGCGTGACATATGCCCTACAACTCTCCCAACTAGCACAAAATATATGGAGATGGGCGATTCCCCAGAACATTTTTCTCCTAGCACAACATGTTCCAGGAGTCCAGAACAACATAGTAGATCTGTTAAGTTGTCAAAAGAAACAGATTCACGAGCGGGAACTTCATCCGCAAGTTCTTCAACTGTTTTTACACATATGGGGACAACCAGACATAGACCTCTTCGCCACACACGAAAATGCCAAATGCCCAAGCTTCGCTGCCAGATATCCACACCCATTGTCCAAAGGCAATGCGATATGGATGAATTGATCAGGCAGATTTGCGTACGCTTTTCTGCCTCTCCCACTCATTCCACTGGTGGTGCGTAAACTGCAGCAACACTCACTGACTCTCATCCTAGTTGCTCCAACATGGGCCAGACAACCGTGGTACACAATGTTGCTGGAACTATCAGTACTCCCACACCAAAAATTACAACTCTCCCCACGCCTCTTAACCCAGAACCGTGGAGAGATCAGACACCCAGACCCAGCACAACTCAACCTAGCGACCTGGCTCCTGAGATCTTAGAGTTTGGTTACCTTAGCCTTCCCCCTGACAATGAACTTTATCAAAGAAGCTAGACGCCCCACCACTAGAGCCTGCTAGTCAGCCAAGTGGAAAAGATTTGTTCTATACTGTAACAACAACAATATCAATCCATTAGATGTGTCCATTCAACACATCGTATGTTATCTATTACATCTTCAAAGGTCTAGCCTAGCATACACATCTATTAGGTTACACCTCGCTGCCATTGCAGCTTACTTACAAAATAGGCAACATTTATCGTTATTCAGAGAACCTGCCATCAAAGTATTTATGGAAGGTCTCAAAAGAATAATTCCTCCCAGGGTACCACCCACATCTGAATGGAATTTAAATATTGTCCTTACAAGATTAATGGGTCCCACATTCAAACCTCTACATTAATTTGAGTTACAATTTCTTACATGGAAAGTCGCTTTCCTTGTGGCCAGTATTTCCCTTAGAAGAGTTAGTGAGATACAAGCACTCACTATTCAAGAACCATTTTTACAACTCCATCTTAACAAAGTGGTTCTTAAAACCAATCCAAAATTCCTTCCTAAGGTTATTTCTCCCTTTCACCTCAATCAGTCTGTGGAATTGCCAGTTTTCTTCTCGCAAACACAAACAGTCGCAGAAAGAGCTCTACATACTCTTGATGTAAAAAGAGCACTCCTTTATTACATTGAAAGAACAAAAGCTTTTCGTAAAACAAAACAACTTTCTGTCTTTCTCACCACCACATAAAGGCAACCCATATCCAAATCCGGTGTTGCAAGGTGGATTGTCCAATGTATACAAATTTGTTATCACAAAGCAAAACGCACGTTATCTGTTCCGCCTAAAGCCCACTCTACCCACAAGATAGGGGCTTCAATGGCATTCTTCGGGAACATTCCCTTAGATGACATCTGCAGAGCAGCTACATGGTCTACACTGCACACATTCACAAAACACTATTGTGTAGATGTGCAAACAAAACAGCAAGCTGCTGTAGGCCAAGTGGTACTCAAAACATGATTTCAAACTACTGCAACAGATACGGGTGGTCGCCGCTAAGGATGGGTACTGCTATACAATCTATGCATAGTGTGTGATCTACAGCTCATATGCCTTGAACGAAAAATGCTTCTTACCAGTATGCATCTGTTCTTGGCATGTAGAGCTCCAGATTCACACACACCCACCCACCTCCCCGGCTACCTTTATCTGTTCCGGTATTATCTTAATTAGATACAGCATACATGGGCATCTTTTCTGTTTCCTACAAAAATCCATAATTTCCCTGCTGGCGAAAAACAATCCGAAGATAGTGCGCATGGGCATAGGCTCCATCATACAAAGGAGGAGTCGCCTATCTTGTGACTTCCAAAGACTTCTCCAAGACAAAAACAAGTGCAAACATCTGGGCCCAACACCAGATGGCGATCTATGCATAGTGTGTGAATCTGCAGCTCTACATGCCAAGAACAGATGCATACTGGTAAGTAGCATTTTCCTTCTGCCCATGCTAAAAAAAAATGCTGTGGGGACAGTTTTAAGGAATGTCAGTCAGAGTATTTACAGCCTGGGTAAAGATAAAGCACAAGCTTTACGCACAGAATCGCCTAATTATCCATGGGTATCTACTGCCTGTCTCGCTAGTACTGCATACAGCACAGAAAAAACACTGATCCAGAAAACCTGAGATGCTAACTACTGGACAAATAAAGTAAGTAAATTGACACTGCGGGTAAACTCGTTGGTTTTGGGGTAGCTCTGCAGTAACAGATTGCAAACTCTATGTATATTCTGTCTCAGTAGGATAGAAATCAGTGGATGGAGATTGAAGACCTGATGCAACATTTCCAGACAGTTATAAAAATGGGCAAACCAAATAATTGGCTACGGGAAGATCATTTCCAATGCCAATATTATGCTACTACATCACCATGCCTGCCTCACTATTTTGGAGTTCTATCTTGAGGTCCCACAACACTTAATTTACCTTTCTCTCGACGATTATTTTGCCTTCAGGTTGACAAAGTGTTGGTACAGATCAAAAAAAGACCCCAACACATCAAAGACCATGGGAGTTTTCTAATATCAGTGACTAAAGTCTGGCCAAACACAGACCGCAAAGACAGCCAGCTCCAGAGGCAAACCCAAGTACTAGAGGGCAGGCCTGTGCCTGGCTGCTGCATAGGGGTGGGTGAGCCTTGGACGTTTCTTGGCAGTGCACTGGAACAGAATCAGGCCAACTGAGCAGACTAATGTCAAGGAGCTAAGGCAGCGGGTCCGCTCACTGCTGCCAATCAGCCCAAGCCAATATGTCCAGCACAGAGAGGAGTGGCTGCAACAGCCAGAACGGGGATGCTGGGCTTCTGTACCTTAACTGTGAGTGTTCAGGGAAGGGCCGGATAGGTCTGAGCGTTAAGGATAGGGTGACCACCTGATATGGAACCAAATTCAGGACAGGACAACTGTGTAAAAAAAATTCAGGACAAATTGTCTATTTCTGATAGATACATCTGCCGTGTGGATTCCTCACCTTGTGAATATCCCCCTTGCGTCAGCAACGTTCGGAAAATTCTTTGTAGCACGCCGGCGTAGACGACCTCATAGGAGTACGGCTTTGCACGCAACTCCGTCTGACGTCACTGACTCCTTATTAGGCCCACGTCGGCGTGATGACATCAGTTCCCTTTTTTCCGCGTCGTCGACGCTAACGGTTTCTGGGATCTTCTGTGATTCAGAAAGCAACTTGTTGCTATTTTGTGTTACTGTTTCTCTGTCGAGTGTCTTTTCTTCGTCCAGGAAGACGGGGTTCAAGCAGTGTGGATCGTGTGCCCGGATGATGTCTATTACCGATCCACACGACGATTGTTTGTGGTGTCTTGGTTCAGACCTGCCGATCCTGCATCAAGATGAACCCCAAGGCACTACGAGAGCGTGAGGCGAAACTTCTACTGGCTAAGGTGAAGGGATAGGAAGTTGGTAGGTCTTTGAGGTCAACATCTGGACGCTCGAGGTCGAAGCAGAGGTCGCGATCGAATTCGAGGTCAAGATCGGCTTCGAGGTCCAGGGTGAGATCGAGGTCCAGGTCGAAGTCGGCTTCGGGTCATGCTTCGGGCTCTTCGGGGAAGAAGCATAAGAGGAGGAAGCATGGTTCAAGACATCACTCTGGCAAGGAGTCTTCGGACTCGAAGAAGAAGTCTCGTAAACATCATAAGGACTTCGTGTCACCTTCACCTGAGCGACCTCGTGAGGTTTTCCCGGATCCGGAGCAAGAACCGAATCCGGATTCGCGTCATTCTTCGGAGCATGAGGAAGAGGAGGAGATTCCTCGGGCACCGACTCCGGTCGAAAACCCAGAGGGTCAGGAAGAACCGATGCCGGAGCAGCCTCCTTCGGATCGGCCGATGGGTTCGTACCCTCCCTTTCCTGGTCAGGACCCCACGCATTTTCTAAATGCTATGTTTGGAGTTTATTCAAGGGCAATGTACCCCGCTGGTGCACCGGCTGGTCCTATGGGTCTGTTGTCTTTTAACTTGGGTGTCCCTCTTGCTTACGCACCGGCACCTTTTATGCCGTTTATGCCGACGCCTTGTACACCTTGGCCCGGTACGGCGCCGCCGAGGTCATCGACTCCGCGCACGGCTTCGCCGACTCCGCAGCGACCTCGAGAACTGGATCGGGGTGAGGCACCTGTTCGTGATTCTCGTCCTTCAGCTGTTCAGGTTCCTTGTTCGACGCCGGCTTCAGCTCCGTCGGAGTCGTTACCGGATCCGTCGACTTCGGTTCGTCTGGAGTGGTCGAGGCGCAAGGCTCAACGCCTTTTGGAGGAAAAAGAGTACGAAGCTCCTGAATCGAGGAAGGAGAGCTTCTTCTGGACCAAGGGGACTGTTTTGAGGACCTGCATGGTGCTAGTGGCCTGGAACTCTCTCCTGAGTGGGGTTTGCCATCAGTTTCTGATACTCCATCTAAGGATGTGGCACCCTACCACGTTGTCATTAAGAAGGCTGCGGAGCTGCTCAATCTGTCTTTGCCTACTGTTGAGTTCAAGCCTAACATCCTCACGGAGGTTTTGCATTCGCCTTCCTCTTATAGCGCCTACTCTTCCATTCACTGAGGCTTTGACTGAGCCAATAATGGAGGTCTGGAAGAGACCATTGACTGCTCCTGCGGTGTCCAGGTCGGTGGCAAGGCGTTATAGGATGGCACCTGGTGACCCTGACTTTCTTTCTTCGCATCCTTCTCCGGAAAGTCTGGTTGTGCAGGCCGCCTGTTCCAACAGGTCTGCAGGTTCTTTTCCACAGGTGCCAGCAGATAAAGATTCTAAAAAATTGGACCAGTCTGCCAAAAAGATTTTCTCATCGGCTAGCATGGCGCTGAAATCCACCAACGCTACTTGCCTGCTGGGAACATATGTTCATGCTTTAATGGACTCTGTGAAACGATTGTCAACTAAGCTTCCAGAGGAGGACAGAAAAAACTTCAATGAAGTGGTCTCTGATACACAGGCAGCGGCCCGCCAGGTAATTCAAAGTGGCATGGACACGGCAGACTCTGTAGCCAGGATAATGGGCTCTACTGTTGCCACAAGGAGGGCCGCATCGCTTAAATCTTCTGAATTTTCAGCAGATGTACAGTCTACTTTAATGGATTTACCATTTGACGGAACTGGCCTCTTTGGGGAAAAAAGCGGACGTAGCTTTGGAGAGGTTCAAAGATTGCCGGGCGACGGCAAGATCTTTGGGTCTGCAGGCTAGAGGCTCTACCACCAGGAAGTTTAGGGGATTTGGTAGATCCACTTTTCGTCCCTATAGACAAGGCCAGCAGCAGCAACAGCAGAACCCATTGTATCAGTCATACAGAGGTAGACAAAAGGGTCGTGCTCGTGGACGCCAAGCCTCCTCCTCCTCTACTTCCTCCTCTAACAATCATCCCCACCCGCAGCAGCAAAGCAGCCCTAGATCCGCCATTCCGGATCATGCGGGTCCTGTAGGGGGTCGGCTTACTTATTTTCTACGGGATTGGGAATCGGTTACATCAGATCTTTGGGTTCTCAATCTCGTAGAAAATGGGTATGCTCTTACTTTTCAGGAGTTCTCTCCCAATTACCCTCCTTGCCAAGGTTATTGTTTGGAGGACCACCTGCTTCTTCTGCAGGAAGAAGTCCTGGCACTGTTCAGAAAAGGTGCGATAGAGGTGGTTCCAGAGCAGGAAAGGGGTTAGGGATGCTACTCCCGGTATTTTCTGATTCCCAAAAAGGATGGCAGGTTACGTCCTATCCTGGACCTCAGGGTTTTGAACCTCTATCTCAAGCAGGAGAAGTTCAAAATGCTCACACTTGCACAGGTTCTTCAAGCGCTGATGGAAGACGACTGGATGTTGTCGATCGACTTGCAGGATGCGTATTTTCATATTCCCATCCTGAAGTCGCACAGAAAGTATCTCCGTTTTACGGTGGGATCGCAACACTACCAGTTTGCGGTCCTTCCTTTTGGCCTTACTACTGCGCCTCGAGTTTTCACCAAGGTGATGGCTGTGGTGGCTGCACATCTCAGAAGGTCGGGGATTCCTGTATTCCCGTACCTGGACGATTGGCTGATCGAAGCGGAATCTCCAGAGACAGTGCTCAGTCATCTGCAGGAGACAACTGAGTTGTTACACAGGTTGGGTTTTTCAATAAATGTACACAAATATCACCTGGTGCCCTCCCAGCGCAACCTGTTCATAGGTGCCGTACTGGACACAGCTGTGTGTCGTGCATTCCCTCCTCCTCAAAGGATTCGCGACATTCAGGAAATCATTCCCTTGTTCTGCAATGGAGCGGTCGTTCCAGTCCTGAAGGTCCTTCGCCTGCTCGGTCTGATGGCTTCTTGCATTCTCCTGGTCAACCATTCAGGCTGGCACATGAAGGCACTCCAGTGGTGCCTCCGCAGGCAGTGGTATCAGCACAACGGAGATATCAGGGAGTTGGTCAGGATCTCCAGAGAAACTGCGGCGGATCTGTCTTGGTGGAGCGTGGAAGGCAACCTGTCAAGGGAAGCCTTTTCATCTACCTCCTCCGGTGGCCACGGTGATAGCGGATGCATACACTCTAGGGTGGGGTGCTCAGATGGGGGATCTGGAGGTCAAAGGTCTTTGGCCTCCAGAGGAAAGGTTGTTTCACATCAACCTTCTGGAATTGCAGGCGATACGTTTGGCGCTCAAGGCCTTCCTCCCTTCCCTTCGTGGTCGGTCAGTCCAAGTCCTGACGGACAACACGACCGCTATGTGGTATATCAACAAGCAGGGAGGAGTGGGGTCGCAGTGTCTCAGTAGGGAGGCTCTACGTCTCTGGTCCTGGGTTCAGGACCATCAGATTTGTCTGATGGCAAATCATCTGGCCGGGGTTCTGAACGTTCGTGCGGACACTCTGTCGGCAGTTCTCGGCCGACCACGAGTGGAGGCTCCATCCAGAGGTAGTTCACGACATCTTTCAGATGTGGGGGACTCCTCGGGTGGACCTGTTCGCCACTCACGAGAATGCACACTGCCCGTCTTTTTGCAGTCTCCAGTATCTGATGCAAGGAGCCTTGGGGGACGCGTTTCAGTTGAGTTGGGGAAGACAACTCCTTTACGTGTTTCCTCCCATACTTTTGATTCCTCGGGTTCTGAGGAAGATTCGCCAAGACCTGGCCCAAGTCATATGGGTCGCCCCAGATTGGCCAAGAAGGGTGTGGTACACAGATCTTCTCCACCTCTCCTCTCACCCGCCGCTCCGTCTCCCTCTCAGGGCAGACCTCCTCTCTCAGATGGAGGGGCAGGTTCTACACCCCCACCTCCAGACATTACACCTTCATGCCTGGAGATTGAATGGGGCAACTTGAATTCCTTTTCTCTCCCTCATGATGTGGTGGATGTCATCCTTTCTGCCAGGCGTGACTCCACTAAGTCCATCTATTCTTATAGGTGGTCTAAATTTGTATCTTTGTGTGGGGAGAGAGCTGTTGACCCTTTGAAGGCTCATTTGTCTGACATTTTACAGTTTGCTCTTTCCCTGGCGCAGCAAGGTTTTGCTGTTGCCACAGTCAAGGGTTATCTTTCGGCTTTATCGGCTTTTCTCTGTTTGCCGGATCAGCCCTCTCTTTTTAAGTCTCCTGTGGTTTTAAGTTTTTTGAAGGGTCTCACTAATAAGTTCCCTCCTACTCCTTTTATTGTTCCTCATTGGGATTTGAATCTTGTGTTAACCTATTTGATGGGTTCTCCCTTTGAACCCTTACACAAGTGTCCCATGAGGCTTCTTTCTTTTAAAACGGTCTTCTTGGTTGCAATTACCTCGGCAAGTAGGGTAAGTGAGCTCCAAGCTCTTAGTTCCAAGCCCCCGTTCTTGACCATTCATGCTGAAAGAATGGTTCTCAGGACCAGGGCTGCTTTTCTTCCTAAGGTGGTAACTCCCTTCCATCTAGGACAATCCATTACCCTTCCTACCTTCTATCCTCCCCCTCACCCTTCCAAGGAGGATGAAAGGTTTCATCGCTTGGACCCTAACAGAGCAGTCAGTTTCTATCTTGATAGGACTAGAGACTATCGTGTGGATGATCAGCTCTTCGTGGTTTTTGCTGGCTGCAAAAAGGGCAGAGCGGTGCACAAGCGCACACTTTCCAGATGGATAATCCTGTGCATCAAGATTTGCTACTCTCTGGCCGGTAAGGACCCTCCTGAGGGTATCAGGGCTCATTCAACTAGAGCAAAGTCTGCAACATCCGCTTTGTCTAGAGGTGTTCCTGTTGAGGACATTTGCAGAGCCGCGACTTGGGCCTCCCTCCACACTTTTGCAAAGCACTACTGCTTAGATACTGAGGTGAGGAGGGACGGCCCCTTCGCGCCTTCTGTTCTTCAAGATTTTCTGGTATAGCAGGGTGGACACCCTCCTCCGGGAGTGGGGACTGCTTTGGGACTCTATTCACAAGGTGAGGAATCCACATGGCAGATGTATCTATCAGAAGAACAAGTTACTTAACTTTGGTAACGCTTTTTCTGGTAGATACAATATCTGCCTGTGGATTCCTCACTGACCCACCCGCCTCCCCGTTGTCCACTCTTCTATACCAGAGTTGCTGTAATGTATTTGTTTTATTGTCAAGGAGTTGTTTTATTCAAATGTATTTTTGCATTGGCTACGCACTATGTGTGTTTCCTTGATTTTGTACTGCTTATACGGTGTATATGTCTGCTGTCATTGGTCCGTCCGGGTGCCTCGAAGGCACGGAAAAAAGGGCGGAACTGATGTCATCACGCCGACGTGGGCCTAATAAGGAGTCAGTGACGTCAGACGGAGTCGCGTGCGAAGCCGTACTCCTATGACGTTGTCTACGCCGGCATGCTACAAAGAATTTTCCGAACGTTGCTGACGCAAGGGGGATATTCACAAGGTGAGGAATCCACAGGCAGATATTGTATCTTCCAGAAAAAACGTTACCGAAGGTAAGAACTTGTTCTTTACAAACCCATCCGAGGTGGGGCCATACCCCACTACTTTATCAATGCATTTAATATTACTTTTATATTGCCTTAAATTTACAATTTGTATGCACTGTGCTATATGAGAATGCCTCTAGGTATGCTACATTCAGATGGTGCATTATGCCCTTGTTCAACAGTAAATTGATGCCCTTTAACATGGTGTCAAGGGCATCACCCCAACCCAAGTCTACCCAATCTTTCTTGGAGACAAAGCAACAGCAACATTTTGATTGTTTCTCAACATTTCAATACCCATAGCAAACCGGTTGGGGAACATTAACGTTAATGACTTGTTCACGTTCTGCTTAGCTCGCCCTCCACTAGACGTCAAACCTGAAAGAATTAATGAGGCAGAGCAGATGGTGTGGGTCACTGTCTCACACCTAATGTCAGGATGTGAGTTACCCACAACTTGTCTGTACTCTCACAGCACCAAGAAGACCCAACTGATACATTAGTGCATGCATCAGGGACTACATTTATCTCCGAACTGGGAGCCAGATCACTCGAGAGAGAACTAAAGAGAAGGATATAATCAAGATCAGATGGAAGATCTATAGCAACTGATTCAAAAGGTCATTGCCAAGAACTGCGCTGATAAGGAAAAGAAGAACAAGATGGAAAATGTGCTAAAATCAGATGGCCCTCCATGAGTATCGGAAAGTATTGCGTACGTGGAGAATAATCTCAGCAGAGCAGCCAGAAACGGAAGAAGCACCATCAAGTGGTAGAATAAGCTGCGTCCAACCACTCTGGCAAACTCTGCCTGTCTGATGGTCCATTGGTGGTGCTTTCAGAGGGCAGACAGGGGCTGGGTCCCTTGGAAAATTGGGCCCTGAGCAATTGTCCACTGTGTCCATGTCTAGAAATGGCTCTGCAGTTGAGCCAACCCCCAATCAATGGTCTGGCTCATCCCTAAGTGCCAAAGTACATGAGACTATTTGGGATGCAAATTACACAACAAACAAAATACAAGAACATAATAAAGACTTTAAAATGTAGAAAGTGTTTCTTTCACACATGGCAGTATTTCAATTTAGTATATTAGATCACAACATTGAATTGGCATTTATTTGAATTGGAAGTTCTAAACTTGAACTTTAAAACATTCATTAACCCTCACTTCTGACAAAGCCATTAGTGAACAAAGTGAACCAATTGTCTGGTGTCCCTTATATCTTGATCCACAATCTTTTGTATGGCAGGTGGAACGTCACAGACCATTAAAGCATGTACAAGTGAGATTTTGGTATAGAATCCATCTTGTTCTTAAGAATTTGAAAGTGCTCTCAAATGAAGTAAGTTGTACTTAAATCACACAATTCAGTCATGTAGGTGAGCTGAGATTTGAGCCCAGGTTTCCTGGTCACTCATAGGGGCATATTTATTATTGTGTTGCATCGCCCTTGCAACAGGCAAGGGGGTGCACGGGTAATGCAACTTTAAAGTTAGATTTATCAAGCCACGCAAGGCCAGCTTGTGCCCTTCTGCATGGCTTGATGAATCTGGAGTAATGCAAGGCAGCACAAATCACTGCCTAGCGTTACTCTGCCCCAGAGAGGTGTTCCATGGGTGGAGCATGGATGTTCCCACACATATACCCATGGATTTTGGTGCATTCCCAGATTTACCATTAATGTTAGAACTGAGAATATATCAAAATGGGCGGGTTGTATGGGGGCCATAACAAGGATTTATTTGTATTTCTCCTAGTTTTTTGGTCGAGCATTCGAGACCTCTTGTATATACTTTATATGTACTTCAGTATCTACTTATATGTGTATTGTGTATGTACTGTGTGGGCTCTGGAGATTAGCCCTATGACTAGTCTGCTTCCGCTTAGGGACTTCTTTTTCTATTCAACTGCCTCTATTTAACTATCTTGATAGAAAACGACCAGCAGAGGTCAGTAAAATACCAGAATTGCATTCTGCCGAGGGACTTTATTTTTAACACATTTCTAGCAACTGCCTCTGTTTAACATTCTTGATAGAAAACAACCAGCAGAAGTAAGTAAAATACCATAATTGCTTTCTGCGAAGGGACTTTCTTTTTTTAATTTTTCTGGCACTGCCTCTATTTACCTTTCTTGATAGAAAACGACCAGCAGAGGTCAGTAAAATACCAAAATCATTTTAGCATTCTCTAGATCAAGCACCTGTAGACAATTATATATTTTTCCAATTCTGTATTTTCAGTGATATGACCACCGAAGGCGCTGCTTTTATATTAAAAACAGGGATTTGGACTATACCATATCCCACTGAAAGGCATGTGTTCCCATACCTGAAGTGTCGAGCAGTTTTGTGTTTACTTTCTCTCCATGTTAAAGAACAGTAGATGTTTCTGCACCCAGGCTAATGTGCTGCATAGCTAAATACATATAAGGTCCCAAAGGCGAGACCAATTGCATTGCAAATGCTTGTTTCAACTTTTTATGTGTGCTACATTCTGCAGCACACGTAAAAAGAGGAAAATGCCTCTCTGATTTTTTTGTATAGGAAAAACAATCCTGCTTACAAGCAGGTACCCTTGCACCATACTCAAGGGTGTGTGCGTTGGCGCTAGGAAGCCAAAAGAGCGCCAATGCATGGAAAATACAGGAATGCCCCATATGATGTTAAATATGGCACATTCCTGCTCTTTCCCTTCCACGCAGTGCTGCGCAGCAAGGTGGCTTGCTGTGTGAAACTATGAGAGATATGCCTCATAGTGTATTTGAGCAACTGACTAGATTACTTTCTTTTTCTCAATTTCCTTTAACACTAGAGAACAGTGGCTTTGTAGAATTTTGTCAGATGAATAGTAGGGTGTTAAGAAAATACAGATCCCACGTTAAATTGACAGAATATCTGGTAGGAAAAAAAGGTACATAGTGAAGGTGAGGGACCACGGGAAGCCATATGCTAACATTACTGGCTTTCTCAGACTTTACATAGCTAGTCCATGCAACAGTCCAGTGCATTAAAAAAAGTATGGATACAGTGATCCTGAGTGAAATTGGGACGGGGTCAGTGACCACAGAGGTGAAAAATCATAGGCGTGACTAAAAATAACAAAATATTCAGGGACTACTTTATTCAGGTAACTCCATATAAAATAATTTACACCATAAATAAAAAATAAATTCAAGTTAAACTAATCAGTGGGAAATGCACTATTTTATATATGAAAACTCTGTTGATTAATGTGATCACTGCAGATTTATGTGTGGGCAACCAGAGGCACATGGATTTGAATCTTGTTTAGATCGCAAAGCTGCCCCTCACTGTGAGTGTATAAGTCACGATTTTAAATTTGTATTACACACAGTATAAAATGGCTGCCACAAAATGCGCAAATAAATTTAGGCTAAAGACAAAAAAGTGATTTCAAAGTGTACATTTTAAGAATATGCAGATTACATCTTGTGCAAAGAATTTTATTACTGTCCATTAAAAGCACACACTCCACAACTCCGCTCGGAGCACCCTAACAATACCCCTCAAAAGGAAGAAATCCTTCATGTCAGGCGGCTTAAAGTGAACTCTACCAATTAACACCTATACCGGCATTCAAGCAGCCTTTACTTGCGCTAATTAAGCCGTTGCCCACATTTACATTTCTGTGAAGCAGCAGGCACCCTACTTGCTCCTTCCTCTGGATCACTGTATAGGAGAACCCCTCCCTTCTGCTTCAGCAGAACCATCTCAACTGTTGGAGTTTTTACTTTAGTACAAAGGCAAACATTACAGACAAATGCCATCCATGGAAACTTCCTTCATAGACAGTATAAATTAAAGGTAATTCACGGACCGTGATAAAATCTGACTTTCTGCCCGTTTTTCCTATCCATTCTAAAACTTAGATAAGCAGTGTATCCTGCTGCTTGTGGGCTCTACTGAATCCCTAATCTGTATTCAACTGTTGACCATTAAACTCCTGTAATCTTAAAGCTACCTCTATTAACATCTAACCATTTTATATCTTAATTTATAATTTGCTGCTTCCTCCTGTTGTAACTTTTCTGTCAACCCCCTTCTCCTACTTCACCTCTGTTTCAAACCCTAATCTTAACCTGTAACCATGACAAAAGTAGCTGCCATCCACCAGTCAAAAAAAGGCCTTCACCATTTTCTCATGCTATTCTGACACCCCTCACCCCCAATTCAAGCACAGCTAACATACCTTCTGATGTTGAAGGACCTGTCCAGCGCTTCCTTCAATTGTATCACATAAAGCTCCATCCTGTAGCAAGACAAATGAACCCAGTCTCCCCTAAAGAAATTGACCTCCTCATACCCTCGTCCCTACAAAACACCCGCATAGCTCTGTTAATTTTCTGGCTAGCTTTGTCAATGGCAGTATGCTTTGCCGCTCCCTCCACTGCCACCTTCGGATAAATTCAGTCTACAGGATGAAGCATTCAGACCACTGTCGTCTGATTTCCATTAAGTCCCTCTGCATCTGGTTTACATACCACCAAGTAATATTCCCTTAAATATTAAGCTAATATATCGGGCATGTGTGTTGGTTCAACAATTTGTTTAAATATTGTAACAATTATCACCATCTCATCCCACCTTTGCTATATCATGTGAATTTAAACGAACTCTTGTCGAGCCAGAGATTCAAACTTTGACGCTTCTGGGTTTCATGCCTTTTGGCCCATTTCATAATAGTGTTCTATGATCCAAATAGACAATTTGTCTGCTTCTGATGGATACTTCTGGCTGTGGATTCCTCACATTTTGAATACCCCCTGCACCAGCATTCCGCAGCAAAATTCTTTCCTAGCTCTCCCACGCCGACGACGACGTCACAATGGACATGCTCCGCTCACAGCACTGTATGACGTCATCGGAGCCACAAAAGGACCTAGTCGGTGTGTTGACATCAGTTCCCTTTTTTCTGCGGCGTCAACGCTTAACGGTTTTACTAGGGGCTCTCCTTTTTCATAGAGGAAAACTTTGTATCTCTTAATTGTTTCAGAATGGCTACTTCAAGGAAGACTGGATTTAAGCCCTGCAGAGAGTGTGGTGGGCATATGTCAATCACAGACCCGCATGATGACTGCCTTTGATGCTTATCTTCAGACCACGACATCGAGGAATGCTGAAGCTGCAGGAAAATGAATCCGTGGGCGATTCAGGAGCGTGAGGCCAAGTTGTTTACGGCCAAAACCAAGAAGGAGAGGTCGGGAGAGGGCGAAGTCTGCGTCTTCTCACACTTAGAGGTCGGAGAAGCACAAGAAATGCAAGAGAAGACCTACCTCTAGTCATCATTCTTCGAAGGCAAGGGTTTCAAGGTAGAGCTCGGCGACTCTGGCTGAGCGACCTCAGAGGAAGGACTTTATTTCTCCATCTCCGTCTCCTCAGGCGAAGCCAGTACCTTCTCCGGCTGCGGCGTCGCCGGCTTCAGATGCTTCTTCGCAACAGGAAGATTCACCGGCTCAAGTGATGTCACCAGCGCCTGGTGAGTCCTCTCCAGTCTGTGTGACTTCACCTGTGCGGGTGCCGTCCCCGGCTCCGCAGGCTCCAGTGCAACCTCGGGTGACTCCCCTTCAGGAAGGTACAGATCCATATCCTCCTTTTCCTGCTCCTGGGGCTGACTATTCGCATTTTCATAATGCGATGTTTGGCATGTTTGCCAGAGCCGCAACTCCATCCGGCATGCCTTCAGGCCCCGTGGGTCCTTTGGCTTTCAACCTGGGTGTTCCTCAGTTCTATCCCCAGGCTCCTTTCATGCCATTTTTGCTGTTGACTCTGGCTAGGCACTTCCCGGCGCCGAAATCCTCTACTCCGGCTCCCCGGACTCCATCGGCTGCTGAGTCGGCGCCACCTCGAGTTCGATCGACGTCGAGGTTCGAAGCCAAGGCTCCTCCTTGAGCGCGACCCTTGACCTTGCCTGGTAGGTTGCTCCCCCCCTGCTGCAGCCCCGCCTGCACTGCCGCTGCTGAAGTCGAGGCCCTCCACCACCCGCAGGCTACCACCTGCGCCTCATCCCTGGTGGCATGGGTGGCCTTAGGTTTGCATCTGCTCTCTGTTGTGCCTGTACTCAGTCTGCCCGCCTCTCTCCTGTACTCCGCTGCCCTCGTTCTGCTCACACGTTCCTCTTTTGTGCCTGTACTCTGTCTGACCGTCTCTCTCTCCTGTACTCCGCGGCCCTCGTTCTGTACACTCGCTCCTCTTTTGTTCCCCCCTGCCACCCGCTCGCCGCCGTGACCTCCTTTACTTCTGTGCCCTCACTGCCCAGTCTGCTCTCTACCCCTTTTTGCCGGTCTCCTACCCGCAACCGCTCCGCTTGCCTGCTCCCGCTGCTTCCCCTGCGGAGCCGCACCCTCCGTACCCATTCGCTGCCCCTGCCACCCGCCTCCCAGCTGCTCCTCTCTCCCCACCTTCCCATATATGACGGCCGTTGTGTGGCCAAGTGCAGCGGGCACACCGCTAGCGCCGAAGGCGTGCCTAAGGCTAGCCGTCTGCGCCCGTCTGTGCCTGGACCGCGCCCAGCGCCAGAACCCCTGGCCGCCGCACCAGCCACGAAGACTGACTCCGCTACGACGCCAGCACCCTCGTCGCTCTCAACCCAGGAAGGACCCACACCTGCTTCAAGGCCGCCCCGAAGTGCACCCATGGTCCCTTCGCCTGCCAGAACTGCAGCTTCGCCTGCCTGGAAGCTGCCGAGACACCCGCCACGACGGAACCCAACCAGCTCAGATGTATCCTGATCAACACTCGCTCCACACGCAAACACGCTGTCGAGCTCTGGGACCTAATCGGCACGGCATCCCAGGACGTCGCCTTCCTGACCGAGACCTGGATGAATGAAGCTTCCTCTCCGGAGATTGCCATAGCCATCCCCGACGGGTACAAGATCACCCGCAGAGACCGCACCAACGGAGCCGGAGGAGGAATCACCATCGTCCACAAGAACACCATCAGGGTCTCAACAAACACCAACGACACTCTCGGCACCGCTGAACACATGCACTTCCAAATCCACACGGACCCCAAGACCACCCTTAGAGGCACCCTCATCTACAGACCGCCCGGACCCCGACTACAATTCTGTGACTCCATCGCCGACCTCATCGGCACGCACGTGCTGACCTCCACCGACGACATCCTCCTCGGAGACCTGAGCTATCATCTGGAAAACGACGACCACAACTCCTCCACCCTGATCGACAACCTCGCCAACCTCTGACTAAAACAGCTCGGCACGACGCCAACCCACATCGCCAGTCACACCCTTGATGCCATCTTCTCCGCGAACCCCCACGTCGCCTTCAACCACGCCTCCGAACTCACCCGGACAGATCACCATTGCATCCAATTCACCTTCCGTAAACCCCTCACCACCGCACCCTACAGATCCCCCGCCGATGCTGGGGCAAAGTCACTGAAGAACAACTACAGACAAACCTCTCACTCAACCCACCGACCACCCCCACCAACCCAGACGATGGTGCACGCACCCTGAAGCGCTGGATGGATGACTGCGCCAACACCTTAGCACCGCTGAAAAAGCCAACCAAGAGACACCAGCAAGAGAGCCAGCTGGTTCACCCGGAACTCCTGGCATCAAGGCGCACCTGCCGGAAATTGGAGAACAAAGGGCACAGCGACAAGACGCCGGACAGCCGGGCTGCCCACAAAGACGCCATCCGCAATGACCACCACCTCATCAGGACCGCCAAAAGGACCTCCTTCAAAGACTGCCTTTACGACAACGCACACAACAGCAAGGAGCTCTTCAACATCGTGAAGGAGCTCTCCAACCCCAGCGCCAATGACATCCCGCCATCGCAGGCCCTGTGCGACTCCCTCGCCACCTTCTTTCACCGCAAGATCACCGACATCCATGACCACTTCAACCCCCGGACGACCCCTACAGGCCTCGACACGCCGGACCCACCACACCCCATCGACCACGACTCCCTGACAACATGGGCCAACGTGAGCATCGAGGACACAATCAAGACCATGGGCACAATCCGCTCCGGCTCCCCGACTGACCCTCTCCCACACCACATCTTCAACAAAGCCGGCGGCTCCATCACACCCCACCTGCGCAGCATCATCAACCTCACCTTCGAGACCGCTACCTTCCCTGAGAGCTGGAAGCACGCCGAGATCAACGCCCTACTGAAGACACCCAAGGCGGACCCAAGCGACCCAAAGAACTTTCGGCCCATCTCCCTGCTTCCGTTCCCAGCAAAGGTCATCGAGAAGATAGTTAACACCCAGCTCACCCGTCACCTCGAAGACAACAGCATCCTGGACCCATCCCGATCAGGATTCCGCAGCAACCACAGCACCGATACCGCCTTCATCGCCGCCACAGATGACATCCGGATCCTGCTAGACAACTGCGATTGGCGTCCCTCATCCTCCTGGACCTCTCCGCCGCCTTCGACACCATCTGCCACCGTAAGCTATACACACAATGCACGCGCCTCCACGACGCAGGGATCCGAGACAAGGCCTTCGACTGGACCACCTCCTTCCTCTCCTGCAGAACTCGGAGAGTCAGCCTCCCCCCCCGTTCCGGTCCGAAGCCTCCGAGATCATCTGCGGAGTCCCACAGGGATCCTCCCTCACCCCGACTCTGTTCAACATCTACATGGCTCCACTCGCACACATCGCCCGACAGCAGGACCTCAACATAATCTCCTACGCCAACAACACGTAGCTGATCCTCTCCCTCACCAAGGACCCCACCACCGCCAAATCCAACTTCCACCAGGAAATGAAGGCTGTCGCCGACTGGATGAAGGAAAGCCGACTTAAGCTGAACTCAGACAAGACGGAGATCCTCGTGCCCAACCCCTCAGCATGGGACAACTCCTGGTGGCCCGCATCACTGGGGACACCCCCGGCTCCTACCAACCACGCACGCAACCTGGGAGTCATCCTCGACTCGAAATTCACCATGACTAAACAAGTCAACGCAGTCTCCTCTACCTGCTTCAACACCCTACGTATGCTCCGCAAGGTCTATAGATGGATCCCAAACAGTCACCCAGACCCTAGTCAGCAGCAGACTCAACTACGGAAACGCCCTCTACACCGGAGCCCCGTCCAAGCTCATCAACAGACTGCAAAGAATCCAGAACACCTCTGCACGCCTGATCGTCAACGTCCCGCGCCGCGACCACATCACCCCCCACCTGAGGAACCTTCACTGGCTCCCCGTCGACAGAAGAATCTCCTTCAAGCTACTGATCCACGCACACAAGGCACTCCACAAAACCGGCCCAGCCTATCTCAACAGTTGACTCTCCTTCTACGTACCCAACAGGAAACTCCGCTCCGCTGAGCACGCCCTGGCCACTGTCCCGCACATCCGTAGAACCATTTCCGGAGGCAGGTCCATCTCCCACCGCGCCGCCAAGACCTGGAACACCCTCTCCCTCAACCTACGACAAACCGAAGACCTGCTTACTTTCAGGAGAAGACTCAAGACCTGGCTTTTCAACCAGTAGCAGCAGCACCCCTTACCCCTCCCCCTCCCCCCAGTGCCTTGAAACCCTTACGGGTAAGTAGTGCGCTTTACAAATTAACTGATTGATTGATTGATACTTCCCCTGAGCATAACCTTCCATCGGCAAGTAGAGGTGTTGTACAGGATATTGCACCATACCATGTGGTCATAAGGAAGGCGGCTGATTTATTAGGCCTTAAACTTCCCTCAGCGGAGATAAAGTCCAACATACTAACACAAATTTTAAATATTTTATCATCAACTTCTGAGCCATTGCTTACTTTTACAGATGCTTTGACAGATCCAATTCTGGAGGTGTGGCAGAAGCCTTTATCTGCTCCAGCTGTATCTCGTTCCAGCTCGAGAAGGTACAGGCCTGCCCCTGGTGATCAGCTTTTTTGTCATCACATCCGACGCCGGAAAGTTTAGTTGTCCAGGCTTCTTGTTCAAATCAGTCTTCTGGTGCTTTCCCTACCATTTTGCGTGATAGGGATTCAAAGACATGGAGCAAGCTGCAAAAAAAGGTGTTCTCTTCTGCTAGTATGGCTTTAAAGTCCACTAATGCAACTTGCCTTCTTGGAAGATACATTCATGCATTGATGGACTCTGTTGTACAATTGGCTCCAAAGTTGCCTGAGGAGGATCATGCCAACTTCTTGGAAGTCCTTTCGGATTCACATGCTGCAGCACGTCAAGTGATTCAGTCAGGCATGGACGCTGCTGACTCCGTGGCTCGTGTGATGGGGTCTTCTGTGGCTACAAGGAGACCAGCATGGCTCAGGTCTTCTGGTTTATCAGCTGATGTTCAGGCAACTTTGCTGGATCTGCCCTTTGATGGGTCAAAGCTCTTTGGTTCAAAGGTGGACTCAGCCTTGGAATGTTTTAAAGACAGCAGGGCTAATGCAAAATCTCTAGGCCTCCATGTGCAGTCCAGAGGATAAGGTTACAAACTATATCGAGGTTTTGGGAGATCTGCTTCCTTTCGTGGCCGCCAGCAATCTCAGCAGAGCCAACAATAGCAGAATCCCTTGTACAAATCATACACAGGGAAGAATAAGAGAGGCCTTATGGGTGCAAATCAACAACAATCCTCCTTCTCTTCCTCTACCTCCCCTCCCTCCACCGTTGGTACAACAAGAAAGCCGTTCTAGATCCCCCGTCTTAGAACATGTTGGTCCGGTTGGATTTCGGGTGTCCCACTTTCTACAAGATTGAACACTGATCACTTCAGATCGTTGGGTCTTGAATCTTGTTGAGAATGGGTACGCCCTCACCTTTTTGGAGTTTCCTCCTCCTTACCCTCCTCGCCAGGGTGGGTGTTCAGAAGACCACTTGCTGCTTTTACAGCAGGAGGTTCTTACATTGCTTCAAAAAGGTGCGATAGAGGTGGTTCTGGAGCAGGAAAGGGGTCAGGGTTGCTACTCGCGATATTTCCTGATCCCCCAAAAAGGATGGTCGCTTGAGACCAATCTTGGACCTCAGGATTTTGAACCTTTATCTCGGGCAGGAAAAGTTCAAAATGTTGACCTTGGCTCAGGTTCTTCTTGCGCTGCAACAGGAAGACTGGATGGTGTCCATCGATCTGCAGGATGCGTACTTTCATTTTCCCATCCTGAAGTCGCATCGGAAGCATCTCCGGTTCACGGTGGGATCGCAGCAATACCGGTTTGCGGTCCTTCCGTTTGTTCTTACTTCCGCACCTCGAGTCTTTACAAAGGTGATGGCAGTGGTAGCGGCTCATCTCAGGAGGTTAGGGGCTCCAGTTTTCCCCTACCTGGACGACTGTTTGTTGAAGGCGGAGTCTCCAGAGTTGGTTTCGCGCCACTTGCAAGTGACAACTCATCTGTTATTCAAATTGGGTTTTTCGATAAATGTACCCAAATCTCACATGGTGCCTTCTCAGTGCAGCCTGTTCATAGGGGCAATACTGGACACTTCTGTGTGTCGAGCATTCCCGCCTCCGCAGAGGATTCTTGACATACAGGAAATGATTCCTTTATTTCACGATGGAGCAGCTGTTCCAGTCCTGAAGGTTCTTCGCCTGCTTGGTCTGTTCGCTTCCTGCATTCTGTTGGTCAACCATGCACGCTGGCACATGAGAGCACTCCAGTGGTGCCTCTGCAGGCAGTGGTCACAACGGAGATCTCGGGGAGAATATCAGAATCTCCAGAGAAGCTGCAGCGGAGCGGTCTTGGTGGAGTGTGCAGGGCAAGCTGTCGCAAGGAAAGCCCTTTCAGTCTCCTCTGCCGGTGGCCACGTTTGGCACTAAAGGCTTTCCTTCCTTCCCTTCGCGGTCAGTCGGTTCAGATCGTGACAGACAACACTACCGAGATGTGGTACATCAACAAGCGGGGAGGTGTAGGGTCATATCGTCTCTGCGACTCTGGTCCTGGGCTCAAGGCCAAATGATTTGTGTCTTTGCAAATCATCTGGCCAGTTTTCTGAATGTTCGTGCGGACAGTCTCAGTCGGCGTTACTCAGCCGATCACGAGTGGCGGCTTCATCCGGAGGTGGTCTATCGCATCTTTCAGATGTGAGGATCTCCTCAGTTGGACCGGTTTACCACTCACGAGAACGTGCACTGCCCGTTGTTCTGGAGTCTCCAGTATCCGATGCGGAGAGCATTGGGGACGCGTTTAAGATAGATTGGAGCTCACAACTCCTTTACGTGTTTCCTCCCATACCCTTGATTCCTCAGGTTCTGAGGAAGATTCGCCAAGACTGGGCCCAAGTTATATTGATCGCCCCGGATTGACCAAGAAGGGTGTGGTACACAGACCTACTTCACCTCTCATCGCACCCTCCGCTCCATCTCCCTCTCAGGGCAGACCGCCTTTCGCAGTCGCAGGGGCAGGTTCTACACACCCACCACCAGAGCCTGCACCTTCATGCCAGGAGATTGAACGGGGCAACCTGAGTTCTTTCTCTCTCCTGCCAGAGATAGTGGACGTTATTTGATCAGCCAGTCGACACTCCACTAAGTCGGTTTACTCTTCCAGATGGACCAGATTTGTTAAGTGGTGCGGAGAGAGAGACATTGACCCTTTGTCTAATATTTTTGAGTTTTCTCTTTCTTTGGCACAGCAAGGTTGTGCTGTAGCCACTGTGAAGGGCTATTTATTGGCTTTGTCTGCCTTTTTATGTTTCCCTGACCAGCCTTCTTTATTTAAGTCCCCATTGTCATGAGGTTCATTAATGGCCTTACAAATAAGCTTCCTCCCACACCTTTCATTATGCCTCAGTGGGATTTGAATCTCGTACTTGCTATTTTAATGGGTTCTCCGTTTGAGCCTCTTCACTCTTGCTCGTTGAGGCGTCTTTCTTTTAAAGCGGTTTTCTTGATAGCCATTACCTCGGCTGGGAGGGTAAGTGAGCTTCAGGCTCTTAGTTCGAGTTAGTTCTAAGGACCAGGGCTGCTTTCCTTCCCAAGGTGGTTACCCCTTTTCATTTGGGACAATCTGTTACTTTATCCATTTTCTATCCTCGCCCTCGCCCTTCCAAGGAGGAAGAGAGACTGCATCGGTTGGACCCTAAGAGGGCCGTCTGCTTTTATTTGGATCGCACTAGAGATCTGAGGCTGGACATTCTGCTCTTCGTGGGCTATGTTGGAAAGATGAATGGCAAGGCAGTGCACAAGAGGACTTTGTCCAGGTGGATTATCTTGTGCATCAAGATTTGCTACGCCCTGGCCAAGAAGGACGCTCCTGAAGGTATCAGAGCTCATTCCACCAGAGCTAAATCTACTTTTTCGGCTTTATCTAGAGGTGTTCCTGTTCTTGATATCTGTAAAGCAGCAACTTAGGCCTTTGCAAAGCATTGCTGCTTTGACTCTGAGGTTAAGAGGGATGGCCATTTTGTCCGCTCTGTTTTGTAGGATTTTTTGGTCTAGTCAGATGGACACCCTCCTTACGAAGAGGTACAGCTTTAGGAGTCTATTCAAAAGGTAAGGAATCCACAGGCAGAAGTATCCATCAGAAGAACAAGTTCCTTGCATTCGGTAACGCTTTTTCTGGCGGATACAATATCTGCCTGTGGATTCCTCACGGTCCCACCCGCCTCCCAGTTGTCCCCCTGCTTCTACCAAAAAATATTTTATTTTAATTAGGTTTATATCTTAATAATGAGAAATGCTTTTCCTTTGCTATTTCTCTTTACTTTTATTGATTATGCATTTGTGATTTGACATATGTGTATATATTTGATATGCTATGTGTATATTTGAAAATGTTTCGGTCTGCCCGTTTGCCTCGGTGGCACGGAAAAAAAATGGGTAGAACCGACGTCAGCTCGCCGACTAGGTCCTTCTTTGGCTCCGATGACGTCATACGGTGTCGCGAGCGGAGCCTGTCTGTTGTGAATTCCTCGTCTAAGTGGGAGAGCTAGGAAAAAAAAATTCCCGGGAAATGCTGGCGCACGGGATATTCAAAAGGTGAGGAATCCACAAGCAAATATTGTATCCACCAGAAAAAGTGTTACTGAAGGTAAGTAACTTGTTCTTCTGGCCCCTCCACCGCAACTGAAAGGAATAACCTATATGAGAATCAACAATTGACTTCCTCATCAACACCCTTGTTTCCCCAGCTGAACATACTGGCAAAAGCAATCTGACGACCGAGGCCCCAACTCCATGATCCTGTCCCTGCCCCAACCTTGCAGAGCTGCCTCCGTGGCCATCCCGATCCTGAACAAGTGTGTCCCATAATCTCCTTGGGCTTCCATAAGTTTTGCCAGTGCCTTTCTCATAACCCAAAATAACTGACAAGAGGTCACCACTTCCCCATTATCTCAACAAAAAAACATGCCATGCCTAGCACAACCGATTGCTTTCAGCTTAGCCCCCGACTGGACTGGACTGGACTGGGCACAAGCCCCGATCTGGGAAAGCACGTATCAAGACTGTCTTCCCCTTAGATTTTTGGTCAGTCTTAGATTGTCGAAGTCGTAACTCTAAGCTACCCCACTCTCCTCTCCTACCCCCACCTTCTGTCCATTCCAACCCTGGCACTCCTTTCCTCTTCAATAGGTAGGGCACCCTGAATGCCCCAAAGAACATTCAGGACATCAGCCTTGAAAACAAAATAGGTCCCCTCTGCCGAAGCATATCTCCAGCAGTACTCCTAATATGTTAGCTAAACATTCCCTCAACACTGGCCTCCTGACCCCCCCGCAGCCGACTACCTGTTACCCTTGCCCATCTTTCTAGCATACGTCTCCCCAGTTCCCCGGCCAACAGTGCATAACCCCAAAACAGCTTGCCCATGCAGGCAATACCTGCCAGTTTCCCTGTAATCTTAATCCGTGATAACCCCTTTTCGATCAACCCCAGGGTAAATTGCACATCATCTACCTTGGCCCAAGACTCCCACCTCCGCCTAAGCTGACCGGCTAAAAACTCCTGCCAAGCCTGCATGTACGATTTCCTATTGGATTCCGCCAGAGGCCCTACCACCAACTGCAGCATCCTTTCTCGCCCATGGTCTATATGCCAGTCTGCACAGGTGTCTTGACCTCGTCCGCCTCCATGATCAGCCCATGGAAACTCTCTCTCCCACTGTGAACAAGATAAAGCATCAACAATGTCACTGTCCACCCCTGGCACACCCCTGGCCTTAAATGCTATATCATGTCTCAAGCAGCCCATTACAAAGACGCGCAGCAGCATAAGCACCTGTGAATCCCTTGCTGACTGATTGTTCACCACATGTACCACCACCATAATGTCTACTCTAAAAATAACTTTCCTATGTGCCAGTTCCAGACCCCAGAGCGTGACTGCTGCCACTAGGGGGAAAAACTATAGGAAGGTGTAGGAAAGTCGTATCTGCTTTCATGGTTACCCCTGCATTTTGTTGGTGTTATGCTTTTTTCTGACTAATTTGACTGGGATCCTGCTAATTAGGACCCCAGTTACTGTGTTCTCTCCCTAAATCGGACATGGTAAGTACTTTGGTACCTTCCCCATTGGCTACTGGTGTACCCTTTTAAGTCCCTAGAATATGGTACTAAGGTACCCAGGGGACAGGTACACCAGGGGTGTCTCATGGGCTGCTACATGTATTGTGGCACCCATGGGAGACCACTCAAACTGTGACTACCGGCCTGCCAGTGATCTGGTGCTAGCACCACTCACAACAGATATGTTTCCTTATATCTGAGGTCACTGCACTTGAAACATATGTCACTCTCTAAGCAGGCCTTTCAATCCTGAATGCAGGTTGCTAGCTTATAAGTGTGATAGGGGGGTCCTGCATGAGCTGGACCCCCCTATAAACCCCAGAGTTGATTTTCCAGGCTTTGTAAGTGTGGTCAGCAATTTAATACATATAGTAGACATCAAGTCATTTACGAGATGTCTAACTGTATCTTGGCTGCACCCAAACTGGTCCTGTTTGGTAGCAAACATGTTGAAATCCTACCCCAACACCGATTCCAGTGTAGTGTTGGATGTAGGACCCCACGTACTGAGGTGATCCCTTAGTGAGCCCCCCTTGTATTCCTGTTACCAGTCTTTCAGGGTCTAACAGTAAGCTAGTGCTGCTGCCTACCCCAGACACAATTCTGCCCTCCTGCTGCTGAGCAAGCCTTGAGCAGGGGAAGGTAGAACAGTAGGTTTCCAGTCACAGGGAGGTGTGACCACCTCCTACACTGGACTTAGTGTATTGGGTTGGGGTGGGAGCACTTGCCAGCGCCACCTGACTTCTTTGAAGGGCACATTTTGTTCCCTGCTTGCATAGTGCAGTTGGAACCAGTTCAGGAAGCCAATGTCTCCCACTCTGGCACCAAACTTGGCAAAGCACATGGGAGTACCCGCCTCTCTGTTCAGCCCTTCCTTTGGGAGGGAACCCTGAATAGTCCTAACCCTTTCCCTAGGGTACTTAATGGCTTACCTGTGGGTGGCTCTTGAGTTTCAGATCCGAAACCACTTTAACTTCAACCGTCTGGGCACCTTGGACTTTGTTGTACTTCTCCTGGAACCGAAACTTCATCAAGGAAGACTCCTGCAGCTGCTGGTCTCGTTGTCTTGTCAGTCTTCATCGTCGTCTGTGCCTGTGTTTCACCAGGTTCTTTTCCAGGCCTGTGGGCATCAAAGGCACCCTGAAGTAATCTCCCTTGGAGGGAAGGAGTCATTCCCCTGCATCTGCAAGCACCACAACAAAGCTGACCAGTCTGCTGCTCCTGATCTCCCACTGACTCGGAAAGGCTCAGCAACACAGGTGGTATTTATCAAACTCCATCGAGGCCTGCAATGTCTTCTCAGCAAGTTTGAGGCCAGTATTCCTCGCCGGAACCACTGGAAGAGAACCCCTGCGCACCACTTTTGCCAAGGCTTGATGAATCTGTCCTCCAGAGATCTTCGGGCTACAAGAAGCTCCAGCCTCCGCCATCTCCTGCTACCAAGGTCTTCATCCTCACCACATCCTCTGTACCATTGGGCCTGCACCTTTGGTGAGCTGCTCGGGGTCCTCTTGCGACTACTGTGCATTCGGCCTGTGGGTCCTCTTGAGGATCTTCTTTGGCTTCAGTAGGCTCCCCTGCTTGCTCGGGCCTGCTCGGACTCGCCTGCATTTGGTGAGTCCCCTGGACTATGTTGGTCCAGACACTGCACCTTCTTCATTTACCACATCTCTTGCTGCTGCCAAGGCTTGTTGGTGCTCCTGCCAGACACCAACCCCCTGACTCTCCACTTCTGACATGGGACTGCTTGTGAACGGCTCCTGGTCTTCCACAGCCTCGCCTGGTCCTCACAGCTGCAGAGACAAGGTCCCCATCAACTATCCTGCATCTTCCATCATCTGTGGTCATTGGTCTTCCGTGCCTCCTGTTCACTCCTGAGTGGCATAGATTCTTTCCCCTCTTCTTGCAGGTACTTCTCTTCAAGAATCTATCCTTGGATTACACCAGGTTCTTTCACCTTCACCAGTGGCATCTTCACCGATGTACTCACTTGTGGTCTACGGCAAATTCCGACGTCACTTCGCACCTATGTATCAGGCTTTCCTGGTGTAGGTATCCTGGTTCCTGGGATATCCATTGGTGGAATGACTCTCTAACCTTCCATCTACCATGGAATTTCTTCAGGGTCCACTGGGAAGGGTCCTTCTTGAAAACTGCAACCGTGACTTTCCCATTGACTTGCATTGAGTACACAGCTGTGCTTCCACTCTGCCCACCGCCTCCTTGGGGTTCAGGGTGGGATCATCTCTCATCCCCACGTTCTTCAACATCTACATGGCCCGCCTCACTGCCATTGTCAGACAGCACAGGCTCAGCAGTGTATCCTACGCTGACGACACACAGCTCATCCTCTCTCTTATGAAGAACCCCGAAGACACCAGACTCTGCTTCCAGGAAGGAATGAAGAATGTAGTACCCTGGATGATAGACAGCTGCTTGAAGCTCAACTCAGAAAAGACCACGGTCCTCATCCTCGGACCCTGCACCTCCACCTGGGACGACACCTGGTGGCTTCCCACCCTTGGGAACCCACCCACCCCTACAGACCACGCACAAAACCTCAGCATCATCCTTGACTCCTCCCTCTCCATGAACCGCCAGATCAACGCCGTCGCCTCCACTAGTTGCAGCTGCCAGTGCATCCTCCGTAAGACCTTCAAATGGATGCACCCCTCCCCCCCCCCTGACTGTAGAAGGACCATCACCCACGCACTCATAACCAGCAGACTGGACAACGCCCTCTACGCCGGAATCAACAGAGCTCTTCTACACAAACTCCAAACCATCCAGAACGTCACAGCCAGACTCGTCCTCGGGACACCGCACCGCGAACACTTGACCCAACACCTACGAGGCCTTCACTTGCTCCCCGTCGAGAAGAGGGTCACCTTCAACTCCTCACCCACGCCTACCAATCCCCCAACAACATTGGACCCAAATACCTCAACAAGAGAGTATCCTTCCACGTTCCCAAGAGGAGCTTCCGCTCCGCCGACTTTGGCCACAGTTTGCATACCACTTTCTTAGTATATGGTTTGGTCTCCCCCTTGAGGCCACTGTGTATTTGTGCTATGTGGTAATATCTCTTGGTAGGAGATATACCAATGCGTTATTCTAAATACATTATTTTTATAACTATACTGTGTGGTTCTTTTTAGCTTAATCTACACTATATGATTAGTTATGGTAAAACAAGCTGCTTAACACTCCTCCTGGACTAAAGCTAAAGGCTGCTCTCCACAGCTACCACTTAGAGAGCTTTCTATGCTTGTCTAAGACCACTAAAATCACCATAAGGGTTGTCTGGTTTAGTGCAAGGTGCTTCACTTAAATAAGTGTGCACCATAGCCAATCTCCTCCAGAAGGCAATGCTCCTGCCTACATGTTTCCAGTTGCCCTGCCACTCTTCCACACACCACCTGCCCTGCCAGTACAAACCGCAACCGATGCCCCCTGCGGCGTCAGAATATATCTGCACACTCCATTCACACTCCTTTGGGGCCATCATTGGGATGCCATTGAAATCCTCCAGAAACCTGCACGACATGCGTAAATCCTCTTTCGTACCTGCCGACAAGCATATGTGATAACATGGCTGCAAGTGTCCATCTAGAAACAGGCTCTGTCTCCTACAAAATGTCCTCCCTGTTCTCACTACTCTGCACGCAAAGTTCAAATGCACCTGTACTTCCTAAACTGTCACTTTTGGCTTTGCCAACATATTGTCAAGCAACATCTGAATGTGCAGTTTCTTTTCTACCGGGAGGCACGTCTCCATGGCCACTGAATCCAGTTCAGTCCCCAGGAATTACAACACAGTGCTTGGACCTTGTCTCTTCTTTGGGGCTGAGGCGCTCCTAGTTCACCCATGAGCTTGTGAAAACTTGCCAACTGCTGTTGACAGTCCGTTGAACTGGATTGACTCACCAGGAAGAAGTCATCAAGGTAGGTTCACTGTCTCCTTGCCTGTCTGCCTTGTGAAAACCACGGTAGGAAAGAGCTGAAACGCTCAAACAAATCACTACCCATGGTTTGTTCCATCTCTTGTGGTCTATCGGCAAACTACTGTCCATCAAACTGAATCCCCAACAATTGAACGTCTTCCTAGTGTACCGGCAACAGCCTAAAACACAATTTTGTCACATTTTGCAATCTGTGCCCCATTTCCCACTTTTTCCACCAGAGCCCTGACAACATCCTCTGATGAATATGATCCTTAAGTTACTTTCTCAGTAATAAAATCATTGACGGAAGCTCCTTCCGACCAAGACAAGTGTTGTTTGCAGTGAAAGTGACCCTTCTCCTTCTTTGATACTACCCTAATGGGTGAGATGATCAGATTAGGCAATCGCCATCCTGCCCTCCTGTTAGCAGTTTCCCCTGAACCACCACTTTGGGACTGCGCTAACCTTAAGTTCTCCACCCACCTACAGAACCTTGTTCCCTCATACCCTAGCCAGAATCCTTCCCGAAAACCTTCGCTTAACGATTGTGCATACTCTCTGGGGTAGTGTGCCAACCATGCGTCTTACCAATGTGTTTTATTTGGGGTATGATCTTTTGCCCATATTCCCAAGTGCCCCACATCCTCCGCTGCTGTCTGATTCCTTTGCTGGCTGCCATACATGCTGTTATGCTGGTTCTATTGCCCTATCTGCTGTCTCTGGCCACTATTCCCAGCCCGGAGCACTGCATGAGTGGATGTCTTTCCATACACTTAAAGCACTTGTGTTGGAATCTACAACATTCTCTTGCGCAGAGACCTTTGGTAAAATCCCACCATGTCCTCTGCACTCATCCTTGGTTCCTCAGACCATTCCCCATCCCCGCGGGTAGAACAGTTTTGAAAGGGTTGTACCCTAATGGAAGGCTGCTTGCAGTAAATGTGGTCTTCCCAAACTTAACTGAACCCATTGTATATTGATATGAGTCTGTATCAATCTCCACTCCACCCCCATTTTCCTCTTGCATCCCATGCACTCGAAATTCCTCCTCCTAATGTGATCAAGCAAAACCACTGTACATGATCTGCGCTCTTCTTATCACATCCATGTATTTGAACAAGGAGACACACCTCTCTGGGTATTTTTCAGGAGCATACACTAGCAAAAATTGGGAAAGCCGCAGTCGAATTTTCTATTGTCGGCACCCTAGGCTGTTTTGACAATTCAAATTCTTCCTCCTTTGACCCTTCTTTCACCCATAATTCACAATGTAGTATTTTTAACATCTCCACATACACCCTTTCCCATATTTTCGAGTTGGTTGCCAACATTGTGTGCACCCACGTGCTTTGTCACCCTCAAATATGGCAATTTCTTAATTTTAAGTTTCTTAAGTGTTATTTGCCCCGTCCTCTTGTGTCCCCGCCTTGCCCTGTTTTTGTATATTTTCTTCTTTCTTTTCTTGCTGGGTCTTTTCTCCTTTTGCCCCAATGTATGTGTTCTCTAACCACAGTGTCTGTCCCCTTAGGTCCTGGATTTGCGATAGACCCACCTTCATCTCCTCTACAGACGTCTGTGTCTGTACCCATCCTTATGTCTTTTAGATACAAACCTTTCCTGAGGCATATATCTCCACTGTCTCTATCTCCCTTCTGCAGGATTCCATTGCCAGCATCCTCCACTGCCCTGGCCTTTCTTCCTTGCTCCCTCTTCCCACTCTCTTAACTGGTCACATGTGGACAAGACAAGGTAGCTTGACTTTCCAACAACTATCTTTACATTTGGTAGGTTTAGAAATAAGGTTTGACGACAGTCTTTCTATTGCTAGTCATTTTGATGAAGTAAAGTGGGATGTTTACTCACTGCTTTCAAGAGCATTTTACAGCCTTTGCACGCCAACACATTGATAGCTGTAATGCCTGGGTGTCAGACAGGTATTTATTGCTATCATTGTGCTGGTGGTTTCAGTAAGTTGTACAGATCCCAGAAATGTTTTGTGAAGTAGAACATGTACATGACATTGACACCTGGTAATGGTTTTTAACACTTGCTTCAGCCAAATATACCTGATGTAATTTTATGCTGTGGTGTATCTTTTTTTTTTCTAGATGTAGGGTGGTCATCCCATTGCCGTCAGAACACAAGTGAAGCACAGTCACTTGACAAGGATCAATGGTAAGATGCTGTGGAAGAGTTCCGTTTAATGAATCAATGGGTGTGCCATTACTATAAATAGTGCAGATGAAAATTTGCTTGTACATCATTTTTATTTTTTTCCTAAATTGAGCAAGCAGCATGTGTCAGACCGCATTCAGGAGGCCACAGCCCAGGCTGGGGCTACTTGGCCAAATCCTTGGGTGCTAAGGTAGTTTGCCTCTGCTGTACTGGGGCCTATCCTACTATGCCTCTACACACTGAGCCAAGAACAACCCTTCAGCACTTGACTCTTAGTGGTAGTGATGATGAGCAGACACAAACCTCTCAAGGAGGTTTGTGTGGAGTTACTCACATACACATAATTGTCCAGCCCAGTGCTTCCCATCATAAAGTATTTTACACCAAAAAAAAGTAGAACACACTACAATAATGACGGAATACCCAAGTTATGGGTGTGAGTCTCTTGTGTTCTAAAGTACCCCATGCCCTCTATCCACGTCTTGCTCCCTGGGTCCAGTCTAAGGGTTTTCAAGGTTAAGATCGTGGCATTGCTTCTAGTATGGATGCCGATCTCTCCCCTCACTTCTCCCAGCAAACAATCTCAGGGACTCAATCTCATTTTAGTCTCTCACCTGTCTGTGGTGATGTGGCTGGGGGCTGCGTTGAACCGCCCCGCAGAGGTGGCTTCACCGGGACACAACCCCTCAGTGCCTTGAGACCCTAACAGGTGAGTAGTGCACTTTACAAACCCCTGATTGATTGATTTGGTGGGGCATTCTCACACAGCATAACACTTCTGCTGGGGGTGATCAGATGCTGTGCACACTGCAGTTCTCAGATAAGCCACAGCAGGGTCTGGTGCTTCTGGTGTAGGCTGTCTTCTGGGCTTTGACAATCACTGGGTTGGTCAGATTTTGATGATTCAACAGGTTCGGCTTCATCACTCCAGTGGGTCTTAGATCAGTTGTGCAGGGCATTCCATGGTGGAGTCTTCTTCTCCAGGTGGGAGGGCTCCTGAAATAGCAACTCACTTCCAGGAGACATCCTGGGTCGCAGTGCAGTACCCCGATGAGTGTTGAGGTCTCTGTGTCGCAGCTGCTAGGTGTTATCTTCAGCATATTGTGCCATGAAGGGACAGATTCAGATGTTCAGGGTAGGGTTTGCTTCTGGGCACATCTAAGGCAGAGCTATGTTCTCTACTCACAGAGGGATACCCTGGCCATGCACCTGTAGACTGCAGTCTCTATTTCCATGGGGTGGTCTGGAACGTACTGCATGAATTGGCAGTGCCAGGGTGACACGTCTACATTCCCTGATACATAGCCAGTACCACAGGCAGTTACCTATCACTTCTTCAGTTGGGCCAGCCAATTGGGCACACAAGCTCCAGTGCCTTGGTGGTGACAATGTGGATAGTAAATTGAGACCAGCCAGAAATCTTTAGAAGTGCCACACTGTCTCAAACAAAACTGCTCAAATAAATCTGTGCTCTTGACCTCCTCTATCATTCAGGTTGTGAGTGTTGGATGGCTCTGCACCAGGGTCAGATGCTACAGCCCCTTCCAACTATCTACTTCTCCTGCATGGTTGGTGCTTCACTTAGGCAGGATTCCTTGGGGTCTCAAGAAAAGTCAGAAATTGGTTCTTCAGAACGGACTCCTGGTGATTGTTCCTCACCCCTGCTGAGCTGAATTTCTGGCAGATCCCAACCCTTCATTATGAAGTGGACCTCTGAGCACTCTGCACAGTATCACCCTCATAGGTTGAAGAGAACTTGGAACTGGGACACAAGCGAGCCAACTGCTCCCATTTAAATAGACAGCTAGCAGACACAGTATGAACTTCTACAGTCTGCCTCTCAAGAATCGGTTTGGGTCAGTTCCACATGCCTCTGTCCTTCACAGGCTGTCCTCTAGACTCAGCCTTTGTCTTGAGTAATCCTCATCACACCTGGATTGTCTCCAGGCTGGAGCAACCACAACAAAGGCACAAAAGGTATGAGCTGCCGGCACTTTGGCTTGCAACTGTCCCATTTGATAGTGATCAGGAAAAGAGACAAAGGGTTGCTCGCTTTCAAGGACTCTTCACATCCTGACAACAAATACTGCAGTATCATCCTTGCCATCTACCAAATGGAAGTAAAATAACGGCCCTACTTGAATATCTCAATGGAAGCCTTCCTCCTCTTTCCCCACTTCAGTGTTGGGGTTCTTTCTCTCCAGTGTCAGGAATGTCAGCAGTACTCTATCTGGGACCGCACCTTCACCTCCATTTTGCACATTTGACCAGGCAATAGGCTTCCAAAATGGTACTCACTTACCTGTGTGCACTTTGGTTTACGCCTACACCCAGTTAGTGCACATTTCTAGTAGCATACATGCACGTGCTCAAGCACACTGGCTATTGGCCCTGAGATTCTGGGTTTACTGTGAGCAGCAGCAGTTTGAATGAGTGGGGTCAGTAGGCTTCGGCTTGCATAACTCTGGTAAAAAGGCTGCTCCAATTGTAATCACCCCAAAACATGGTAGGCTGTCACCACCATAACTCATTACCAGGACCGTAGTCCAGCTTGTTACTATGACCGGTTCACTTGGTGTGCGGCTTCTGGTCCAGGACAAGTCCAGAACCTCGTTAACCAGGGGCAGGCCTATGCCTCTGTTAGCACACTAGATTAGTGTGAGGTTGGGCCGAATCCAAAAATCATGATCACCAGTATTCAGAGTTAAGACATGCAGGGCATTGAAGTGTAGTTCCTATATTCCCAATAGGCACTGCACATTGGAATAACATAAACAATAGTTTAGACGTAGGACTGAGGTCATCTAGGTCTCTACTGAATATGTTAGACTTAATTAGGTATGCCAGCTAGCTCAGAGGTCACTAGAAACTTTCTCGAATGAACAGGAAGGAGTTAACTTTCCTGATTAGACAAGAAGGGATTAGTTTCTGACAACCGCATAAACATGACAACTTTGCTCCCTCCAGAACAAGGAGTATATCTCCAGAGTCGTGTGAAAACAATAGACAGCTATTTCACTCAGTCAATCGTGCATGCTTAGTTTCACCAGAGTGCAGAGAAATAGAGAGACGGGTGTTTTCAATAAAAGGTGTTATTTATTGAGCAGTCCTCTTTCTCGTGCAAGAGAAGTGAATTGCCACAATTGCAATACTTGTTATAAAGTAAAGTGCGTACAGTAAAAGTAGTATTATGAAATACTGTAAAAGCATTGATATGGTTTCTGAGCCATATGATACTTAAAATGGATAAAATATATACATACATAAAATCATTGACTAAACGTACTCAACTGGTGCTTCTAAGATACGCCTACCCCGGTGTACCTAACCTAAGCCTAGTACTTGGGAAGGAGTATATGAGCTGCAGTTTAAGTTAAGTTAGTTTTTGCCAAGAATCTGAATCAAGAATTCTCTAAGGATCTAATCAGCTCCGTACCTTGGTTATAGAATGAAGGAGGTCTTGTATCTCTTTCTCAGGACTGGATCTCCCAGCAACCCGAAGGGTGACTGGAAACACTGGAGCTGGATTCCTCGGCAGGAGAAAAGACAGCGTCTCTCTCAGTGCGTCAAGGGGAGGGTCTGCTTCCTTCGGCACTCACATCAGCTGGGCTTCGGGCAAGTAGATAGCCGGTCTGCTCCAAACCACCGTGTGTTTGCTTAAGGCAACGTTGGTATATTTATACCTGGAAGGTGCCGAGTTTGACGTAAGGTTGGACATAAGAAGTCACTAAGAACTTACAGTTCTTTCTGGACTCCAGGAGTTATTGCACAAATCAAAACAAAAGCAGGGGGATGTCCCGGGCTGCTGGAGGCTTGGTTTGTTTAAAGAACGCGTTGTACTTTCTAGGAGTCTATGGGAGTGGCCTTGCCGTATTTGGACTGCATTGGCTATGACTAAATATGGGTATGATTCTTATGCCTTTATAAGGATATGTTTTGTTATAACCACATAAGGGCATGAATCGGGAATATTTAAATAGGGTCCTAGATAGATTCACAACTGCATGAGACATTCCTATTCCAACAGTGTAGTATTCAGACTGACCTGGCCATATCCAAACTTGCATTAAATAATTTTCTTACTCTCAGGTTACAAACCTTTCTGTAGCAGCTGTAGTATCATCTATCTCTCTTCAACCAACTACACTCCTGAAGTCTAACAGTTTCAAATAATGTCTGCCAATAGCTATTAAATTGAATGCTACTTAGCTGTATCTTTGACAGCAACATTGTATATTTTTTTGTTTCACTCCTCAAACGGATTATATTCAATGTTCCTGTCAGTCTTGGCAGAATAAATAATTTGCTGTGAAACGTAAATTAAGACTTATGTGATTTGTAAATGTGTCATTGGTCAGTTTAGGTGCCCATTTAAAATGTTTAGTGTAACCATTTTGTTTTATTTTGTAGGCCCACAACAATGGAGCAAAAATCAAATGGCAAAATGGTCCAAACATGCTCTTCATGTGGACAGAATTCCAACCATTGGAAAACTGGTAGGTAGGATGTAAAATGCCACAGGGTTAACTAAAGAAAGAATTATCTATAGATGAGTTTAAATCTCCAGTAATTATGTGAAAATTAACTAAAATGTTTTTTTTAATCATATTTTTGTGGAATAATCTATCTAATTGGTGGACAAATCTAGCTGTTTTACTAGTCCTTGTACCCCATCGGATACACCATTTCCTGCTTGCCAAACATGGTGTACTCATTCTTCATCATCCAAGCAAAATGATCTCCCAAACGTTAAGAATGCATTGACAATTATTTTTTTAAAGTTTTATCAACCCTCATTCATGAAGTCTGAATTAAGCATCCAATGGCATTGCTCTATGTTGCGTTCTTCCTGATATAATCTTTGGATTATTGAGCACGTTGTTAATTTTCTATTTATAAGATAACACTGTATAAAGGATGGTACAGGAATGTCCCCTGCATGTTGAACAGGCAGGTACCCCTGCCTTATGTGCCAGGATGTATAGTAAACTGGTATCTTAACTTTTATTTTGGCTCTGGTGGGTCCTGCTTATCTTATGTGTACAGAGTCCTAAGCTTGTCCCTGACAATGCAAGTTTCAGGACTTGTCCTATAACCTGAAGATCACCAAGCCCGCCCTCAAAGAGACAGTGGGCAATGATTGTTCTAGATGTATTGCATTCGGTGGTGATGGCAGGATGCCATGTTTTGTAATTTATGGTATGACTCCATGCTAACATATGTGCATGTATATTGCGTGTGAACAGTTTACATGTGATTCTTGTATATCTGATAGAGGCATCTAAACGAAGATTCCTTAACTCACGAAGTCTCACCCAGGCATCTGACTCTATCTGGAAATTTTTCAGCTGTACCTCTGTGCGCCAGGGGACGGCGCCTTACAACTCCGTGATGTTGACTCCGCTTGTGACGTCATTCGAGTCATATAAGTCCTCTCTGGCACTCGGACACCAGTTTCTTCTTTTCCGCGCTGCAACGCGTATCTTGAAAAGCGGTACCTCCGGCCATTTTTTTCTGGCCTACATAGACAGTTTTTGTCAGTAGGGAACAGTGTGCCCTTTTCCCATGTCATCAGGCTTTAAGCCTTGTGGGTATTGTGCATGACAGTTGCAGATCCGCATTCCATTCGTATGTGGTGTTTGGGAGAACAGCATGACTCGGAGGACAGCGGCTCCTGCCAGAAGCTGACTCCGAAGACACTCAAGGAGCGCTGTATTGAAACTACTGGAGGTGCACCTGTCACGGTTCTTGGAGACTTCAAGGCATCTATCGCCTTCCCATTCTGAGGTCTGTTCATGGGCTGTTCCAAGAGTCTGAGCCGTTCCCAGGGACGCCGCTCTCCTTCAACTTCCCGCGGTAAGTGCAAGCACTTGAATTTGGTGCACCCCCGACTTCGCCACGTGAAGACTCTGTCTCCCATGGCTCCTCCCACATGCCGGTCTAGGATGCCGTGCTCGACTCCGCCCGCACCACCCAGTCTTCCCGGGAGCCCGTGTGTCGATGGCCTAGATGAATGAGTACTATAACTCTCTAAGTCTCATCTTTGGGCCCCCATCTTCCTCTTGTGCACCTCCAGGCCCTAAGGAGTTGAGTTTGGCCACGTCAGTGGATTCGGCCTCAGCAGCAGTAGAGCCGATGGAGTCGTTGGGTTGGTGCCGGACTGCCTTGGCTGGTTCACCAGCGATGCCAGTGCACAGCCCTTTGTGGTCTCCACCTTCGGCGTCTGTACTTGATCAGCAAACTCTGGCAAAAATATCTGCATCTCCAATCCAGGCTGTTCCATCTCCTCCTATCGACGTTGAAGCATCGCCGTCTCTGCATCAAACGATGTCTGGTGTGGAATTGATGGAGTCGCTGTCCTCCGAGTCATGCTGTTCTCCCAAACGCCACATACGAATGGAATGCGGATCTGCAACTGTCATGCACAATACCCACAAGGCTTAAAGCCTGATGACATGGGAAAAGGGCACACTGTTCCCTACTGACAAAAACTGTCTAAGTAGGCCAGAAAAAATGGCCGGAGGTACCGCTTTTCAAGATACGCGTTGCAGCGCGGAAAAGAAGAAACTGGTGTCCGAGTGCCAGAGAGGACTTATATGACTCGAATTACGTCACAAGCGGAGTCAACATCACGGAGTTGTAAGGCGCCGTCCCCTGGCGCACAGAGGTACAGCTGAAACATTTCCAGATAGTCAGATGCCTGGGTGAGACTTCATGAGTTAAGGAATCTTCGTCTAGATGTCTCTATCAGATATACAAGAATCACATGTAAACTGTTCACACGCAATATACATGTACATATGTTAGCATGGGGTCATACCATAAATTACAAAACATGGCATCCTGCCATCACCACCGAATGCAATACATAATGGGTATTGTCTTCCTGCTTGCCTCTCATGGTGACATAGAGGAATTGGGCCTTTTACAGCCTATATCTGAGGCCATTCCACCTCTTTTGGAAAAGAGTAGGTTGTCTGTACTTGAGAAAGCTAGTAGATTGGAGTCGTCTCCAGATTCAGGACTTCTTTCCCCTCCTAGCCTTACTACTGAGGCATGTTTCTTTGCAGAGGGTAGCTATGATTTTGGAGTTGTCTCTCCTTATGTTGGAAAAATATGCCACTCCACTGATTGTCGTGCTTTATCAGGGTCAGACAGGGGTGGAGCCTGTTTTCCCATATAGTACGGCCCTGTACGACATATTGTTGGGTACTTGGGCTAAACCTGATACAAGGATTTCAGTGGATGGTGCTACATCTCGCAGGCATCTGCCTGCTCCTGGAGATCCAGCTAGGATCCTCAGGTATCCTACCTTTCATAGTCTGGTGGTACAGGCTAAGTCAGCCTATCAGAATATGGATTTTCTGCCTAATGCTCCATCGGATAGAGAATCTATGAGGAAAGATTTGTGTGGCAGAGATATTTTACCTCAGCTAGTTCTGCCTTAAGGTCCACTAACAAGTCTTGTGTCCTTGGGCATTTTTCTCACGCTTTCTGGAATTCCTTCCAGGCTATGTTGCCAACACTTCCGGATGTCCTCCGACCTAATCTTAAACAGCTGATCAGGGATTAACAACAGGCAGCTAAGTTGATTAATAGATATGGCATGGATACTACAGAATCTGTAGGCTGGGCCAAGGCATCCTCTGTGGCACTACGACATTGTGCCTGGTTACAGACATCCTGTTTTTCAGAAGTGGTCCAGGCTGTCTTGGTTGATATGCCCTTTGATATCACCAATCTTTTTGATGCCCAGGTCGACTCTGCTTTATGGCGTCTCCATGATAGAAAAAGTAAAAACGAGTCCTCGTTTCTCTTTCTTGAATGATATTCCTCTTTTTCAGTATACTAGCATTGTAGGGGGGATATTAATCTTTGGTTTCTGTTACGATTGGTCTTATCATGGTGGTTTAAGTTCCACTTGTTGATACCCAATGTGGTGTTCCTGCAGTAGCAGGAATTACTGTTTTTTAAGACTGACCGATTATGATGCCTAGTTTCTCTTCCCTATTTCCTCAAGAGGTTAAATGTTTGTGATATTTCTTCCGGTTCGGAAGCGGTGTGATATGCTGGTATGCAGTAGTTTTTGACTATTGGTATCTCTTATAGGGACATCTTGTATAGGCACCTTGTGAGACCTTTTATTCAGAGTGTATGTTTATTTGTGTTCACTCTGGATTTCCACTTCACTGTTCCTTCATTGGGCTGCATTCCTTGGTGCAAATTTTTGTGGGGTGCACTTTTCTTTTAATTTAGATGATGCTCGGATTGATTTTTAGTCATGTGAATTTTGTCAAAGATTAGGATGCCCTATGAGGAGGTTCTGCCACCATTACAACTTTGTGTGTTCCTTGCCTGAGCATGGGGTTACGGTCCCTTGATATGTATTTCTCTTTTTAAAAGGCTTTACATATGGCAGATTCAAGGTCTCTATTTGGTGTTCTGCAGTATGTCAATATTACTAATGGTTATCCCCCCCATTTCTGGAGAATGTTATCCTACTTCCATTTTGGGAAGATTGTTGTTCCGTGAACACTGCCTGTGAGGTTATCTGGGATGCAGTGTCAGGCTTCTATGGTTCTTTTCTTTCTTTAGAATATCCTGAGTGTTCCATCTCAAAAACTTTGATATGCTTGGTGTAGTTATACTTCTCCTATTGGGAGGTTGGAGGTCTGCTGTCTCCTTAGGGACATTTTCTTCCTGTAATCAGCTATTAATCTTTTTTTATTGTGGTTTAAAGCCCTTTAGGGTGATATATATATATATATATATATATATATCACTGAAAAAACCATAGGTTATATACCATATATAGTTAGGAATTTGCATTTACAAAACCTTGAAAATTCACTGAAAAAACCATAGGTTAGAGACCATATATAGTTAGCTGGACATTTTATTGACATAAAACCAATGAAATTCCATATATAGTTAGTTGCACTAACTATATATCGCGCACCCGCAATCCACTGCTGATGATGTCACATATTACATCATTCATGACATGGTCAGTGACATCACTGATGACATCTCAAATGACATCACTGATGACATCACTGATGACATCTCAAATGACATCACTGATGACATCATCTAGTGTCTGTATTTTTGTAAAGTTTAAATATGTTTTACATATTGAAGAATGAGTGGATGTATGGAAGACTGAGTGTGTGTGTGGCTGGCTGGGAGGTGTGTGACTCTGTGCATATCAATGTGTACTTGTATCAGTGATTGTATAAGAGAGTACGTATGTGTTAGTATATGTGTGAAAAGTATGGTGTTCTGTGTTTAACTGTATAGATGAGGAAATCGAAGTGTGATTGATTCTTCACAGGACTGACTAGGTGTATGAGTGCATATGATAGTGTTGTAATAATGAGTGACTGTATGTATGAGTGATTGTATGGGTGAATGAGTGAATGTGTGTGTGGACGTAGGAATCAGTGAGTGCGTATGTAGTAACTGGTATTGGTGTGTCATGATGTCATCAGTGATGTCATTTGAGATGTCATCAGTGATGTCATTTGAGATGTCATCAGTGATGTCATCAGTGATGTCACTGAAGTATGGTGTTCTGTGTTTAACTGTATAGATGAGGAAATGGAAGTGTGATTGATTCTTTACAGGACTGACTAGGTGTGTGAGTAACTCCATGGATGAGTGGCAGTGTGTGAGTGTCTGCATAGGTGTATGAGTGCATATGATAGTGTTGTAATAATGAGTGACTGTATGTATGAGTGATTGTATGGGTGAATGAGTGAATGTGTGTGTAGACGTAGGAATCAGTGAGTGCGTATGTAGTAACTGGTATTGGTGTGTCATGATGTCATCAGTGATGTCATTTGAGATGTCATTTGAGATGTCATCAGTGATGTCACTGACCATGTCATGAATGATGTAATATGTGACATCATCAGCAGTGGATTGCGGGTGCGCGATATATAGTTAGTGCAACTAACTATATATGGAATTTCATTGGTTTTATGTCAATAAAATGTCCAGCTAACTATATATGGTCTCTAACCTATGGTTTTTTCAGTGAATTTTCAAGGTTTTGTAAATGCAAATTCCTAACTATATATGGTCTATAACCTATGTTTTTTTCAGTGAATTTCATTGGTTTTTTAAAAGCTAATATCTATAGCTGTAAAATATATTCTTTATTACGTGACGTATCACGTAGCCACGTGAGACGCCTCATGACGCGTCGCATAACCGTGACGTATCGGCTCTGCAGCGCAAACAAAACCCGTAACGTAAGCGTGCCGGAGCACGCTTACAGATATATATATTTTTTTTAACCTTAATTAGACAAAATCCACACGTGCACATATCTTGAGGCCTTGCAAAGGCACATCAAACAAACAGTCCCTACAATTTTGCCAAGTTTGCTGGAAATCTATTCCCTTAATTTTTTTTTTACTGTTTCTCTTGGTTTTCCCCTTGTTACGCTTACCGGGACGCTACCCGGTACGCGAACCGGACGCTCCAAAAACACAAGATGGCGGACTCCCGCTACGCTGCCGGTTAGTTGCCCGGTTCGCGTACCGGGAAGCGCCTCTACCGCGAAAAATCGCGGGGGACTTTAATATCCCCCTCATCAATCCTAGGGGGTCAGGAGTGGTCTACCTTGCCCCCTTTCCTTAATTTCCCCCTTCGTTTTTCACCACATCTTGTCTCTCGATCGTACCGAGAGACAAGATGGCGGCCGCTCCGGACTGTTTAGAATGTTGACAGACACCGGAGAGCCAATCAGCTTCGCTCCGCGAAGTTCCGTTACGCGTCAGGTACGCGAACCGGGGCGCTAACCGGAGCGCTGTCACAGATATATATATTGTTTTAAACGTTAATTTCTCAAAATCCACTGGAGCACATATATTGAGACATAGCAAAGGCACGTCGGGCAAACCATATCTACAATTTTGCCAAGTTTCATGTAAATCTATTCAGCCGTTCAAGCTAAAAGTGAGTCCAACCGCCCTATGGAAAAATGAATGGGAAAAACGCGTTTTGGGACCCCCCTTTTTTCTCGGCCCCCCCTTGATGAAACCCCCCCAAATTTTCAGGGGCTGCTCAGAAACAAATGTGCCATTTTCCTGAAAATTTCAGCCAATTCCGTCCACAAACGCCAAAGTTATTAGACATACGATTTTTTCTCTATGGGATTTCTGAAAATTCTAACTATATATACCCACTGGCTATCGCCAGTAGGTAATATACATATATAATCTGCATATCTATATAAATATAAATGCATGCATACATATACATATATGCATACATATGCATGTTATTTACATGAAAGTTTTAAAAACACTAATAAAAGCAAAGCTAAAAAGCCACCTCATTACAAACAGAATGGCTTTAACTTAAACGAGGGCGAGATCTATTGCATTTTCAATGCTTGTTTACTTTGGTTCTATCAAGAAGGCATTCAGATGTGTCACACATTTGCCATAAATTCTGAATGTTAGCACTCTAGTTGCTCATTAGATCACTGTAGTAAAGCTAGTGCTCACCAGGGAAGTCTGCTGCTAATCATGGTTTGCAGCCATTTTCCCGCATTTTTTATCCCGCAGACTTTCAGTCCGCATACCATTATCCCGCAAGGTCATTGACCTCGCATACCATTATCCCGCATTTTTTCAAAACGCATGTGCATTTATCGCGCATGCCTTTACAAAGAATTACGTTTTAAAGGCATGTATGGTAAATGCATTTGCGTTGTGAAAACCACGATGACGAGAGAGGTAAGTGGGTTTGTGTTCATTTTTTCGTGGGTTAGTGATTGTGTAGTGTAGTGTAGTGTTGTGCAGTGTAGTGTTGTGTTAGTGTAGTGTAGAGTTGTGGTGGTTGTTTAGTGTAGGGTCATGCTGGGGGTAGTGTTTTAGGGTTTTGGGTAGTGTTGTAGTGTTTGCGTAGTGTAGGGTCATGCTGGGGGTAGTGTTTTAGGGTTTTGGGTAGTGTTGTAGTGTTTGCGTAGTGTAGGGTCATGCTGGGGTGTAGTGTTTTACGGTTTTGGGTAGTGTTGTAGTGTAGGGTCATGCTGGGGTGTAGTGTTTTAGGGTTTTGGGTAGTGTTGTAGTGTTTGCGTAGTGTAGGGTCATGCTGGGGGTAGTGTTTTAGGGTTTTGGGTAGTGTTGTAGTGTTTGCGTAGTGTAGGGTCATGCTGGGGGTAGTGTTTTAGGGATTAGGGTAGTGTTGTAGTGTTTGCGTAGTGTAGGGTCATGCTGGGGGTAGTGTTTTAGGGTTTTGGGTAGTGTTGTAGTGTTTGCGTAGTGTAGGGTCATGCTGGGGGTAGTGTTTTAGGGTTTTGGGTAGTGTTGTAGTGTTTGCGTAGTGTAGGGTCATGCTGGGGTGTAGTGTTTTACGGTTTTGGGTAGTGTTGTAGTGTAGGGTCATGCTGGGGTGTAGTGTTTTAGGGTTTTGGGTAGTGTTGTAGTGTTTGCGTAGTGTAGGGTCATGCTGGGGGTAGTGTTTTAGGGTTTTGGGTAGTGTTGTAGTGTTTGCGTAGTGTAGGGTCATGCTGGGGGTAGTGTTTTAGGGTTTTGGGTAGTGTTGTAGTGTTTGCGTAGTGTAGGGTCATGCTGGGGGTAGTGTTTTAGGGTTTTGGGTAGTGTTGTAGTGTTTGCGTAGTGTAGGGTCATGCTGGGGGTAGTGTTTTAGGGTTTTGGGTAGTGTTGTAGTGTTTGCGTAGTGTAGGGTCATGCTGGGGGGTAGTGTTTTAGGGTTTTGGGTAGTGTTGTAGTGTTTGCGTAGTGTTTTAGGGTTTTGGGTAGTGTTGTAGTGTAGGGTCATGCTGGGGGTAGTGTTTTAGGGTTTAGGGTAGTGTTGTAGTGTTTGCGTAGTGTAGGGTCATGCTGGGGGTAGTGTTTTAGGGTTTAGGGTAGTGTTGTAGTGTTTGCGTAGTGTAGGGTCATGCTGGGGGTAGTGTTAGGGTTTAGGGTAGTGTTGTAGTGTTTGCGTAGTGTAGGGTCATGCTGGGGGGTAGCGTTTTAGGGTTTAGGGTAGTGTTGTAGTGTTTGCGTAGTGTAGGGTCATGCTGGGGGTAGTGTTTTAGGGTTTAGGGTAGTGTTGTAGTGTTTGCGTAGTGTAGGGTCATGCTGGGGGTAGTGTTTTAGGGTTTAGGGTAGTGTTGTAGTGTTTGCGTAGTGTAGGGTCATGCTGGGGGTAGTGTTTTAGGGTTTAGGGTAGTGTTGTAGTGTTTGCGTAGTGTAGGGTCATGCTGGGGGTAGTGTTTTAGGGTTTAGGGTTGTGTTGTAGTGTTTGTGTAGTGTAGGGTCATGCTGGGGTGTAGTGTTTTAGGGTTTTGGGTAGTGTTGTAGTGTTTGCGTAGTGTAGGGTCATGCTGGGGGTAGTGTTTTAGGGTTTTGGGTAGTGTTGTAGTGTTTGCGTAGTGTAGGGTCATGCTGGGGGTAGTGTTTTAGGGTTTTGGGTAGTGTTGTAGTGTTTGCGTAGTGTAGGGTCATGCTGGGGGTAGTGTTTTAGGGTTTTGGGTAGTGTTGTAGTGTTTGCGTAGTGTAGGGTCATGCTGGGGGTAGTGTTTTAGGGTTTTGGGTAGTGTTTGCGTAGTGTAGGGTCATGCTGGGGGGTAGTGTTTTAGGGTTTTGGGTAGTGTTGTAGTGTTTGCGTAGTGTTTTAGGGTTTTGGGTAGTGTTGTAGTGTAGGGTCATGCTGGGGGTAGTGTTTTAGGGTTTAGGGTAGTGTTGTAGTGTTTGCGTAGTGTAGGGTCATGCTGGGGGTAGTGTTTTAGGGTTTAGGGTAGTGTTGTAGTGTTTGCGTAGTGTAGGGTCATGCTGGGGGTAGTGTTAGGGTTTAGGGTAGTGTTGTAGTGTTTGCGTAGTGTAGGGTCATGCTGGGGGGTAGCGTTTTAGGGTTTAGGGTAGTGTTGTAGTGTTTGCGTAGTGTAGGGTCATGCTGGGGGTAGTGTTTTAGGGTTTAGGGTAGTGTTGTAGTGTTTGCGTAGTGTAGGGTCATGCTGGGGGTAGTGTTTTAGGGTTTAGGGTAGTGTTGTAGTGTTTGCGTAGTGTAGGGTCATGCTGGGGGTAGTGTTTTAGGGTTTAGGGTAGTGTTGTAGTGTTTGCGTAGTGTAGGGTCATGCTGGGGGTAGTGTTTTAGGGTTTAGGGTTGTGTTGTAGTGTTTGTGTAGTGTAGGGTCATGCTGGGGGTAGTGTTTTAGGGTTTAGGGTAGTGTTGTAGTGTTTGCGTAGTGTAGGGTCATGCTGGGGTGTAGTGTTTTAGGGTTTTGGGTAGTGTTGTAGTGTTTGCGTAGTGTAGGGTCATGCTGGGGGTAGTGTTTTAGGGTTTAGGGTAGTGTTGTACTGTTTGTGTAGTGTAGGGTCATGCTGGGGGTAGTGTTTTAGGGTTTAGGGTAGTTTAGTTGTTTAGTGTATGCTAAAGGCATATTCGTTCTAAAAGTTTTCGTTATTTTAATTTGCGGCCTAATAGTACATGCGGGATTTTTTTTGCGGACTGATGGTATGCGGGATTTCGTCATATATTCGCTAATCATACTTTCTATGGCAAAATGAACCCCCTCATTTTGTTCATTTTTAAATTAAATGTTTTTAGAGTTACCACTTTATTCCAATCAAGATGGCTTCAGGTGTGCCATACCTTTGTAATAAGTAGGACTGTTAGCACTCTAGTTGTTCTTTAGAACACTCTGGGACATTCTGTCATTGGGCTATAGTTGGGCTACATCTGGCTGATATTTGGGCTACATTTGTTTTTTTTGTCTCTGGTGGCCATCTTTGGGCTACATTGGGCTACATTGGGCTACATTTGGGCTCCAACATATATATAGCCCAATGTAGCCCAATATATATTTTTCAAAGTTAATTTTCGTAAAAACCACTGGAGCCTATATCTTGAGACATAGCAAAGGCACATCGGGCTACCAGTCCCTACAATTTTGCCAAGTTTGGTGTAAATCCATTCAGCCGTTCAGGCTAAAAGTGAGGCCAACCGCCCTATGGAAAATTGCATGGGAAAAACACGTTTTGGGACCCCCCTTTTTTCTCGGCCCCCCCTTGACGAAACCCCCCCAAATTTTCAGGGGCTGCTCAGAAACTAAATGTTCCATTTTCCTGAAAATTTAAGCCAATTCTGTCCTCAAACGCCAAAGTTATTCGACATAGAATTTTCAAAAATCCCATAGGAAAAAAATCCTAACTTTATATACCTACTGGCTATCGCCAGTAGGTAATATATATATATATATATATATATATGTTCGTTTGTTCAAAATCGCAAATCTCCGAAAGTTCTTCACCGATTGCTTTGAAATTTTGACACAACGTTGGATTAGATTAAGCGCGTGTTTATATATACACAACGTTGGATTTGAATACGTGCGTGTCCAATACGCGCAGGTTTTTAATCGAAAGGCCGAACAGACCCTATCGATTTGGTTGTTGCGCAACAACTACAAGGGACGCATAAAGACAATAGTCTACATATATTAGGATAGACAGTTGGTGTCAGGATGGCAGACCGGGGAGTGGGTGGAGGGAGGGGGAGGAGTTGGTTCTCTTTGCAACATTAGCGTGTGTTTATATATACACAACGTTGGATTCGAATACACGTGTGTACAATACGCGGGTGTTTTTAATCGAAAGGCAAGAACAGACCCTATCGATGTGCTTGCTGCGCAACAACTACAAGGGACGCATAGAGACAATAGTCACAAAAACATTGTATACCCACAAGCATTGTGAAATTAAACATATTAGAAAAGTGCGCTTACTCTTTTCTTTGTCTTCCATTTAACCAGACTGAGCCAAAACATCGCGTGGCTGTGTACAGCTAGTATATGTGTATATATGTGTATATATGTGTGTATGTGTGTATATATATATATATATATATATATCCAACACATCATTGCACCCAATGAGGAGACGCCACATAACAGAAGGTTTCAGCCTTTATTGCGAGGAAGCAAGTTCGATGGAAAGGCAGCTCTACTCCAAGCATGTAGAGCCCAACGCGTTTCGAGCACTCACTGTGCTCTTGGTCACGGGCAAGGTAAAGGCACGAAACAACGGCTTTCAGAGGGAGCCTTGATAAGCGTTGCAAGTCCCGCCCATTAAGGCGTAGGCCGGCTGGCCTGATGGTACTTGTAGTTCCCTTCTGCGTATGATCCCAGTGGATGCCGTAGTCTGCCAAATTAAAAACACAGTGTTCCCCCAACGCGTTTCGAGCACACCTGGGTCAGGCCGCATAACATCCAACACATCATTGCACCCAATGAGGAGACGCCACATAACAGAAGGTTTCAGCCTTTATTGCGAGGAAGCAAGTTCGATGGAAAGGCAGCTCTACTCCAAGCATGTAGAGCCCAACGCGTTTCGAGCACTCACTGTGCTCTTGGTCACTGTGAGTGATTTATAATGCACGGAACGATGTCAGCGGCAGTCTAAACTCGCTCTTTCTTCAGGAGGAGTTGGCAGTGATATTTTATGCGCGTGTCAGAGGCGCATTACGAAGACCCCCGCTTCACCAAAGTGGCCCGGACATTCTGTGACAACGCTTCGGCAAAGTAACCTCCAAGGTATTGGATCTGCCTGGGCCCGCCTCGGTGCACAATGAGAGAAAGAGCGGTTGTGAGGACATTGTCCTGGCAGTGGGTGACATACACGGTGATGATTACCCCCGCGAAGTATTGAACTTGAACACTGGGGTTGAAGCGGTTCTGGGGCACAAGGAGACATTTACTTACCACTACAAGGCAGATTGGACCCCATCTGCGCAATCCTGCTTCGCCATCCGACCACTGTGTCGAAATTCCGCTCCACCGATTCCTGCATGCAAGGCTTTGCATGCTGGTACTTGCAGTTCTGGACTACTCCCGGACTGTGTTACAGGTGGGGAGAATTACATCTTGGGCGGAGCCTGAGCCACTGGGCTACAGAAAGCAGCAGCACAACTTTGCAGCGCAAGATGGAGGGTTCCCAATCGCTTGTGGCGCTGAGGAAGGCAAAAGAAGTGCCGAAATGCATTCGCCTGTGATCTGTGGAAAATAAATGCCTCCAACAATGTCCCCAGGTGTGGTCTTCGCTCTTTTCTCAGGAGGAGTTGGCAGTGATATTTTATGCGCGTGTCAGAGGCGCATTACGAAGACCCCCGCTTCACCAAAGTGGCCCGGACATTCTGTGACAACGCTTCGGCAAAGTAACCTCCAAGGTATTGGATCTGCCTGGGCCCGCCTCGGTGCACAATGAGAGAAAGAGCGGTTGTGAGGACATTGTCCTGGCAGTGGGTGACATACACGGTGATGATTACCCCCGCGAAGTATTGAACTTGAACACTGGGGTTGAAGCGGTTCTGGGGCACAAGGAGACATTTACTTACCACTACAAGGCAGATTGGACCCCATCTGCGCAATCCTGCTTCGCCATCCGACCACTGTGTCGAAATTCCGCTCCACCGATTCCTGCATGCAAGGCTTTGCATGCTGGTACTTGCAGTTCTGGACTACTCCCGGACTGTGTTACAGGTGGGGAGAATTACATCTTGGGCGGAGCCTGAGCCACTGGGCTACAGAAAGCAGCAGCACAACTTTGCAGCGCAAGATGGAGGGTTCCCAATCGCTTGTGGCGCTGAGGAAGGCAAAAGAAGTGCCGAAATGCATTCGCCTGTGATCTGTGGAAAATAAATGCCTCCAACAATGTCCCCAGGTGTGGTCTTCGCTCTTTCTTCAGGAGGAGTTGGCAGTGATATTTTATGCGCGTGTCAGAGGCGCATTACGAAGACCCCCGCTTCACCAAAGTGGCCCGGACATTCTGTGACAACGCTTCGGCAAAGTAACCTCCAAGGTATTGGATCTGCCTGGGCCCGCCTCGGTGCACAATGAGAGAAAGAGCGGTTGTGAGGACATTGTCCTGGCAGTGGGTGACATACACGGTGATGATTACCCCCGCGAAGTATTGAACTTGAACACTGGGGTTGAAGCGGTTCTGGGGCACAAGGAGACATTTACTTACCACTACAAGGCAGATTGGACCCCATCTGCGCAATCCTGCTTCGCCATCCGACCACTGTGTCGAAATTCCGCTCCACCGATTCCTGCATGCTGGTACTTGCAGTTCTGGACTACTCCCGGACTGTGTTACAGGTGGGGAGAATTACATCTTGGGCGGAGCCTGAGCCACTGGGCTACAGAAAGCAGCAGCACAACTTTGCAGCGCAAGATGGAGGGTTCCCAATCGCTTGTGGCGCTGTGGAAAAGTAAATTTTGCCATGTTCTGTGTCCCTACGCCTCATCCATCATATGTTATGTGTGCATGATCAATATGCATATGTTATTCCCCATGTCCGATTAATGACGCAATTACAGTTGTGTCCACCTCTGGTATGTCATTTTCCAGTCCTCGTGAATACTACGAATATCAGGCCTATGTAAAGTTATGTTGCCACGTTTCTCAGTGTGCACGTTATTCAATTATAAAGTCCCCGTTTCCAGGCCTCAAAAGGGCCCGGACCACAGATTCAGCTCCTGTCTCCTGAAAGCCTCGCTAAGGAGCGATACAGCCCCCACCTGTATCCTCGACCCTTCACTTACTTCCTGCCTCGCAGTGCCCGGTGCAGCTTGGCTCTGCCTCTGAGTCTGCCAAGAGTATGTTATGATTCCAGCTATCAGTTCAGTCCTCCTCCTCTGCATTCCTAAGCTACTGAACTGCATCAATAGTTTCCGTCATTGTCTAGCCTTCTCGTCTCCATGTTAGAGAAATACTGTATTTAATGGTCATTTAATATTCTTCACGCACTACATGTAGAATAATGCATGGTCCAGTCTTAGAATCAGGTTAGCTTTTCCCCTCATGACTTCTAGTTTATATCAACATGTTCCCTAAACATTAGATACCAGATAGGGTTTAGGTACATGTCGCTCCGACCCTCCAGACTTTAGTCTCTGCTCCTAGCACAGAGTTCGTAGCCCCCAGCTTCTCCTAGTAACACGTCATTGCCAGTTTTCGCGCACCATTAGGTTAGAGGTCCCGGCTCCTTAGGTAGCCCCCTCCAAAGTTTCCGCCCATTCATGACATATTCTGTTACGTTTTGCACCACATGTCTATGTATACACCCAGTTACACCTCTTTTTACTGTTATCTCTCGCGACTGCTACGCGTCACGCCTCCTACTCCACCTACTGTTACGCCTACTGCAATGTAATGCTATGTGTTTGCGCTATGTATATAAGTCAATGTTTTGTTATTGAATGTTAGCGCGCTCATCCCAGACCCAGCCCCGGCAGCTGCCGGGCCTTATTGTCCTATTCCCATGCAGGTTGTCCTGATCCTGTCCTTATGCTGTAATAAACCTGCAGAAACTCCTACTACCTCGAATCTTGACTCTTATTTATTGAGCTATCTGTTATGCTATAAGTCTAGTCAAAAATAGGGTATTATTTATTTATTTACCACATAATGGCGCCCGAATAGGGACTTGCCCTTTCCCCACGCGTCGGTGAAGCCACGCCGACCCCCTGACCCTCTGCAGTCGTGACGGAACCATACTGGCCAAGTGCAGATATTTCTGCTTCAAAGTATCCCTCAGGCCCACGGAGGAGGCGGTCCAGCATCCGAACGAGACGGTGGAGGAACGCGGCGAGTCCCGACCAGAGCCCAAGCCGAGAGTCCAAGGTCCGAGGTATCCGGAGGCCCACCCGTAACTGATGTCCGAAGTTCGTCGTCATAGTCCAGTCCCGTCCGAGGCCTTCCGTTCCGTGCTGCCCGGTGAGTACCATTGCTGGGGTAGTGTCTAGACAGGGTCAGTCTAAATTGACTCCTGGTCCGTGGGTTGGTGGTACCCAAGCCCACAAACGAAGTGTTCACCTAGGTGGATACGGGTCTTGATGCGTTCCTTTATGGGACCGGTATGTTCCGTACTGTTACAGCAGTGCATCCAGTAACTCTAGTCTGTTCCGTTCTCGAGAATTCTGTTCTGTTTCTGTTTTCAGTATTTTCAGGTAGTATTCTGTTCGAACTGTTATGTTATGATATTGTTTAATGTATTTCCAATGTCGTGGTATGCCTGAATTGTTTTCCCAATTGTTATTGTTTTTTCGTGTATTGTATTGTGTTCCGATTCAAGTTTAGAATGCCGCTCTTTTCCAAGTTACGTCAGTTAAAAACTAGAAAGGGTCTGCTGGAAGCAGCAGTTCCTGTTCCGCCTAGGGACAGTCCAGGTCACTTTATGTATCAGAAACATGGCATAAGCGCCATATTGTATCTAGATTTATGGGTAGAGTATACCAAACAGTTAGAAGAAAAGTATAGATGGCCCGTATCGGGTACATGGGATGCCGAATGTATCATGCGAGTAGAAGAAGCATTATGGAAAAAGAAAGCCAGACAGTCACAGAAAGATGCCATCGAGTTATGGCGTAAGGAAGCGCATAGAAGAACGGAAAAGGAAGTCAGAAAGTCAGAGTTAAGTAGAGAATCCCAAGAACGAGCCCAAGAAAGAGAATTAATCGAGATAGGTGAACAAGTCAAAGCCGAACAGTCAGACAGACAGAGGCATGCCCTCATTAAGGGTATGTATCCTCTTCTTGCCGAAGGCTTGCCAAAAGCGACCCCAGAGGCACCCAGTAATTTCCCACCACCATTAGTTCCGACCAAGCTACGTCACAAACCGACCGCAGCTGATATTTTTATTTCGTCCTATTTGGATGATACAGTTCCAGAATATGCAAATCCAGTTCGCGCTCCACCTGCCCCTGTAAATCAGGCACTTCCTGTTCCTCCAGACACCGGAGTACCTGTTACGGTACCCCCGGGTCAGCCTGCCATACAAGTTCAGCCCACGTTACAATTACCGACCCTGCAAGCACGAAGAATGTCAGTCGACGATTCTAGTCTAGGGGCCGTAGGAGGAGGTCCTCCTCAAACCCCGCCGCCACACAAGCGTTTATCAGCACTCGAATTACATGCTCAAGCATCACAGCGTACTCCTAAAAGTAATAAGTCTGTTACAGAAATCAGACAAGCCCTTGCCGAATGTGTCTATGACACAGTCCCAGGCGAATATAATATGGTTTTATATTCAGTACGCGTAAGAAGGGTGACCGAGTATCTAGTCACCTTACCAAATATGAAAGAAGATCTAGACAGAATATATCGTTTCATCCGTACAGGGGATGATCCAGAAAGTATTGGCGAGATTATGTCTCAAAGGAAAGCCGAGATTCAGCTCATGATATTAAAGTTCCTGATCAATTGTCTAATAAGAGAACAAGATTACCCGTCTAAAGATCCCGCCGAAATGAGAATCCTGACAAGGTGGAGTGATAATATAGCCGAGGGTAAGCACAAGACCATTAGTGCCATGGAAAGTATGTACAAGAAAATTCGTAAAGAAATAATAAGGTTACACGAACAGCGTAAAGCAGCACAAGTAAGCGAGAAAGAAAGTATCTCTGATCCTGAAGAGGAAGACGAGAATCCCGCCAGAATAGCGTATGTAGGAAAATCCAGATTTCCAGATCGCCATTTACGTCCAGAACCTAAGTCTATTTTTCATCATCCAGCACCAGAACAAAGCTCTTTAGAACAAGTATTTCAAGCTACCGATCACATCCTGAAATCACGAGTCGGTTATAGCGAATTAAGTACCATGCACGAACAAGAACTAGCCCGATCAGCAGTCCGATGGATTACTGATTCTACCACTTTTCCAGACGAAATAGTGGCACAAATGTTTCTGAAACTGCCCCCAGCCGAGCAACGACTGGTGGGTATGTATATGATCCAGCACCTCATTACCCTGTATGAGGGTCAACATTCTGATCCAGGCCCGTTACATGATATCCTGAACGAGTTACTCCAGTACAGATGGAGAGGTCTAGGTACCGATTTAATAAGTGTCATTCTAGAACAGCGCCACAAGTATAGAACGTTCCTGAACCCGCATTTTGTTCATGTCTCACCCCCAGAAAGTAAACCATTCTACATAGACAGACAGAATCCGCTACGAGAAGTCCACCCAGTCCAAGGGGCGGGTGGCGTAATGCAACGAGTGTTTGTATACACTCCGATATCAAAGATGGAACTTCTTGAAATGAAGAAATTAATCCCCTGTCATGACAAAGATCCAGCAGGGTTCCATAGAGAATTAAAAGACATGCTCCGTATGGGAGAATACACGTACCCAGATATAATTAAAATGTTAAAGGTCCTGTTACCCGCAGGGGTGTATGAAAAGTTAAAGGAAAAAGAATGGGAGGTGGGAGAGAAAAAGATCGATTGGACAGCTCTAGAAGCTGAAGACAAGGCACGAGTACCAGGTACCGGTCTTGGAGATAAATGTAAAGAATTACCAGAATTATTGATTCAAGTTTTACCCAGATTACTGACAACTAGAAAAGAAGACTGGGATGCAATCTCAGCCTGTAAACAGAAACAAGATGAGGATATTAGTGATTTTTATTCTAGATTTGAGAAATGTTTCAGTATTAACAGTGGTCTCAAGACAAGTAGTGAGTCATACCCTCACCTTTTCGTTACCAAATTAGTCGAGAATTCAAGTCCACAAATTAAAAACCGAGTTTTGAAAGTCGAAAGCACCTGGCAAGCAAATACTCCGTCCCAGATGCTCCAGATGCTCCAGTACCACCAGAATAGAATCAGAGAAGAGCAAGAACACGAAAGAAAACGTATGAAAGACACGAAAATGAAAGTGCTAGTTGCACAATCTATTCCTCAAGACAGTCAGAAGAGAGGTCCGAATCAAGCCAGTCATCCTGCGGCTCCCGTTAAAGGGAACTGCAATTATTGTAAACAGCCAGGTCATTTTATAAACGAGTGTGCAGTTCTGAAACACAACATAGCTACTGGTAAGACTAAAGAAAGACCACGTCCGCCGAGACAAGAACAAGTTTCACAGACTCCCCAGCTACAGAATGCACTACAGACAGTTACAGTACCGCAGCCTATTGCTGCAACACAGCACGTTACATCGCAGATGTACCAGTATGCACAGTCTGAGTATCCAGAGTACCAGTCATATTCATGAAACAGCCTAGAGAGGGAGGTAGGCTTGCCTCTCATCGAGATTCCTGTAGATCAAGAGGGTCCCTATGTTCATAGTCAAGTATTAGGGAAAGACAGAAAGTTTTTGATCGATACAGGGGCAAGTAGGACCACAATTAGTCACGCCGAAGTACCAGGGGCTCCGCTCTCAGGCTCAAGAAATGTTTCCCTTGGATTTTCAGGAAAACCCATAGTTAATGAAATATCTAAGCCAGTTACTCTAGAAGTAGGTCCATTGTCCCGTACTACTGATCTGTTACTTACTAAGTCATGTCCAGAAAATCTATTAGGTATTAAGACACTGAAAGAATTAGGTGCAGTTATTTGCTGTTCCCCAGAGGGAATACGTCTGTTCCTACGTGACTTTAAGGGTCACTATGTATTACGAGATTTTGATTCAAGATTGTCTAATGTTCCGCAGCATCTATGGGCGCAAGGTCCAACTGATGTAGGTTACATGCAAATCACACCCCATCGTGTGACTCTCAAACCAGGTGTAGTGTTACCGCGAATCAGGCAGTACAGATTGCCACCTGAGGCTGTAGCAGCCTTATCCAAAATTATTGACGAGCTCATGGCTCAAGGAGTAGTTGTAGAAACTGACTCCAATGTATGTAATTCTCCGATCATTCCAGTCATGAAACGTACTGATCCAAATGCACCCCCAGTATATCGATTAGTGATTGATTTACGAGAGCTTAACAAATGTATTATTCCTCAGTACCCAGTTGTTCCAGACATTTCTTCCCTGTTAACAGCCATTGATTCCGAAGCCATGTTTTTCACTGTTATTGACCTCAAGAATGCATTTTTTAGTGTTCCAATTCATCCAGACAGCCAGTTTCTTTTCGGATTTTGTTTAAATGGAAGGAGCTATATGTTTACACGCGCTCCTCAAGGTTTCACAGAAAGTCCTAGTATTTACAGTCAAGCACTCAAGAGACAACTAGACAATATTCACATGCCAACTGACACTGCCCTACTCCAGTATGTCGATGATCTACTGATCACAGCCCGTTCTGAACGTGCTTGCGAGCGAGCATCACTTACAGTTCTGTATTTTCTAGCCGAGATGGGGCACAAGGTGTCACCTTCGAAGCTTCAATTCTGTGTCCAGCAAGTGGTATACTTAGGACACTTGCTGTCCAAGAGGGGTAGGCAGTTGACACCCGACCGTATCCAGTTAATAGCGAGTCTTCCCCAGCCCAGAACCCAGAAGGAGGTACGTGCCTTTATCGGCCTTACTTCTTATTGTAGACAATGGATTCCCCAGTATGCATTCCTAGCCAAGCCACTGATACAGTTAACGACACAGGAGGCAGCCGTATCGACTGTCCTCCCTTGGACATCTGACCATACACTTAGTTTCAACGAGTTAAAGAAAGCCCTATGTCAAGCTCCAGTTCTAGCTACACCGAACTACAGTAAGCCTTTTACACTTTTCGTTACTGAACGCGAAGGTACAGCATTATCTGTCCTCACACAAGATCAAGCAGGTCAATACAAGCCCTGTGCTTATTTTTCGAGCACATTAGATCCAGTCGCCCAGGCGTTGCCTGCGTGCCTCAAGTCAGTTGCAGCCACAGCACTAGCTATCAGACAAAGTGATTCTATAGTTTTAGGACATTCCCTGACAGTACAGGTCCCACACTCAGTAGAAGTTCTTTTGAACCGAACACAAACTCAGCACTTGACAATTGCACGTTTAACAGGTTATGAATTGACACTGTTCCAGCCACACATAGAAATTAGACGCTGCAACGTCCTGAATCCTGCTACACTGTTACCATCAGTTAGTTCAAATCCAGACACACATGATTGTGTGGAAGTAGTTAACATTACGACAAAGCCAAGACAAGACCTGACAGATATTCCGTTACCAGATCCTGACCTGACACTTTATGTGGATGGTTCATGTATGAGAACTAGTACAGGAGAACTAGTCGCCGCATATGCAGTGACTACTGACACTGAAGTTATTGAAACACACCGTATTGATACCCTGTCCGCTCAAGCAGCAGAGCTAGTTGCTCTGACACAAGCCTGTATACATGCCAAGAACCTGAAGGTTAATGTTTACACAGATTCACGTTACGCATTCGGAGTTGTACACGACTTCGGAGTGCTCTGGCAGGAGAGAGGTTTTATGACTTCTCATGGAACCAAGATTCAGCATGGTCTCCTTATTCAAGCCCTGTTAGATGCCATACATTTACCGACATCTATTGCTATCATGAAGTGCAAAGCACATACGAAAGTCACTGACATTATTTCCCAAGGTAATGATTTAGCAGACCGCACAGCCAAGCTTACAGCACAGACTCCAGACATTCCAATTAATCAGACACATATTCCAGATCTGACTACATGCATGACAGTTAAGGACCCTACTCAAGATGTCATAGATATCCAGTCACATGCTACTCCCGATGAAATCAAGAAATGGTCTGTACAAGGAGGGGTCCAGACAGATCAAGGATGGTTAACGAAGGGTAGAGCCACATGGTTTCTCCCCGATTCTATGGTTCAAGTCATTATCAATACCGCACATAGTCCAGCACATTTAGGAGAAAAAGCTATGTTAGATAGTATCCAGAACATTTGGTTCAACAAGCATTTACGAGCTGCAGCCAAGCAGAAAGTCCGTACCTGTATGATATGTTGTCAGTTTAATCCAGGTAAAAGTGTCCCGGTGGAACAAGGTGGTTTCCAGCCCCCTGACCACCCTTTTGAGGTCCTCCAGATGGATTATATTCAAATGGAGCGATGTCGAGGTTTCAAGTATGTTCTTGTAGTTGTATGCGCTTTGTCCAGGTGGACAGAAGCATATCCAGTCCCAGATTACACAGCCGCGACCACTGCCAAGCAGTTGGTTCGTGAATTCTTCCCTAGATATGGACTCCCTAGAGTCGTATATTCTGATAACGGCCAGCCATTCTCATCTGAACTCATGAGACACGTTTCCCTGTTGTTAGGGTACCAGTGGAAGTTCCATTGTGTACGCCATCCAGAAGCAGCTGGACTAGTCGAAAGGCATAATCAGACTCTGAAAATCCGTATAGCAAAAGTATGTAAAGACAAGGGTGTGGATTGGTTAGTAGCTTTGCCAGTCGCTCTGTTTTACATGCGTATGGTCGCACATTCCAGATCAGGTCTGTCCCCGTATGAGGTCGTATTCGGCCGCCCCCCTAACATGTGGGGTACTCCTAGACCCCGAAGTATTACCGATGTTTCATGTAATATGCTGACAGATTACCTAGCTTCCTTGATGTCTGCCCTCAACTCATGTCGTTCACAGGTTGCCGCCGCATTTCCAGACAATACCGAGGTGGCACCGCACGAGATCGTTCCAGGCTCCCTTGTGCTGATCAGAAATTTCGACAGGTCAAGTCCGCTGGAACCACGTTGGAAGGAGCCACGTCAGGTCCTCTTGACCACCCGAACTGCCGTCAAGTTGGAAGGCAGGAAGGGGTGGGTCCACCTTTCTCATGTAAAACTTTTCAAAGGATCGAAACCAGTCTTCAAAAACATTTCCAAGAACATTTCCCAGGATTCGAAGGATTGCCAGAACATTGTTTTAATGGACTGTCCCGCACAAGACATTATTACAACCCCTCCCTTGTTAGAGAAAACTCCGCAACAGGAGTATAAGTTAAAGCTCAGGTCTAATAAGTCAGCCAGTTTGATTGTATAAGTCCTCCCCTAGGTGAAACGGTTAGACTGTTTCTGACATGTATAAAATAGACCCCCATAGTGAGAGAGTCAGTCAAAGCTCAATCAAATGTATCGTTTTTCTGAGTTTCGTATTATTCATCAGCATAATGATTTCCTGCACCAGCTATGCTTTCTATCTGTGTTTTTCAGTTCCTCATGTAAATATGTCTGCTCATGCTACAGTAGAGCACACGTTTAGTGATCTGCCTCCTCACGAATATGCATACCGCCTCGCTATGCGTAATAACACATTTATCCGTATGTTACATTATTCACACCAGACCAGCAATGCCACTAATTGTTGGGTGTGTGGTCGACTCCCCCCTTTTCAGACACCGAAGGGAGTTCTGCCACTCTTTCCTTATCCATTCTCACACAATGGTTCGTGTGGAGCATGGTCCACGTTAACGTCATCCTCAACAGATATGTCTTTTCTTAACAGTACATGTTTTCCAGACAAGCAAGGTCTCCCCCACAGAACAGGTTTAGATCTAGAAAATGAAGTTTATAATTTAGGTAATTATTCGTCGAATTTCCTGGTCCTGAATGTTCAGTCTGATACTACTCCAGACTTACCTGCTATTTCAGTACTACCTGTCAAAGGCGAATTATGTGTCCGTAGTTATGGTTCTGTACACATAGGTCATAGTGAATGTACTACTGTTGTCAAATATAGTGACAGTGGGAAATCAGTTTTCAAAGCTTCACGTCATTCTTATTTTGTTTGTGGTCAAACCGCATATGTCCGTCTGCCCCTCGATTGGGAGGGAACCTGTTACATTGCTTTCCTACTGCCACCTGTTTTTCTAGCCCCACCTGACTATCATAGGAATTCTTTCTTAGTACACACTAGACACAAGAGAAATCTCCCGATTGTCGATTATACTGAAACTGCCGCAGAGCAATTCATTGATATAGATAAAGGTGTTTTCCCTTATTTAGGCACAGTTGTAAATAGTAAGCTAATCCGTAGGTTAACAAGAACCCTTGAAGCAGTAGTAGATGAGACTGCCTCTGCTCTAGGTAACTTAACTGAAGAACAATCCTTTATGAGAATTGTCGTTTTACAGAATCGTCTCGTCCTTGACGTCATACTAGCCGATAGGGGCGGGGCCTGTAGAATTCTCGGATCCAGTTGTTGTATTTTCATTCCTAATAACGCGCCGTCTGTTTATTCAGCTATAACCAGACTCCATAAAATTGCCCATCTGTTACACCAAGATCTAGGCACCTGGACATGGTCCGGTTGGTTCTGGAATATAATTTCTGCATGGGGATGGAAAGTCCTGTCCTTTCTAGGTATTGCAGCAGCGATCATATTTAGCTGCTGCCTCTGTATACAATGTGGCCCTGCGATTTGCAGCATGTGTGCTACCTCTTGTATTCCTAGTCCCAAGCCCCGTTCTAAATCCCGTTCCAAGACAATTCGAGACGAGCAAATGGTACTGTATGAAATGATAGACGGTATCATGAATATTGATGTTTCCTGATGGAAACGTAGTGACAAGGAGGGAATGTGGAAAAGTAAATTTTGCCATGTTCTGTGTCCCTACGCCTCATCCATCATATGTTATGTGTGCATGATCAATATGCATATGTTATTCCCCATGTCCGATTAATGACGCAATTACAGTTGTGTCCACCTCTGGTATGTCATTTTCCAGTCCTCGTGAATACTACGAATATCAGGCCTATGTAAAGTTATGTTGCCACGTTTCTCAGTGTGCACGTTATTCAATTATAAAGTCCCCGTTTCCAGGCCTCAAAAGGGCCCGGACCACAGATTCAGCTCCTGTCTCCTGAAAGCCTCGCTAAGGAGCGATACAGCCCCCACCTGTATCCTCGACCCTTCACTTACTTCCTGCCTCGCAGTGCCCGGTGCAGCTTGGCTCTGCCTCTGAGTCTGCCAAGAGTATGTTATGATTCCAGCTATCAGTTCAGTCCTCCTCCTCTGCATTCCTAAGCTACTGAACTGCATCAATAGTTTCCGTCATTGTCTAGCCTTCTCGTCTCCATGTTAGAGAAATACTGTATTTAATGGTCATTTAATATTCTTCACGCACTACATGTAGAATAATGCATGGTCCAGTCTTAGAATCAGGTTAGCTTTTCCCCTCATGACTTCTAGTTTATATCAACATGTTCCCTAAACATTAGATACCAGATAGGGTTTAGGTACATGTCGCTCCGACCCTCCAGACTTTAGTCTCTGCTCCTAGCACAGAGTTCGTAGCCCCCAGCTTCTCCTAGTAACACGTCATTGCCAGTTTTCGCGCACCATTAGGTTAGAGGTCCCGGCTCCTTAGGTAGCCCCCTCCAAAGTTTCCGCCCATTCATGACATATTCTGTTACGTTTTGCACCACATGTCTATGTATACACCCAGTTACACCTCTTTTTACTGTTATCTCTCGCGACTGCTACGCGTCACGCCTCCTACTCCACCTACTGTTACGCCTACTGCAATGTAATGCTATGTGTTTGCGCTATGTATATAAGTCAATGTTTTGTTATTGAATGTTAGCGCGCTCATCCCAGACCCAGCCCCGGCAGCTGCCGGGCCTTATTGTCCTATTCCCATGCAGGTTGTCCTGATCCTGTCCTTATGCTGTAATAAACCTGCAGAAACTCCTACTACCTCGAATCTTGACTCTTATTTATTGAGCTATCTGTTATGCTATAAGTCTAGTCAAAAATAGGGTATTATTTATTTATTTACCACAGCGCTGAGGAAGGCAAAAGAAGTGCCGAAATGCATTCGCCTGTGATCTGTGGAAAATAAATGCCTCCAACAATGTCCCCAGGTGTGGTCTTCGCTCTTTCTTCAGGAGGAGTTGGCAGTGATATATATATATATATATATATTATACACACAAGCAGGTTTAGCCCCAAAAGAGTTCCACCACAAGGAAATGCGTGGTTTGCCAATTTTATTCAATGACTTGCAAGCAGGCAGCACAACGGACAAAGGCATCAGTTCAATAAAAGCGCCAGTACAGTCAAAGCGCCAAACATGTTTCGGGATTCCAATCCTCCCTTCTTCGGTGGCAACTGGCTCTGCATGTAAGAAGTGAGCAACATTTCTCGAGCACTTGAAATAATAATCATCACCTGCTAAGATAGGCGTGGCCCTCGCAGAGCCTACTGGTTGATGTAGTGCTGCGAAGTATTTCCATGTGGGCGCGCTCATTCCTTCATGCCATGTACTGGCGCTTTTATTGAACTGATGCCTTTGTCCGTTGTGCTGCCTGCTTGCAAGTCATTGAATAAAATTGGCAAACCACGCATTTCCTTGTGGTGGAACTCTTTTGGGGCTAAACCTGCTTGTGTGTATAATTGAAGTAACGGCTGTTGCCCAGCCGTGGAGTTCTGCCTACTGCTCGAGCGCAGGTCTGTGCAAGCGCCAAGTGGGTGCTTTCACCTTGGAAAGGATTTTGCTGAAGCCTGTGCAGGACGGGTTTTGGCTCATGTTTGCTGTTTGATGTCTAAAAAGCGGGGCAGGCAAACCCACGGACTTGGCACGAACCCACAAGGGTAATACTTCTGTTTATGGCATGAAGGAATGAGCGCGCCCACATGGAAATACTTCGCAGCACTACATCAACCAGTAGGCTCTGCGAGGGCCACGCCTATCTTAGCAGGTGATGATTATTATTTCAAGTGCTCGAGAAATGTTGCTCACTTCTTACATGCAGAGCCAGTTGCCACCGAAGAAGGGAGGATTGGAATCCCGAAACATGTTTGGCGCTTTGACTGTACTGGCGCTTTTATTGAACTGATGCCTTTGTCCGTTGTGCTGCCTGCTTGCAAGTCATTGAATAAAATTGGCAAACCACGCATTTCCTTGTGGTGGAACTCTTTTGGGGCTAAACCTGCTTGTGTGTATAATTGAAGTAACGGCTGTTGCCCAGCCGTGGAGTTCTGCCTACTGCTCGAGCGCAGGTCTGTGCAAGCGCCAAGTGGGTGCTTTCACCTTGGAAAGGATTTTGCTGAAGCCTGTGCAGGACGGGTTTTGGCTCATGTTTGCTGTTTGATGTCTAAAAAGCGGGGCAGGCAAACCCACGGACTTGGCACGAACCCACAAGGGTAATACTTCTGTTTATGGCATGAAGGAATGAGCGGGCCCACATGGAAATACTTCGCAGCACTACATCAACCAGTAGGCTCTGCGAGGGCCACGCCTATCTTAGCAGGTGATGATTAGTATTTCAAGTGCTCGAGAAATGTTGCTCACTTCTTACATGCAGAGCCAGTTGCCACCGAAGAAGGGAGGATTGGAATCCCGAAACATGTTTGGCGCTTTGACTGTACTGGCGCTTTTATTGAACTGATGCCTTTGTCCGTTGTGCTGCCTGCTTGCAAGTCATTGAATAAAATTGGCAAACCACGCATTTCCTTGTGGTGGAACTCTTTTGGGGCTAAACCTGCTTGTGTGTATAATATATATATATATATATATATATATATATATATATATATATATATATATATATATATATATATATATATATATATATATATATATATATATATATATATATACGCTCAAAGACGCCATCCATCACGCTCCTTCACCACGGTAGCAAAATAACGTCAGAGCGAAACCACAAATAAGTGCAAGTCTTTTAAGTGCTTTATTCGTGCTCTAAATTCCAGCCAGCAACTGTCATGACGCGTTTCGCCTCTCGTAGAGGCTTGATCACATGATGTGTCATTGACATAGATGAGGGTATATATCTATATCTATATCTATATCCATATCCTACTGGTGGTTGCCAGTAGGTAGTTATACTTAGGATTGTTTTCCATAGGAAACCCGCAACATTCTATTGGGAATAACTTTGGCGCCGGTTGAGGAATCTGCCTAAAATTTTCCTCAAATCTGCCCCGCGGTGCTCCGGTCCTTCCCTGAAAGTTTGGGGGGAATTCGTCTAGCGGGGGCCGAGATAAAAGGGGGGTCCCAAAACGTGTTTTCCCCATGTTAATTTCCATAGGGCGGTTGGACTCACTTTTAGCTCGAACGGCTGAATGGATTTCCACCAAACTTGGCAAAATTGTAGGGACTGGTAGCCCGATGTGCCTTTGCTATGTCTCAAGATATGTGCTCCAGTGATTTTGAGTAATTTAGGTTCAAAAAAATATATATATCTATAAGCGCGCCCTGGTACGCGCACCGGGGCGCGCAATAGCGCGTACCGCGAATACGCGTGCGGAAAGCTGATTGGCTCTCGGGTGTTTGTAAACATTCCAAACAGACTGGAGCGGCCGCCATCTTGTGTCTCGGTAGGATAGAGACACAAGAGGGGCCAAAAACAAAGGGGGAAATAACCAAAAGGGGGCAGGGTAGACCCCCCCTGACCCCCTAGGTTTGGTGTGGGGGACATAAAAGGGCCCCGGCGCTGAAAACGAAAAAAAAAAAAATCGATTTTCGCGGGGGGAGCGACCGGTACGCGTACAGAAGAGCATACCGTGGAGAAAAAAGCATGACAGAATTTCCCCAAAAAGTTGCTTTTTTTATACATTAGAGGTAGTTCTATAAAGAACTGTTGTTTTTATTCTTTTTGTTGTTTTTATATTTTTTTGTTTTTTTAACATTTTTTACTTTTTTTGATTTTTCTGAACAGTTTTATATTTTTTTTTATTTTTTAAGGGGAGAAACAAAAAACAGGGAATTCTAAAGGGCTCAACAGGAGCAAAAAAAAAAGCGGAAAAAATTAATGTTGCCTTGGGCACTTGTGGTTATCCCAAGCACGGTTAATAAGTGTGATGCTTTGCTCTCCATAGCATATTGTTTGTCCACAAAAAATACAAACCATTTTAAAATTGGAAAACTTTGTTTGTATGGTGGAGCACATTTCCCTAACTTCCGGTCCCGATGGGGTGGGAACATTAGTTTGGGAGGTGCTGGCAGAAGATTGGACAGGGTTTCTGGCCAGTTCCCTGACCTCTGCCCTAGCATAGTTATTTGGATGCTTGCGTTGCATATGCCTGATCATGGTGTGGTTGCCAAAGGAGTATTTTTTGTTGGGATTCCCCCTTGACAGCTCCTGATGACATATTAAGCAGGTTGCCTTAGGCGCATTTACTTTTTTCTTGTCCTTGGGGATTGAAAAAAACTGCCAGATGATGTGCTCTTTAGGTTTGTAGGTAATATTGTCCTCTCGGAGGAATCTTCTCTCCTCCTCCTCCTCATCCTCCTCCTCCTCATCCTCCTCCTCTTCTTGATCTCCACCACTGTGAAGTTGTGGTGGTCCTTGTGGTGGTGGTGGTGGTGGTGGTGGTCCAGAAGCTCCAGCAGCTGCACTAATGTAGCCATTTTCTACTGAAATAACTGCAGGTCTACCTCTCTCAAAGCACAAAGGTAGAATGAGGAAAAAAGGTGGGGTCTTTCATCATTTGGAAAAGAAAACTGTTCTGAACCAATGAAAAGTGTTATTTTTAGGTCACATGACCTGGCCTTACATCATTAGGAAACCAAAAGTGAAATGAACCAATAAAGTTTTATTTTCAGGTCACATGACCTGACACGCTTACTCTACGCACCCCGGGGCACGCAACGGTGCGCGCCCCGGGGACGTGTACGCCGCGGGCGTTATACGCACTGCGCGGCTACGCGATACGTCAAGATGTTGTTTTCGTTCGCGGCAATCGCGTTAACGGGATGCTCCCCGGTACGCGCATCGGGGCGCTTACTGGGGCGCTTAACGGGAAGCGAACCGTGAGCGCTCCATGGCAAAACACACACACAAAAAAAAGAACATGATCACTATAGAAAAAAAAATAGTATTACATAAATATACAATATAGGATTCATTATAAAAAAGTAAAATATTTAATAGCTACAGAAATTAGCTATTAAAAAACCTATGAAATTCACTGAAAAAACCATAGGTTTCAGAACAGTTATAGTTAGGAATTAGCATTAAAAAAAACTATGAAATTCACTGAAAAAACCATAGGTTTCACACCAGTTATAGTTACCTGGAAATTTTACTGACATAAAACCATTGAAATTCTCACGTTATAGTTAGTTGGACTCACTATAACTCGCGCGCCCGCAATGCACTGCTGATGATGTCACATATTACATCATTCATGACATGGTTAGTGACATCACTGATGACATCACTGATGACATCTCAAATGACATCACTGATGACATCACTGATGACATCATCCATGTGATAATACGATGCACCTCCTCACACTCTAATCTAACATTTAATACACCCACTGTTAAATAAAAATTACCATTCCTGAAATATTGACACACCAATACCAGTAACTACATACGCACTCACTGATTTCTAGGTCTACACAAACATCCACTCATTCACACATACAATCACTCATACATACAGTCAATCATCAATAGAACACTATCATATCCACTCATACACCTATACAGACACTCACACGCTGACACTCATCCACAGAGTTATTCTCACACCTAGTCAGTCATGCAAAGAATCAATCACACTCCCATTTTCTCATCTATACATTTATACACACAAAACCTTACTTATTAAAAAATAGACTAATAGTAGGGTGGGCAGTAGCCGGTGCCTGTAGGGGACTCACCAACCCCACGAGCAAGTAAGGTGGTTAGGAATGGGGAAAAGCACTCTGCCAAGTTGGGGAAACGGGTAGGGATATGGACCGTGGGGCAGGGGAGCAGGGAGGGGGGATGGAGAGGGAGTTGTAATGTTAATGTTACTGTTAATAGTCATCACTCATGTTCTGAGAAGCGCACACGCACCGTCTACCGACCAATTCAGATACACACCCTCACAGCACCGTGCCTGAAGGGGATTAGGCAGCAGATCACCTATACACTGATCATACGAACCGATGTCCCGACGACTAAGCACCTCACCAGACGAGGTCCCCCCTAACACAACCATGATACCCCCCCTGCGCATGCTTACTTGGAACGTTAGAGGGGATAAAATTAAGAGGGGACTAGTACTACAGGCTATTAAACGACAGGGGCTGGATCTTGTGCTGCTCCAGGAGACGCATCTGGCGGGGACAACATGTAAAGCGCTAGATAGACGAGGATATGTAATGGCGGCACATGCAGCGTTCACGACGGGCTCCAGGGGCACTGGCATCCTTATGAAAAAAACGTCGCCTTTTCTGTTGGGAAGCTGCAAGACAGATGATCAGGGTCGATTCGCCGCGATACATGGCCAATGGGAGGGGAGACCTCTTAATGTTGTCTCCGTGTACGTTCCCCCAGCACTCCACTCTGCGGCACTGCCGGCACTTGGTAATTTCCTCCTAGACCTCCCGGTGGGTGACACATTCATAGGGGGGGACTTTAACGCGATAGCTGATCCCGCACTAGACACTTTTCCCGTACGAGAGCGCCCCAGGGGGAATTCCACGCTTCCGGCCTTTCTAGAAGCAATGGGCATTCTAGACATATGGCGCAACTACATCCGGAGACGGCCCAGTACACATACTACTCCGCTACACATAATAGCCTCTCGCGAATTGACTATTTTTTGTTTTTGGGGAGAGACATGGGCACAATAGATAAGATGGAAATCCTGCCTAGAGGCATATCTGACCATTCGCCAGTCTCCCTGTCACTGACTACCAGAGAGAAGAAATGCGCTAGGATATACCCTGTCTACCCTAACTATTTGAAACTCCACAAGATTAGGAAACAACTCAAATTAGTGACCACGCAATATTTTCAGGAAAACACTGGGTCGGTCGCTTCACCCTCAGTCCTGTGGGAAGCGTACAAAACGGTCCTCCGAGGTGCCGCGATAGCAACTATAACGGGGCACAAGAAGGAATCCCGACGGGCGCTTACTGAACTGGAACTGGCACTCCATACTGCTAACACTGAGCACATGTCTGACCCCACTCCGAGCACCTTACATTTGCTACAATTGCGTCAGCAACAGTACCAGGCACACCTTAAGACGACAGTACAAGGCTACATAGCGGGTACGGCACATAGGATATATGATGTGGGTGACAAGGCAGGGAAAATGCTGGCATGGCTGGATAGGAGAGGAGGGGGCGCTAGAGGCATACAGAGACTATACACGCAGGACGGACAGTTACAGACACACCCTGAACACATTGTACGCACCCTGGCGCACCACTTCCAAAAGATATACACCCCGGAGCATGTCGTCACGGCGCGAGCAGCGGCGACCTCACTAGACAATATTACCATCCCCAAACTTCCGCAAGAGGCACAGCTAGAGCTCGACCTTGACCTGTCGGAGGACGAAATTCACTTGGCCATACAGGCATTGCAGTCCGGCAAGGCGCTAGGTCCCAACGGATTACCTGTAGAGTGGTACAAAGCGATGGCCACGGAACTAAGTAAACCGCTACTTAACATGTACACGGACAGCCTGCACAGGGGAGAATTGCCGCTTGACCAGCGCACGGCCACGATAGTGGCCATACCGAAACCAAACAAGCCACCAGCCGACTGCTCCTCATACCGCCCAATATCCTTGCTTAATGTGGAAGCCAAAATTCTGGTGAAATTACTGGCCAGCCGTCTGACGCAACATCTGCATACACTAATACACCCGGACCAGTCGGGCTTTATGCCCCATAGGAGCACGGCACTGAATCTCAGGAGGGTCCATGGAGTGTTGGCGCGTGCACACCTTCTCTCCGAACAGGCTGTGATCCTCTCCCTTGATGCCAGAATGGCGTTCGATTTAGTAGAATGGGAATATCTGTTTGCAGTGCTTACACGTATGGGCTTTGGCCCGAAATATATAGCATGGGTACGGCTACTGTACGCGTCACCGGTGGCGCAAGTAGCAGCAAATGGCCACATTTCACCGACATTCCTGTTGGGACGTGGAACGAGACAGGGGTGTCCATTGTCGCCTCTGCTCTTTGCCCTGGTACTAGAACCCTTGGCAATCCTGATTAGGACAACGCCACTGATTCGTGGCATCACATGGGAGACTGGCTGGGAGGATAGAGTCTCCCTATATGCGGATGATATGCTCATATACATGGTTGACCCGAGCAATGGGATCCCTGCCCTGTTACATCTCTGCAATACACATGGGGAACTGTCAGGTTATACCGTAAACTGGTCCAAATCGGTGGTTTACGTCCTCAGGGGCCCGGGACCGCAGTTACGTGAGGACTGCCCCCTGACTTTGACTACTACCTCCTTTAAGTACTTAGGTATTGTTATCACAAATAATGCCACTGACTTCTTTGGCAAAAACTTACAGCCACCAATGGATCGCCTACGGGAAGATATCAGACACTGGGCGACCCTGCCACTGACCCTTCTTGGACGGGCTGCCTTATTTAAAATGATGGCCCTCCCCAGATTCCTCTGTGTTGGAAAATACCCCGTATATAGTGACACTGCGATATTTCCAACGTATTGCAGCATTAGTTACCAGCCTACTTTGGAACAACGGCCCGGCGCGAATAGCGCATGATAAATTGGTCAAAAGTTGGTACGAGGGAGGAATTGCCCTGCCGAACGTTCAACTCTATTACTGGGCGGCTCAACTAAAAATTATTAATCAATGGATCCACGCCCCGCGTGAGGATCCAGCCTACAAGGCGGACTGGTCTCAGCTGGGTACAGACGGCATGCTTTCCGTTCTGTACAACACGTCACAGGTTAAAAACCTGATAGGTCCGACACAACACACGGCTACCCTGTGGCACATGGCACATGCGAAACTGGGCTGGAAAGGAAAACTCACCAAAATGACACCGCTATGGGACACAAAATCATTAGGAAACCTCAGAACGTGCAAGGGATTCACTCAATGGGACCGCATAGGGATCTCCACGGTGGGGGACTTGTGGGACAAGGGCACAGTAGTTGCATTCTCACAACTCCGACAACAATACAATCTCAACACCAATGAGACATTCAGATACATGCAGATACGTCACGCCCTGCTGCGAGCAATACCTACCGACACTGAAGTACCAGAGTCCTCGCCATTAGAGGATAGACTATTGACAGACTTCATGTCACAGAATGCCACTTCTCTCACATACAAAAAGCTGGTTAATAATCTGGAAGACCCCACACTGAAACATAAGGAGAAATGGGTAGAAGAGAAAGGGCAGATAGATGAGTCAGAATGGAATGAAGCGCTTGCGTCACCGAAAGAGATAGGCATTTCGGCAAAATTCAGATTGGTGCAGCTCAAGATCCTGCACCGCATTTATTACACTAGGACACTTCTCCACAGGATACATAGAGCACCACACCCCTTCTGTCTTCGAGGCTGCGGGGAGGAGGGGACGTTGTTCCATACGCTGTGGGACTGCCCAAAGATACAGGAGTTCTGGCGGCAGATTATGCGCACTGTCTCCCAGGCCCTTAAGATCTCTGTGGTGCCCGAACCCCGTAAATGCTTGTTGAACATCTGGGACCCTAATGACCTGGACAGGTATGGCCTGCTCTGGGCTACACTGGCCATGACAGTGGCCAAACGGGACATTGCGCAGAAGTGGGGTGCTATGGAAATGCCTACATCGGCTAGATGGACCAAAAACATGGACATGCTTATGGTGACAGAGAGGGCGGTGTATGTACTCAGGGCCTGCCCCCGTAAATGGAACAAGGTCTGGATGCCGTGGAACATCTATAGAGGGGACATCTGTGAACCACTGCCGGAAGACGATGACATAGACTCAGAGGGGGAGGACGATTGAAGCGCTGGTGGCTTAGTTGCTAAATTGCCTGTACCAAAACATGCTGTATTCCTATGGCACGGTGGCAAACAACATAGACTACATGCGAAGTGACTGATGATTGGTTCTGGATGTGTGCACAACGATGGGAATATGATGACAAGAGTTAGGTTTTTTGTTTTCTTTATTTCAATATATATTAAGATGAGTTCCGCTTGTGGATTGAGGGCTATGTAGTTATAACTTATAGAGAGTGAGGCACTGCCACTGGCCTCAAGACAATATACACAGGTCAATTGATGTCGATCATCCATGTGCTTTCTGAGCCTGTGCTGAACATAATTAACTATGCAAAATAATACTACTGCTCTACAGATGCATGCCTGTACAACCTGCAAAAATACAACTTATGCAAGATACTGTATGTATAACATATGCCTTCATGTTAATAAAGATTTTTAAAAAATAGACTAACACATACTTACTCTCTTTTACAATCACTGATACAAGTAGACATTGATCCATACAGCCACTCACGCAATCACTGGCTCTCATGTATAGTCATGTATATATGCCAACTCTCACATGCACTGTGTGTTACATATGTACTTACTTGGACATGTAGCACTGAGATATCCATTCACTCACCAACACAGTCATGCACACAGTCAACCACCCATACAGCTGTTTCCACATGCACTCTTGAACCCATACAGCTAGTGAATCAACTGGTCACACATCTATGCAGAGTCACACACCTACCAGCCACACACACACACACACACACACACACACACACACACACACACACACACACACACTCAGCCTCACATACAAATACTTGGGCAACCAATCAATAAACCATATAGCGACTCATATAGCTATTGATCAACACATGCAGCAGCTTACACAACAACAGACATACTGATGCACACATTCAGACAGTTTAGTCACTAACCCGTGCATTCAGTAAGACACATTTAATCACTCACTTATACAGTCAGTCATGCACCAACTAAATCCTTCATCCAGACACGTATACACCCACTCATTCTTGAATATGTAAAACATATTTAAACTTTACAGAAACACAGTCACTGGATGATGTCATCAGTGATGTCATCAGTGATGTCATTTGAGATGTCTTCAGTGATGTCATTTGAGATGTCATCAGTGATGTCACTAACCATGTCATGAATGATGTAATATGTGACATCATCAGCAGTGCATTGCGGGTGCGCGAGTTATAGTGAGTCCAACTAACTATAACGTGGGAATTTCAATGGTTGTATGTCAGTAAAATTTCCAGGTAACTATAACTGGTGTGAAACCTATGGTTTTTTCAGTGAATTTAATAGGTTTTTTTAATGCTAATTCCTAACTATAACTGTTCTGAAACCTATGGTTTATTCAGTGAAGATATATATATATATGTGTGTATATATATGTGTGTATATATACGTGTGTGTATATATATGTGTGTGTATATATGTGTGTGTGTGTGTATATATATGTGTGTATATATATATGTGTATATGTGTATGTGTGTGTATATATGTGTATATGTGTATATGTATATATGTGTATATATATGTGTATATATGTGTGTGTGTATATATGTGTGTATATATATGTATGTGTATTACCTACTGGCGGTCGCCAGTAGGTATATATAGTTAGGATTTTTTCTCTATGGGATTTTTGAAAATTCTATGTCTAATAACTTTGGCGTTTGTGGACAGAATTGGCTGAAATTTTCAGGAAAATGGCACATTTTGTTTCTGAGCAGCCCTTGAAAATTTGGGGGGGGTTCGTCAAGGGGGGGCCGAGAAAAAAGGGGGGTCCCAAAACGCGTTTTTAACATTGAGTTTTCCATAGGGCGGTTGGCCTCACTTTTAGCCCGAACGGCTGAATGGATTTGCACGAAACTTGGCAAAATTGTAGGGACTGGTAGCCCGATGTGCCTTTGCTAGGTCTCAATATATGTGCTTCAGTGGATTTTGAGAAATTAACGTTCAAAAAAAGATATATATCTGTAACAGCGGACCGGGCAGCGCTCCGGTTCGCGGACTTTTCGCGGTACGGAGCTTTGTGAAGCGAAGCTGATTGGTTCTCCGGCGTCTGTGAACATTCCAAACAGTCCGTAGCGGCCGCCATCTTGTCTCTCGGTAGGATCGAGAGACAAGAGGAGGCCAAAGCGAAGGGGCAAATGACCATAATGGGGCATAGTAGATCCTCCTTGACCTCTTAGGTTTGATGTGGAGGTTTTAAAAGGGCCCCGCGGGGCAAAAAAAAAAATAATAATAATAATCGAACGGCTGAATGGGGTCTCAATATATGTGCTCCAGTGGATTTTGAGAAATTAACGTTCAAAAAAAGATATATATCTGTAACAGCGCTCCGCTTCGCGTAACGGAGGTTTGCGAAGCTGATTGGTTCTCCGGCGTCTGTAAACATTGCAAACAGTCCGTAGCGGCCGCCATCTTGTCTCTCGGTAGGATCGAGAGACAAGAGGAGGCCAAAGCGAAGGGGCAAATGACCATAAGGGGGCATAGTAGATCCTCCTTGACCTCTTAGGTTTGATGTGGAGGTTTTAAAAGGGCCCCGCGGGGCAAAAAAAATAATTATAATAATAATCGAACGGCTGAATGGATTTGCACGAAACTTGGCAAAATTGTAGGGACTGGTAGCTCGATGTGCCTTTGCTAGGTGTCAATATATGTGCTTCAGTGGATTTTGAGAAATTAACGTTCAAAAACAAGATATATATCTGTAACAGCGCTCCGCTTCGCGGAGATAAAATTATATCTGTATTACCTAGCTGTTGCTAACACCAGTTAGCGACGGCTAGTAGGAGATAGCGACCATCTTGGGCCCCACTTTGCATGTGAGTGATATTTATCACTAATGACATGCAAAGTGGGGATGCCAAGATGTTAGCGACTGGAAACAGTCGCTAACATCGCTATCTCCTATTATCAACTTTTGGAAATATTCGCGATAAGCGCGAATATCTCCAAAAGCTAGCACCTGCCCTGAGCAGTTCTTAGCCATGTCATCCAATGGGAGGTGGATAACATGGCTAAGAGCATTAGCTCGGTAATGCATGAATATCGCTGAGTTTTCAGCGATATTAATGCATTGCGGTCGTTTTTTATCGTATTTGCGATAAACCTTGATAATAGCAAGGTTTATCTGCGATAATTTCTGACGATGCTTAGCGGTAAAAAAATCGTTGCTAAGCATCGTTAGGGATAAATATCGCTTAACTTTGGTAATATGCCCCAACGTCTGTTAACGTTCGATTCGAAGGAAATCAGGAAGTGTTGAAAAACATTGTCTGCGCCATCTTGCCTTTTTTCAAATGCCACACTTTTGTCATGCACGGCAGTCATTTTAGATGCCTTGACCAGACCCACTCTGTGCACGCTGTCGATCCTTAGCATGGCTCCCCACCCTCGCAAGCATCTCCCCCAGGCAGTGGTCTCCCCCGCTCTCTGTCTTATGCATGGGTAATAAACCACCCCCCATCTGCGCTGCTCTTCCCTGAGAATCACACCCTGTGCCCGCCCGACACCTCCCTTTCGCCCTATTCACTACCGCACCCTCTGACACTCCTTTTCCTCTGTGTCCGATTGTCCAGGCCGGTCCTAGGGTATCAGCTAGCCCTGCAGATGTAGTTTATGGCCCCAGCTGTAAAGAATCACCCCTCTTCAAAGGAGTTATAGTAGATCAAGGCCCACACTCGATGAGATCCGTCACAGCAGACGCGTTCCTATTATCTGAAAACCATCCTGTATTGTGATTGGGGAGGGGATCGAGCCTGAAGCGGAAGATTCCAGGGATGACTCTTTGTACATCAAAGTTTTTACAATTATGTGTCACATTAAAAATATATAGCACTCCAACAAAGTAGTAAGATTATAAAACTTTAATAACTTATAAATATATACAAGAAAACAAAAACAGTAATAACATATAAACATTTTTAGGGAAAAACAACGAAGTAGCGGTCGGCTGTGCGAATAGTCCCAACGCAGCACAACGTCCAGATTTCTGGCGTGGGGCGTCGCGGGGGGTGGGTCATCAGTAGCAAACTGTTGTGCGAATAGTTCCAAGGCAGCAGAACGATGGCACCAAGGTGATGTCCAGTAAGTTGCCGCACTGGTTTTGGTATCCTACAATGCTGCTCCGAATAACGGCGTGGGGCGCCCCGGGGGAGGCGGCGTGAACGGGCCTCTCCAGGTGGAGTCTCATCTGTTGTAGTGGGGCGCCCCTTTACCGTTTCAGTTGCCATTCCGTCCGCTTTTGGTCCACTGTGTCAAAAGCCGCAATTCAGCTGAGTTGCGCCCACTCTTGCGGTGCAGCGATAGGCGGCTGCGCCCACTCTTGCGGTGCAGCGATAGGCGGCTGTCACAGGACTCTCAAAATGGCGGCAGGCTGTTTCCTTTTTGGGCCTGGTCCACTGAAATGGCCCTGGGACACCTTGGAAATCGGACGCTAGTCTGCTAGGTCTTGGACCCCATTCTCGAAAGCGTCCCCTCCGCCTTGAGGATTCATCAAAAGTTTTGGGGGCCCCGACTCCTGTAGGCTTCTGGTGGGGAGCGGCTGCCATGATTGCTCGCGGAATGACCACGACGGAGCTACGAGATGGTGGTGCTCTCATGCTGACGCCAGCTTCAGTCTGAAACATCCAGAAACAAGGTGGGGCTTTCATCGTTTGGGAAAAAAAAAAAGTTTTCATCCAATGAAAAGTGTTGTTTTTAGGTCATATGATCAAGCCTTCCATCATTAGGAAACCAAAAGTAAAATGAACCAATGAAAAGTTTTATAAACAAGTCACATGACCTGTTATGCGGCATAGGGTATAAAATGCGGAGAAAATACGTTGGCACGTGAGGCGGCGTCAGTAGCGGACCGATGTGCGAATAGGCCGAAGGCAACACACCGCGCCAAGATCCGGATGGCACCGAGGTGGTGTCCAGCAAGTTGCAGCACTGGTGTGGCCATCTTACAATGCTGAAAGTCGGCGTGGGGCGCCCCGTTGGCCTGTGAGTTTGCGTCAGTAGCGGACCGATGTGCGAATAGGCCGAAGGCAGCACAACGCGCCAAGATCCGGATGGCACCGAGGTGGTGTCTAGTAAGTTGCAGCACTGGTGTGGCCATCTTACAATGCTGAAAGTCGGCGTGGGGCGCCCTGTTGGCCTGTGAGATGGTGTCAGTTGCGGACCGATGTGCGAATGGGGCCAAAGGCAGCGCAACAATATTTCCTGAATAGAAGACACCACTAGGCGCTGAGATGCCAAGATCCGGATGGCACCGAGGTGATGTCTAGCAAGTTGCTGTACTGGTGTGGTCATCCTACAATGCTGAAACTCGGCGTGGGGCGCCCCATTAGCCTGTGAGATGGCGTCAGTAGCGGACCGATGTGTGAATGGGGCAAAGGTAGCGCAAGAATATTTTCTGAAGAGGAGACACCACAAGGCGCTGAGATTCGGTTACCACCGAGGTGATGTCTAGCAAGTTGCCGCACTGGTGTGGCCATCCTACAATACTGCTCCGAATAACGGCGTGGGGTGCCCGAAGGGGGGGGAGGGGGAGGCGGCGTGCACGGGCCTTCCTAGGTACCGTTTCAGTTGCCATTCAGCTGAGTTTCGGCTGCTCTTGATGCTACAGCGACAGGCGGCTGCAACAGGACTCTCAAAATGGCGGCCTGTTCTTTGGATTTGGGCCTGGTCCACTAAAATGGCCCTGGGACACCTTAGAACTCGGACGCTCGATTTTTTTTTTCCTTTACTGTACATGCAAAAAAAGGTAAATGCCCGGTACGTTACGCGCTTCATCTGCCACGATGAACTCTCCAGAGGAACCGAAAAAAAATATAGTTATGGTAACTATACCATGCATCGTCATATGGAGAGGTGGCACCAATTAATTATAGTGCTGCATAAAAGAGAGATTTGGAGGAGAACCCCTGACCTGCTAGTACATTCATCAAAGAAGTGGCACTGACAGCATCAGAGGCAAGGGAAACGGTCCCAAATATTTAGAAGAACTTTGGAAAGATTAAAATGACATGTTTAGATTGTGGCAAATTAATTTCATGTGGACAGATGAGTGTTACTCTAATAAATACAGCATATGAACATCATCATAGTCGATGGTTGGTAGAGACATTTTGACTATATCCTGGACCTGCCCGTCCTCGCCCAAAATGGCGCCGGAATAAATGGGACTCGTAACTCCTTGTTGTGTACTGGTTGCAGAACCTTGAAATCACGAGATACGTATGCAGTTTTGAAGCACATGGCGGGCGGGGACGAGAATTGATTGAATATTTCGACATCCCTATTTATATTAAGTTCTGATGTGTTATTGATTACTGTACTATTGAAAGTTCGAATTAACGTCACCCATGGTACTTGCCCGCAAATGTATATCTAGATAATTTTATTGTAACTGGCCCTGTCGTATTTTAATTATAAAATGTACGTCCACCGATTCCGTAACTGTTAGACACCTTAGTTCTTGCAACCTAATGGCCCGCCCGTTACGTTCCTCTACAGTGTAAATGTCTACTCATCATATACGATTACAGTTTGCTCCGTGGCCGGCCCACGTGGTTATAGGCCCGTATTTGTATAATGAAATTTTCACTATAAAGGTTTTTAAAAGAAAACATGGTAGTAGTATATACATTGGTAAAGTTTTTAATAATAGTCACTGTTTTAGAATCATTAAAAGGCAAGTGAAATAAAGCAGACCAATTACATGAAGGGTAAAAGGTATAATACGATGGAACGCAGTAAAGATAAATGGTCAAGGGCTGTTGTGTTTTCTATTCCT